>NC_069506.1:132768810-133102379 GCF_027579735.1 Bombina bombina
CACAGCTAGCGAGGGCCAAGTTCATACGGTTTCAATCAGACAACATGACAACTGTTGCGTACATCAACCATCAGGGGGGAACAAGGAGTTCCCTGGCGATGGAAGAAGTGACCAAAATCATTCTATGGGCGGAGTCTCACTCCTGCCACCTGTCTGCTATCCACATCCCAGGAGTGGAAAATTGGGAAGCGGATTTTCTGAGTCGTCAGACATTGCATCCGGGGGAGTGGGAACTCCATCCGGAAATCTTTGCCCAAGTCACTCCTCAGCTGTGGGGCATTCCAGACATGGATCTGATGGCCTCTCGTCAGAACTTCAAAGTTCCTTGCTACGGGTCCAGATCCAGGGATCCCAAGGCGGCTCTAGTGGATGCACTAGTAGCACCTTGGACCTTCAAACTAGCTTATGTGTTCCCGCCGTTTCCTCTCATCCCCAGGCTGGTAGCCAGGATCAATCAGGAGAGGGCGTCGGTGATCTTGATAGCTCCTGCGTGGCCACGCAGGACTTGGTACGCAGATCTGGTGAATATGTCATCGGCTCCTCCTTGGAAGCTACCTTTGAGACGAGACCTTCTTGTTCAGGGTCCGTTCGAACATCCGAATCTGGTTTCACTCCAGCTGACTGCTTGGAGATTGAACGCTTGATCTTATCGAAGCGAGGATTCTCAGATTCTGTTATCGATACTCTTGTTCAGGCCAGAAAGCCTGTAACTAGAAAGATTTACCACAAAATTTGGAAAAAATATATCTGTTGGTGTGAATCTAAAGGATTCCCTTGGGACAAGGTTAAGATTCCTAGGATTCTATCCTTCCTTCAAGAAGGATTGGAAAAAGGATTATCTGCAAGTTCCCTGAAGGGACAGATTTCTGCCTTGTCTGTGTTACTTCACAAAAAGCTGGCCGCTGTGCCAGATGTTCAAGCCTTTGTTCAGGCTCTGGTTAGAATTAAGCCTGTTTACAAACCTTTGACTCCTCCTTGGAGTCTCAATTTAGTTCTTTCAGTTCTTCAGGGGGTTCCGTTTGAACCCTTGCATTCCGTTGATATTAAGTTATTATCTTGGAAAGTTTTGTTTTTAGTTGCAATTTCTTCTGCTAGAAGAGTTTCAGAATTATCTGCTCTGCAGTGTTCTCCTCCTTATCTGGTGTTCCATGCAGATAAGGTGGTTTTACGTACTAAACCTGGTTTTCTTCCAAAAGTTGTTTCTAACAAAAACATTAACCAGGAGATTATCGTACCTTCTCTGTGTCCGAAACCAGTTTCAAAGAAGGAACGTTTGTTGCACAATTTGGATGTTGTTCGCGCTCTAAAATTCTATTTAGATGCTACAAAGGATTTTAGACAAACATCTTCCTTGTTTGTTGTTTATTCCGGTAAAAGGAGAGGTCAAAAAGCAACTTCTACCTCTCTCTCTTTTTGGATTAAAAGCATCATCAGATTGGCTTACGAGACTGCCGGACGGCAGCCTCCCGAAAGAATCACGGCTCATTCCACTAGGGCTGTGGCTTCCACATGGGCCTTCAAGAACGAGGCTTCTGTTGATCAGATATGTAGGGCAGCGACTTGGTCTTCACTGCACACTTTTACCAAATTTTACAAGTTTGATACTTTTGCTTCTTCTGAGGCTATTTTTGGGAGAAAGGTTTTGCAAGCCGTGGTGCCTTCCATTTAGGTGACCTGATTTGCTCCCTCCCTTCATCCGTGTCCTAAAGCTTTGGTATTGGTTCCCACAAGTAAGGATGACGCCGTGGACCGGACACACCTATGTTGGAGAAAACAGAATTTATGTTTACCTGATAAATTACTTTCTCCAACGGTGTGTCCGGTCCACGGCCCGCCCTGGTTTTTTTAATCAGGTCTGATAATTTATTTTCTTTAACTACAGTCACCACGGTACCATATGGTTTCTCCTATGCAAATATTCCTCCTTAACGTCGGTCGAATGACTGGGGTAGGCGGAGCCTAGGAGGGATCATGTGACCAGCTTTGCTGGGCTCTTTGCCATTTCCTGTTGGGGAAGAGAATATCCCACAAGTAAGGATGACGCCGTGGACCGGACACACCGTTGGAGAAAGTGATTTATCAGGTAAACATAAATTCTGTTTTCTGGTTTTAGGAAGGTCAGAAGGCTTCGGCCATTTCTTTGGCGTCTTGGATAAAGCTTTTGATTCACCATGCTTATGTGGAGTCAGGTAAATCCCCGCCACAAAGGATTACGGCTCATTCTACTAGGTCAGTTTCTACTTCATGGGCTTTTAAGAATGAAGCTTCGGTTAATCAGATTTGCAAAGCAGCAACTTGGTCTTCTTTGCATACTTTTACTAAATTCTACCATTTAGATGTTTTTTCTTCTTCAGAAGCAGTTTTCTCCTGTTAAGTGTAGTCAGTCCACGGGTCATCCATTACTTATGGGATTATATCTCCTCCCTAACAGGAAGTGCAAGAGGATCACCGAAGCAGAGCTGCTATATAGCTCCTCCCCTCTACGTCATACCCAGTCATTCTCTTGCACCTAACTAATAGATAGGACGTGTGAGAGGACTGTGGTGTGTTAAACTTAGTTTTTTATTTCTTCAATCAAAAGTTTGTTATTTTAAAACGGCACCGGAGTGTGTTGTTTCTTCTCAGGCAGCATTAGAAGAAGAATCTACCTGAGTTTGTCTATGATCTTAGCGGTCGTAACTAAGATCCACTTGCTGTTCTCGGCCATTCTGAGGAGTGAGGTAACTTCAGAACAGGGGATAGCATGCAGGGCCCACCTGCAAGGAGGTATGTGCAGTATATTATTTTCTAAGGAATGGAATTGACTGAGAAAATACTGCTAATACCGATGTAATGTAAGTGCAGCCTTAAATGCAGTAGTAGCGACTGGTATCAGGCTGATATGTATGTATGTATACTCTGAGGTATTTCTGGGGAATGGAATTCACTAAGAAAATACTGTCTATATTAAAGTAATATTTGAGCCTGCACTACAGTGAAAGCGACTAGCAGCAGGCTTATTAATAACACTTCATAATTTTCATTTTTAAAAACGTTTACTGGCATGTTAATCGTTTTTTCTGAGGTACTTGGTGATAAAACTTTATGGGCATGATTTTTACCACATGGCTGTCGTTTGTTTCTGAATAAAAACAGTTTACTGAGCTTCCCCACTGTTGTAATATGAGTGGGAGGGGCCTATTTTAGCGCTTTATTGCGCAGTAAAAATTTAGTCACAGTCTTCCTGTTTCTTCCTCCATGATCCAGGACGTCTTTAAAGAGCCCAGGGGTCTCCAAAACTAGTTTTGAGGGAGGTAATCAGTCACAGCAGATCTGTGACAGTGTGTTTGACTGTGATAAAAAACGTTTATTATTTCAACTGTTATCCGTTTTGGGTATTAAGGGGTTAATCATCCTTTTGCTTGTGGGTGCAATTCTCTGCTAACTTTATACATTTTCTGTTAAAATTTGGTTGTTTTAACATATTTGGTTCATCGTTAATTCAACTGTGTCACATTTTTATGTTTCTTAAAGGTGCAGTAGCGTTGTTTATATAGCTTGTAAATTTATTTAAAAGTTTTTTTCCAAGCTTGCTAGTGTTATTGCTAGTCTGTTTAAACATGTCTGACACAGATGAAGCTGTTTGTTCAATATGTTTAAAGGCCAATGTGGAGCCCAATAGAAATTTGTGCACTCAATGTATAGATGTTACTTTGAATAAAAGTCAAACTTTATATGTGAAAAATATATCACCAGACAACGAGGGGGAAGTTATGCCGACTAACTCTCCTCACGTGTCAGTACCTTCGCCTCTCGCTCAGGAGGTGCGTGATATTGTGGCGCCAAGTACATCAGGACGGCCCATACAAATCACTTTGCAAGACATGGCTAATGTTATGACTGAAGTACTATCTAAACTGCCAGAATTTAGAGGTAAACGAGATCACTCTGGAATAAGAACAGAGTGCACTGATAATAATAGAGCCATGTCTGATACTGCGTCACAATTTGCAGAACATGAGGACGGAGAGCTCCATTCTGTGGGTGACCGATCTGATCCAAGTAAACTGGATTCAGACATTTCAAATTTTAAATTTAAGCTTGAGAACCTCTGTGTATTACTAGGGGAGGTTTTAGCGGCTCTGAATGATTGTAACACGGTTGCAATTCCATAGAAAGTATGTAGGCTGGATAAATACTTTGCGGTACCGGCGTGTACTGACGTTTTTCCTATACCTAAAAGGCTTACAGAAATTGTTAACAAGGAGTGGGATAGACCCGGTGTGCCTTTTTCACCCCCTCCTATATTTAGAAAAATGTTTCCAATAGACGCCACCACACGGGCCTTACGGCAGACGGTCCCTAAGGTGGAGGGAGCAGTTTCTACTCTGGCTAAGCGCACCACTATCCCGGTGGAGGATAGCTGTGCTTTTTCAGATCCAATGGATAAAAAGTTAGAGGGTTACCTTAAGAAAATGTTTGTTCAACAAGGTTTTATATTACAACCCCTTGCATGCATTGCGCCTGTCACTGCTGCAGCGGCATTCTGGTTTGAGTCTCTGGAAGAGACCCTTGACACAGCTCCATTGGATGAGATTATAAACAAGCTTAAAGCCCTTAAGCTAGCTAATTCATTTATTTCTGATGCCGTAGTACACTTAACCAAACTTACGGCTAAGAACTCCGGATTCGCCATTCAAGCGCGTAGAGCGCTGTGGCTTAAATCCTGGTCAGCTGATGTGACTTCTAAATCTAAATTGCTTAATATTCCTTTCAAAGGGCAGACATTATTCGGGCCCGGTTTGAAAGAAATTATCGCTGACATTACTGGAGGTAAGGGCCATGCCCTGCCTCAAGACAGGGCCAAACCAAGGGCTAAACAGTCTAATTTTCGTGCCTTTCGTAACTTCAAGGCAGGAGCAGCATCAACTTCCTCCGCTCCAAGACAAGAAGGAACTGTTGCTCGCTACAGACAGGGCTGGAAACCTAACCAGTCCTGGAACAAGGGCAAGCAGGCCAGAAAACCTGCTGCTGCCCCTAAGACAGCATGAAGTGAGGGCCCCCGATCCGGAAACGGATCTAGTGGGGGGCAGACTTTCTCTCTTCGCCAAGGCTTGGGCAAGAGATGTCCAGGATCCCTGGGCGTTGGAGATCATATCTCAGGGATATCTTCTGGACTTCAAAGCTTCTCCTCCACAAGGGAGATTTCATCTTTCAAGGTTATCAGCAAACCAGATAAAGAAAGAGGCGTTTCTACGCTGTGTACAAGACCTCTTACTAATGGGAGTGATCCACCCAGTTCCGCGGTCGGAACACGGACAAGGGTTCTATTCAAATCTGTTTGTGGTTCCCAAAAAAGAGGGAACCTTCAGACCAATCTTGGACTTAAAGATCCTAAACAAATTCCTAAGAGTTCCATCGTTCAAAATGGAAACTATTCGAACCATCTTACCCATGATCCAAGAGGGTCAGTACATGACCACAGTGGATCTAAAGGGTGCCTACCTTCACATACCGATTCACAAGGATCATTACCGGTATCTAAGATTTGCCTTCCTAAACAGGCATTACCAGTTTGTAGCTCTTCCCTTCGGGTTAGCTACGGCTCCAAGAATCTTTACAAAGGTTCTGGGCTCTCTTCTGGCGGTACTAAGACCGCGAGGCATAGCGGTAGCTCCGTACCTAGACGACATTCTGATACAAGCGTCAAGTTTCCAAACTGCCAAGTCTCATACAGAGTTAGTTCTGACATTTCTAAGGTCGCATGGGTGGAAGGTGAACGTAGAAAAGAGTTCTCTATTGCCACTCACAAGAGTTCCCTTCTTGGGGACTCTTATAGATTCTGTAGAAATGAAAATTTACCTGACGGAGGACAGGTTATCAAAACTTCTAAATGCTTGCCGTGTCCTTCATTCCATTCAACACCCGTCAGTGGCTCAGTGCATGGAGGTAATCGGCTTAATGGTAGCGGCAATGGACATAGTACCTTTTGCGCGCCTGCATCTCAGACCGCTGCAATTGTGCATGCTAAGTCAGTGGAATGGGGATTACTCAGATTTGTCCCCTCTGCTAACTCTGGATCAAGAGACCAGAGATTCTCTTCTATGGTGGCTTTCTCGGCCACATCTGTCCAAGGGGATGCCCTTCCGCAGGCCAGATTGGACGATTGTAACAACAGACGCCAGCCTTCTAGGTTGGGGCGCAGTCTGGAATTCCCTGAAGGCTCAGGGATCATGGACTCAGGAGGAGAGACTCCTTCCAATAAACATTCTGGAATTAAGAGCAATTTTCAATGCTCTTCTGGCTTGGCCTCAGTTAGCAACTCTGAGGTTCATCAGGTTTCAGTCGGACAACATCACGACTGTGGCTTACATCAACCATCAAGGAGGAACAAGGAGTTCCCTAGCGATGATGGAAGTCTCAAAGATAATTCGCTGGGCAGAGTCTCACTCTTGCCACCTGTCAGCGATCCACATCCCAGGCGTGGAGAACTGGGAGGCGGATTTTCTAAGTCGCCAGACCTTTCATCCGGGGGAGTGGGAACTTCATCCGGAGGTGTTTGCCCAACTGCTTCATCATTGGGGCAAACCAGATCTGGATCTCATGGCGTCTCGCCAGAACGCCAAGCTTCCTTGTTACGGATCCAGGTTCAGGGACCCGGGAGCAGTACTGATAGATGCTCTGACAGCACCTTGGGTCTTCAACATGGCTTATGTGTTTCCACCCTTCCCGATGCTTCCTCGATTGATTGCCAGGATCAAACAGGAGAGAGCATCGATGATTCTAATAGCGCCTGCGTGGCCACGCAGGACCTGGTATGCAGATCTAGTGGACATGTCGTCCTGTCCACCATGGTCTCTGCCTCTGAGACAGGACCTTCTGATTCAGGGTCCTTTCAAACATCCAAATCTAATTTCTCTGAGGCTGACTGCATGGAGATTGAACGCTTGATTCTATCAAAGCGGGGATTCTCGGAGTCAGTGATTGATACCTTAATACAGGCTAGGAAACCTGTTACCAGGAAAATTTACCATAAAATATGGCGTAAATACTTATATTGGTGCGAATCCAAGAGTTACTCATGGAGTAAGGTTAGGATTCCTAGGATATTGTCTTTTCTACAAGAAGGTTTAGAAAAGGGTTTATCTGCTAGTTCGTTAAAGGGACAGATTTCAGCTCTGTCTATCCTTTTACACAAGCGTCTGGCAGAAGTTCCAGACGTTCAGGCTTTTTGTCAGGCTTTGGCTAGGATTAAGCCTGTGTTTAAGACTGTTGCTCTGCCGTGGAGCTTAAACTTAGTTCTTAACGTTCTGCAAGGTGTTCCGTTTGAACCCCTTCATTCCATTGATATCAAACTGTTATCTTGGAAAGTTCTGTTTTTAATGGCTATTTCCTCGGCTCGAAGAGTCTCTGAGTTATCGGCCTTACATTGTGATTCTCCTTATCTGATTTTTCATTCAGACAAGGTAGTTCTGCGCACTAAACCTGGGTTCTTACCTAAGGTAGTCACTAACAAGAATATCAATCAAGAGATTGTTGTTCCATCATTGTGCCCTAACCCTTCTTCAAAGAAGGAACGACTTCTGCACAATCTGGACGTCGTCCGTGCCCTGAAATTTTATTTGCAGGCAACTAAAGATTTTCGTCAAACTTCTTCCCTGTTTGTCGTTTATTCTGGACAGAGGAGAGGTCAAAAAGCTTTGGCTACCTCTCTCTCTTTTTGGCTTCGTAGCATAATACGTTTAGCCTATGAGACTGCTGGACAGCAGCCTCCTGAAAGGATTACGGCTCATTCTACTAGAGCTGTGGCTTCCACTTGGGCCTTTAAGAATGAGGCCTCTGTTGAACAGATTTGCAAGGCTGCAACTTGGTCTTCACTTCACACTTTTTCAAAATTTTACAAATTTGACACTTTTGCTTCTTCAGAGGCTGTTTTTGGGAGAAAGGTTCTACAGGCAGTGGTTCCTTCCGTGTAAAGATCCTGCCTCTCCCTCCCGTCATCTGTGTACTTTTAGCTTTGGTATTGGTATCCCATAAGTAATGGATGACCCGTGGACTAACTACACTTAACAGGAGAAAATATAATTTATGCTTACCTGATAAATTCATTTCTCCTGTAGTGTAGTCAGTCCACGGCCCGCCCTGTTTTTTACGGCAGGTCTAAATTTTAAATTAAACTCCAGTCACCACTGCACCCTATAGTTTTCTCCTTTCTCGTTTGGTTTCGGTCGAATGACTGGGTATGACGTAGAGGGGAGGAGCTATATAGCAGCTGTGCTTGGGTGATCCTCTTGCACTTCCTGTTAGGGAGGAGATATAATCCCATAAGTAATGGATGACCCGTGGACTGACTATACTACAGGAGAAATGAATTTATCAGGTAAGCATAAATTATATTTTTGGTAGAAAAGTACTTCAGGCAGCTGTTTCAGTCTGATTCTTCTGCTTATAATTTCATTTTTTTTCATTATAAAGATTAAAACTTTTGATTTGGGTTGTGGATTGTTGTTTCAGCGGAATTGGCTGTCTTTATTTTATCCCTCCCTCTCTAGTGACTCTTGCGTGGAGTTCCACATCTTGGGTATTTGTTATCCCATAAGTCACTAGCTCATGGACTCTTGCCAATATGAAAGAAATGAATTTATCAGGTAAATTCTTACATAAATTGTTTTTTGTCGTTTATGCGGGTAGACGTAAGGGCCAGAAGGCCACTGTGTATTCCTTGTCTTTCTGGTTGAGGAATGTCATCCGCTTAGCTTATGAGAAAGTGGGACAGCAGCCTCCTGAGAGGATAACGGCTGATTCCACTAGAGCAGTTGCTTCTTCCTGGGCTTTTAAGAACAGAGCCTCAGTGGATCATATTTGTAAGGCGGCTACATGGTCGTCCTTACATACTTTTTCTAAATTTTACAAATTTAATGTGTTTGCTTCGGCTGAAGTAGCTTTTGGGAGAAAGGTGTTGCATGCTGTGGTACCCTGAGATTAGGGTCCGCCTTTTTCTTTTTTGCCCGCGCGTTATTCATTCAGTGTCCTCTGGAGCTTGGGTATTGTTTCCCAACAGTAAGGAATGAAGTTGTGGACTCTCCCTGCATTTGGAAAGAAAACAAAATATATGCTTACCAGATAAATTCCTTTCTTTCCTTGCAGGGAGAGTTCACGACCCCGCCCATCAGAATTTTTGGGCGGCTCCCTTTGTTTTTCTTCTGGCACCGTTATACCCTGATGTTTCTATGTTTCTCTTACTTTTCCTTGTTCCTTCGGCTGAATGACTGGGGTGAAGTGGGAGTGATATTTAATTCTTTTTCTGGGGTGTCTTTGCCTCCTCCTGGTAGCTAGGAATTGTTTTCCCCAACAATAAGGAATGAAGTCGCGGACTCTCCCTTCCAGGAAAGAAAGGAATTTATCTGGTAAGCATACAATTTTTTTCCCTGCTCCTTTTATGATTCTTATTCCTTTTTCTTACCTCATTTTGCTTGGCTATATGTTAGACTGAGAGGAAGGAGGGTTTTTATAGAGCTCTTGGAGTTTGGGAATCTTTGCCTCCTCCTTAGTGATAAGGAAAATTATTTTCCTGGAGTAATGAATAGTGGGCTCTCACCACCATGAAAGAAATGGATTTATCAGGTAGGCATAAATTATGTTTTTCCTGTTTTTAATTTACTTGACATTGGATAATGTCAGACATAATTCCACTTTTTTAATAAAACTGTTCTAATGTATGTTGCAGTAAGAGCTGTTAAAAATGTAGTATTTTGTGGCTATATTATTGTTGTTGTCTTTGTCATAAATGTTAGAATGGCATTTGCTTTGGCGCATACATTGTTTTTGGATTTTATTACACTCACATTTCATATTTATATTTTACACATTTGGTATTTGTATTTCTTCTATAAGATACGACGAGTCCACGGATTCATCCTTTACTTGTGGGATATTATCCTCCTGCTAACAGGAAGTGGCAAGGAGCACCACAGCAGAGCTGTCTATATAGCTCCTCCCTTGACTCCACCCCACCAGTCATTCTCTTTGCCTACTTTAAGTAATAGAAAGGGTAAAGTGAAAGAGGTGATAAAATGTTAGTTTTTTATTTTCTTCAAGCAAGACTTTTTTATTTTAAATGGTACCGGTGAGTGCTATTTTTTCACAGACAGCAGATGGATGAAGACTTCTGCCTGGAGACTGATGATCTTAGCAGTTGTTACTAAGATCCAGAGTAGTTCCCACAGAATGGCTGAGGAGTACTTAAAGGGACAGTACACGGTAAAATTGTTTTTCCATTAATGTATTTGCAATGACTTGTTATACCAGCTTCAGAGTATAAAATATTTGAAAAATTGCATTTTCGGGTTTATTTGTGTATATGAAGTAGCTGGTTTTGTGCTTTGAAACCACAGCCTATTACAAGGGGTTGAACTTAAGGTAATATCAGGTCTCATGTTATCACTTTTATGTACACAGACTGGCTTCCTTATCTTATAATTGTCTGGGACACCAAAACTCAATACATAGAGATAACAATGGGAAATTATCATTTCTCCAACATAGGTGTGTCCGGTCCACGGCGTCATCCTTACTTGTGGGATATTCTCTTCCCCAACAGGAAATGGCAAAGAGCCCAGCAAAGCTGGTCACATGATCCCTCCTAGGCTCCGCCTACCCCAGTCATTCTCTTTGCCGTTGTACAGGCAACATCTCCACGGAGATGGCTTAGAGTTTTTTAGTGTTTAACTGTAGTTTTTATTATTCAATCAAGAGTTTGTTATTTTGAAATAGTGCTGGTATGTACTATTTACTCAGAAACAGAAAAGAGATGAAGAATTCTGTTTGTATGAGGAAAATGATTTTAGCAACCGTCACTAAAATCCATGGCTGTTCCACACAGGACTGTTGAGAGCAATTAACTTCAGTTGGGGGAACAGTGTGCAGTCTCTTGCTGCTTGAGGTATGACACATTCTAACAAGACGATGTAATGCTGGAAGCTGTCATTTTCCCTATGGGATCCGGTAAGCCATGTTTATTACGATTGTAAATAAGGGCTTCACAAGGGCTTATTAAGACTGTAGACTTTTTCTGGGCTAAATCGATTCATTATTAACACATATTTAGCCTTGAGGAATCATTTTATCTGGGTATTTTGATATAATAATATCGGCAGGCACTGTATTAGACACCTTATTCTGTAGGGGCTTTCCCAAAGCATAAGCAGAGCCTCATTTTCGCGCCGGTGTTGCGCACTTGTTTTTGAGAGGCATGGCATGCAGTCGCATGTGAGAGGAGCTCTGATACTTAGAAAAGACTTTCTGAAGGCGTCATTTGGTATCGTATTCCCCTTTGGGCTTGGTTGGGTCTCAGCAAAGCAGATACCAGGGACTGTAAAGGGGTTAAAGTTCAAAACGGCTCCGGTTCCGTTATTTTAAGGGTTAAAGCTTCCAAATTTGGTGTGCAATATTTTTAAGGCTTTAAGACACTGTGGTGAAAATTTGGTGAATTTTGAACAATTCCTTCATGTTTTTTCGCAATTGCAGTAATAAAGTGTGTTCAGTTTAAAATTTAAAGTGACAGTAACGGTTTTATTTTAAAACGTTTTTTGTACTTTGTTATCAAGTTTATGCCTGTTTAACATGTCTGAACTACCAGATAGACTGTGTTCTGAATGTGGGGAAGCCAGAATTCCTATTCATTTAAATAAATGTGATTTATGTGATAATGACAATGATGCCCAAGATGATTCCTCAAGTGAGGGGAGTAAGCATGGTACTGCATCATTCCCTCCTTCGTCTACACGAGTCTTGCCCACTCAGGAGGCCCCTAGTACATCTAGCGCGCCAATACTCCTTACTATGCAACAATTAACGGCTGTAATGGATAATTCTGTCAAAAACATTTTAGCCAAAATGAACACTTATCAGCGTAAGCGCGGCTGCTCTGTTTTAGATACTGAAGAGCATGACGACGCTGATAATAATATTTCCGAAGGGCCCCTAACCCAGTCTGATGGGGCCAGGGAGGTTTTGTCTGAGGGAGAAATTACTGATTCAGGGAACATTTCTCAACAGGCTGAACCTGATGTGATTGCATTTAAATTTAAGTTGGAACATCTCCGCATTCTGCTTAAGGAGGTATTATCCACTTTGGATGATTGTGACAAGTTGGTCATCCCAGAGAAACTATGTAAAATGGACAAGTTCCTAGAGGTGCCGGGGCTCCCAGAGGCTTTTCCTATACCCAAGCGGGTGGCGGACATTGTTAATAAGGAATGGGAAAGGCCCGGTATTCCTTTCGTCCCTCCCCCCATATTTAAAAAATTGTTTCCTATGGTCGACCCCAGAAAGGACTTATGGCAGACAGTCCCCAAGGTCGAGGGAGCGGTTTCCACTTTAAACAAACGCACCACTATACCCATAGAGGATAGTTGTGCTTTCAAAGATCCTATGGATAAAAAATTAGAAGGTTTGCTTAAAAAGATGTTTGTTCAGCAAGGTTACCTTCTACAACCAATTTCATGCATTGTCCCTGTCGCTACAGCCGCATGTTTCTGGTTCGATGATCTGATAAAGGCGGTCGATAGTGATTCTCCTCCCTTTGAGGAGATTATGGACAGAATCAATGCTCTCAAATTGGCTAATTCTTTCACCCTAGACGCCACTTTGCAATTGGCTAGGTTAGCGGCTAAGAATTCTGGGTTTGCTATTGTGGCGCGCAGAGCGCTTTGGTTGAAATCTTGGTCGGCTGATGCGTCTTCCAAGAACAAGCTACTTAACATTCCTTTCAAGGGGAAAACGCTGTTTGGCCCTGACTTGAAAGAGATTATCTCTGATATCACTGGGGGTAAGGGCCACGCCCTTCCTCAGGATCGGCCTTTCAAGGCAAAAAATAAACCTAATTTTCGTCCCTTTCGTAGAAACGGACCAGCCCAAGGTGCTACGTCCTCTAAGCAAGAGGGTAATACTTATCAAGCCAAGCCAGCTTGGAGACCAATGCAAGGCTGGAACAAGGGAAAGCAGGCCAAGAAACCTGCCACTGCTACCAAGACAGCATGAAATGTTGGCCCCCGATCCGGGACCGGATCTGGTGGGGGGCAGACTCTCTCTCTTCGCTCAGGCTTGGGCAAGAGATGTTCTGGATCCTTGGGCGCTAGAAATAGTCTCCCAAGGTTACCTTCTGGAATTCAAGGGACTTCCCCCAAGGGGGAGGTTCCACAGGTCTCAGTTGTCTTCAGACCACATAAAAAGACAGGCATTCTTACATTGTGTAGAAGACCTGTTAAAAATGGGAGTGATTCATCCTGTTCCATTAAGAGAACAAGGGATGGGGTTCTACTCCAATCTGTTCATAGTTCCCAAAAAAGAGGGAACGTTCAGACCAATCTTAGATCTCAAGATCTTAAACAAGTTTCTCAAGGTTCCATCGTTCAAGATGGAAACCATTCGAACTATTCTTCCTTCCATCCAGGAAGGTCAATTCTTGACCACGGTGGATTTAAAGGATGCGTATCTACATATTCCTATCCACAAGGAACATCATCGGTTCCTAAGGTTCGCATTCCTGGACAAACATTACCAGTTCGTGGCGCTTCCTTTCGGATTAGCCACTGCTCCAAGGATTTTCACAAAGGTACTAGGGTCCCTTCTAGCTGTGCTAAGACCAAGGGGCATTGCTGTAGTACCTTACTTGGACGACATTCTGATTCAAGCGTCGTCCCTTCCTCAAGCAAAGGCTCACACGGACATTGTCCTGGCCTTTCTCAGATCTCACGGATGGAAAGTGAACGTGGAAAAGAGTTCTCTATCCCCGTCAACAAGGGTTCCCTTCTTGGGAACAATAATAGACTCCTTAGAAATGAGGATTTTTCTGACAGAGGCCAGAAAAACAAAACTTCTAGACTCTTGTCGGATACTTCATTCCGTTCCTCTTCCTTCCATAGCTCAGTGCATGGAAGTGATCGGGTTGATGGTAGCGGCAATGGACATAGTTCCTTTTGCGCGCATTCATCTAAGACCATTACAACTGTGCATGCTCAGTCAGTGGAATGGGGACTATACAGACTTGTCTCCGAAGATACAAGTAAATCAGAGGACCAGAGACTCACTCCGTTGGTGGCTGTCCCTGGACAACCTGTCACAAGGGATGACATTCCGCAGACCAGAGTGGGTCATTGTCACGACCGACGCCAGTCTGATGGGCTGGGGCGCGGTCTGGGGATCCCTGAAAGCTCAGGGTCTTTGGTCTCGGGAAGAATCTCTTCTACCGATAAATATTCTGGAACTGAGAGCGATATTCAATGCTCTCAAGGCTTGGCCTCAGCTAGCGAGGGCCAAGTTCATACGGTTTCAATCAGACAACATGACAACTGTTGCGTACATCAACCATCAGGGGGGAACAAGGAGTTCCCTAGCGATGGAAGAAGTGACCAAAATCATTCTATGGGCGGAGTCTCACTCCTGCCACCTGTCTGCTATCCACATCCCAGGAGTGGAAAATTGGGAAGCGGATTTTCTGAGTCGTCAGACATTGCATCCGGGGGAGTGGGAACTCCATCCGGAAATCTTTGCCCAAGTCACTCAGCTGTGGGGCATTCCAGACATGGATCTGATGGCCTCTCGTCAGAACTTCAAAGTTCCTTGCTACGGGTCCAGATCCAGGGATCCCAAGGCGGCTCTAGTGGATGCACTAGTAGCACCTTGGACCTTCAAACTAGCTTATGTGTTCCCGCCGTTTCCTCTCATCCCCAGGCTGGTAGCCAGGATCAATCAGGAGAGGGCGTCGGTGATCTTGATAGCTCCTGCGTGGCCACGCAGGACTTGGTATGCAGATCTGGTGAATATGTCATCGGTTCCACCTTGGAAGCTACCTTTGAGACGAGACCTTCTTGTTCAGGGTCCGTTCGAACATCCGAATCTGGTTTCACTCCAGCTGACTGCTTGGAGATTGAACGCTTGATTTTATCGAAGCGTGGGTTCTCAGATTCTGTTATCGATACTCTTGTTCAGGCCAGAAAGCCTGTAACTAGAAAGATTTACCACAAAATTTGGAAAAAATATATCTGTTGGTGTGAATCTAAAGGATTCCCTTGGGACAAGGTTAAGATTCCTAGGATTCTATCCTTCCTTCAAGAAGGATTGGAAAAAGGATTATCTGCTAGTTCCCTGAAGGGACAGATTTCTGCCTTGTCGGTGTTACTTCACAAAAAACTGGCTGCTGTGCCAGATGTTCAAGCCTTTGTTCAGGCTCTGGTTAGAATTAAGCCTGTTTACAAAACTTTGACTCCTCCTTGGAGTCTCAATTTAGTTCTTTCAGTTCTTCAGGGGGTTCCGTTTGAACCCTTGCATTCCGTTGATATTAAGTTATTATCTTGGAAAGTTTTGTTTTTAGTTGCAATTTCTTCTGCTAGAAGAGTTTCAGAATTATCTGCTCTGCAGTGTTCTCCTCCTTATCTGGTGTTCCATGCAGATAAGGTGGTTTTACGTACTAAACCTGGTTTTCTTCCAAAAGTTGTTTCTAACAAAAACATTAACCAGGAGATTATCGTACCTTCTCTGTGTCCGAAACCAGTTTCAAAGAAGGAACGTTTGTTGCACAATTTGGATGTTGTTCGCGCTCTAAAATTCTATTTAGATGCTACAAAGGATTTTAGACAAACATCTTCCTTGTTTGTTGTTTATTCCGGTAAAAGGAGAGGTCAAAAAGCAACTTCTACCTCTCTCTCTTTTTGGATTAAAAGCATCATCAGATTGGCTTACGAGACTGCCGGACGGCAGCCTCCCGAAAGAATCACAGCTCATTCCACTAGGGCTGTGGCTTCCACATGGGCCTTCAAGAACGAGGCTTCTGTTGATCAGATATGTAGGGCAGCGACTTGGTCTTCACTGCACACTTTTACCAAATTTTACAAGTTTGATACTTTTGCTTCTTCTGAGGCTATTTTTGGGAGAAAGGTTTTGCAAGCCGTGGTGCCTTCCATTTAGGTGACCTGATTTGCTCCCTCCCTTCATCCGTGTCCTAAAGCTTTGGTATTGGTTCCCACAAGTAAGGATGACGCCGTGGACCGGACACACCTATGTTGGAGAAAACAGAATTTATGTTTACCTGATAAATTACTTTCTCCAACGGTGTGTCCGGTCCACGGCCCGCCCTGGTTTTTTTTAATCAGGTCTGATAATTTATTTTCTTTAACTACAGTCACCACGGTACCATATGGTTTCTCCTATGCAAATATTCCTCCTTAACGTCGGTCGAATGACTGGGGTAGGCGGAGCCTAGGAGGGATCATGTGACCAGCTTTGCTGGGCTCTTTGCCATTTCCTGTTGGGGAAGAGAATATCCCACAAGTAAGGATGACGCCGTGGACCGGACACACCGTTGGAGAAAGTAATTTATCAGGTAAACATAAATTCTGTTTTTATTACTTAACTATCCTGTATCCCACAGAGTGTAACTTCTTCTGCTGGCTGTGTTTACTTAGGCTTGTCAATAGCCTATACTCCAGTATCAAAACTTTCAGTATAGGTTGGGAAACCACAAGCTAAATCAGCTATTTCAAATGCCAAAAGAGGGGTAAAGGAGCTACTTGCAACCAATTTAATACACTCTGGCAGGTAAAAAGGATCATTGGGAATAATTTAAAGGGGAGAAAGTTTTTGGGTGAACTGTCCCTTTAAGAAACTTCAGTGTGAGGAACGTGTTTCATGCTACAAGCATTGAGGTATGTTCAGTCATTTTTTTCTGGAGAGACTGTGTTATTTCAGAATTGGCTGACAGTATCCCCATGAGGGAAAGGGTAAGCAGTAATCCTAATGTATAGAGAGGGGTATTACTGAACTTGTATATTGGGCTATAAAAAATGGTTGACACTGATGATATGATGTTTGTGGGCAAACGTTTCTATGTTGGGAGTTAAAGATAACGTTTTTTGTGGCAAACGTTTTGACTTTATTTTAACAATGGAGGGTACACATGGCTTCACTTAGATGGGTATATGAACCCACATGACTAGGTTTTAGACCGCTCTGGTGCGGTTATTGTTAAGGCTGTGAGACATCGAGTTAGATGGGCTGGGCCTATTTTTGCGCCTCAGTTGCGCAGTTGTTTTTCCCATGCAAGCAGCAAGCTCCCCTCCGGTGGGCCTTTCAGGAAATTTTGGGCCTAATCGAAGGGTTAATCCGATTTTACAGACCCCTGAGGGCAGGTAGGCGCCACAGCAGGGCTGTGGCGAGGTGCAGGAGGTGTTTTTGTTTAACTATAACGTTTTTGGTACAACGTTTTTTGTTCATAAGGGTTAAGTATTCCTTTCCTTGTGGGGCAATCTTAGCTGACAAGTTGGGATACATATATCATAAAATTGAGATAATTTTATCGTTTTAAAGCAGTTTTGGAAAAATTGTATGCTTTTTTTTTTCTCTTAAAGGCGCAGTACCGTTTTTTTCAGATTATTTTTTTCACAAAATAGTGTTTTCAAGCCTGTTTGTGGTCATTACTAGCCTGTTTTAACATGTCTGACATTGAGGAAAGCCAATATTCTATGTGTTTAGAAGCCATTGTGGAACCCCCACTTCAAATGTGTCCCTCGTGTACTGAAAGGGCCTTACATTGCAAAGAACATATTTTAGCTGATAAAAGTATGTCTCGGGATGATTCTCAGTCAGAAGAGAATCCGGTTATGCCATCTACTTTTCCCCAAGTGTCACAACCTTTAACGCCTGCCCAAGCGACGCCAAGTACTTCTAGTGTGTTTAATTCTTTCACCTTGCAAGATATGGCTGCAGTTATGTCTACTACCCTTACAGAGTTATTATCTAAACTGTCTGCTTTACAGGGTAAGCGCAGTAGGTCCGGTATTAGAGTAAATGCTGAGCCCTCTGATGCTTTATTGGCCATCTCCGATGTACCCTCAGTGTTCTGATTTGGGGGTGGGGGAATTGCTGTCTGAGGGAGAGCTTTCTGATTCAGGAAAGATGTTCCCTCAAACAGGCTTAGATATGACGGCCTTTAAGTTTAAGCTTGAACACCTCCGCTTGTTACTCAGGGAGGTTTTAGCGACTCTGGATGATTGTGACCCTATTGTCATCCAACCAGAGAGACTGTGTAAAATGGATAAATATCTAGAGGTCCCTACTTACACTAATGTTTTACCAGTCCCTAGAAGAATTTCGGACATTGTTACTAAGGAATGGGATAGACCAGGCATTCCGTTCTCTCCCCCTCCTACTTTTAAGAAAATGTTTCCCATATCTGACACCATTCGGGATTCGTGGCAGACGGTCCCTAAGGTGGAGGGAGCTGTTTCTACCCTGGCTAAGCGTACAACTATACCTATTGAGGACAGTTGTGCTTTCAAAGATCCTATGGATAAAAAATTAGAAGGGCTTCTAAAGAAGTTGTTTGTTCATCAGGGTTTTCTTCTGCAACCTATAGCGTGCATTGTTCCAGTAACTACTGCAGCAGCTTTTTGGTTTGAGGCTCTAGAGGAGTCTCTTAAGGTTGAGACCTCATTAGATGATATTTTGGATAAAATGAAGGCTCTCAAGCTAGCAAATTCTTTTATTACAGATGCCGCTTTCCAAATGGCTAAATTAGTGGCTAAGAATGCAGGCTTTGCCATTTTAGCGCGTAGAGCGTTATGGCTTAAGTCATGGTCTGCTGATGTGTCATCTAAATCCAAGCTTTTAGCTATTCCCTTTAAGGGTAAGACCCTATTCGGGCCTGAACTTAAGGAGATCATTTCTGACATTACTGGAGGTAAAGGTTATGCCCTTTCTCAGGACAAGACGGTTAAAATGAGGACCAAACAGAATAATTTTCGTTCCTTTCCTAAAGGCGGTCCCTCTACTTCCTCATCCGCCTCCAAGCAGGAGGGGAACTTTGCTCAATCCAAGTCAGTCTGAAGACCTAACCAGACCTGGAATAAAGGTAAACAGGCCAAGAAGGCCGCTGCTGCTACCAAGACAGCATGAAGGGGCAGCCCCCGATTCTGGGACCGGATCTAGTAGGGGGCAGACTTTCTTTCTTCACTCGGGCAAGAGGCGTTCAGGATTCCTGGGCATTAGAAATTGGGACCCAGGAGTATTGTCTAGAATTCAAAGATTCTCTCCCAAGGGGGTGATTTCATCTTTCATGTAAACCAGACAAAAAGAGAGGCGTTCTTACGCTGTGTAGAAGACCTATATACCATTGGTGTAATCTGTCCAGTTCCAAAAGTAGAACAGGGGCAGGGGTTTTACTCCAATCTGTTAGTGGTTCCCAAAAAGAGGGAACCCTCAGACAGATTTTAGATCTCAAAACTCTAAACAAATTTCTCAAAGTCCCATCCTTCAAGATGGAGACCATACGAACAATTTTACCAGTGATCCAGGAGGGTCAATATATGACCACCGTGGATTTGAAGGATGCGTATCTTCACATTCCTATCCACAAAGATCATCACCAGTTCCTCAGGTTCGCCTTCCTGGACAAACATTACCAGTTTGTGGCCCTTCCTTTCGGTTTGGCCACTGCTCCCAGAATTTTCACAAAGGTGCTAGGGTCCATTCTGGCGGTTCTAAGGCCGCAGGGCATAGCAGTGGCGCCCTATCTGGACGATATTTTGATTCAGGCGTCAGCTTACCATCTAGCCAAATCTCACACGGACATCGTGTTGGCTTTTCTAAGAGCTCACGGGTGGAAGGTGAACATAAAAAAGAGTTCACTTGTTCCTCTGACAAGAGTTCCATTCCTAGGAACTTTGATAGACTCGGTAGAAATGAAGATTTTTCTGACGGAGATCAGAAAATCAAAGATCTTAACCACTTGCCGAGCACTTCATTCCATTTCTTGGCCATCAGTGGCTCAGTGTATGGAGGTAATTGGACTAATGGTAGCGGCAATGGACATAGTTCCGTTTGCTCGCTTACATCTCAGACCACTGCAGCTGTGCATGCTCAGACAGTGGAATGGGGATTACGCAGATTTATCTCTGCGGATAAATCTGGATCTAGAGACCAGAGACTCTCTTCTTTGGTGGTTGTCACAGGATTATCTGTCCCAGGGAATGTGCTTCCGCAGGCCAGCATGGGTCATAGTGATGACGGACACCAGCCTCTTGGGCTGGGTTGCAGTCTGGAATTCCCTGAAGGCTCAGGGTGTGTGGACTCAGGAGGAGTCCTTATTACCAATAAATATTCTGGAACTGAGAGCGATATTCAACGCGCTTCAAGCGTGGCCTCAGCTGGCTTCGGCCAAATTCATAAGATTCCAGTCGGACAATATCACGACTGTAGCATATATCAATCTTCAAGGGGGAACAAAGAGTTCTCTAGCGATGATAGAGGTTTTCAAAGTAATTCAATGGGCAGAGACTCACTCTTGCCATCTATCAGCAATATATATCCCAGGAGTGGAGAACTGGGAAGCAGATTTTCTAAGTCGTTAGACTTTTCATCTGGGGGAGTGGGAACTCCATCCGGAGGTGTTTGCAAAATTGATTCATCAATGGGGCACACCAGAATTGGATCTGACGGCATCTCTTCAGAATGCCAAACTTCCTTGTTACGGGTCCAGATCAAGGGATCCTCAAGCAGTACTGATAGATGCTCTAGCAGTACCGTGGTCGTTCAACCTGGCTTATGTGTTTCCTCCTTTTCCTCTTCTACCTCATCTGATTGCAAGAATCAAACAGGAGAGGGCTTCGGTAATATTGATAGCGCCTGCGTGGCCACGCAGGACTTGGTTTGCAGACCTGGTGGAAATGTCATCTCTGCCAACGTGGGAACAGCCACTGAGACAGGACCTTCTCATTCAGGGGCCGTTCCAACATCCAAATCTAGTTTCTCTGCAGCTGACTGCCTGGAGATTGAACGCTTGATTCTATCTAAGCGGGGATTCTCTGAGTTGGTCATTGATACCTTGGTTCAGGCTCGGAAGCCTGTCACTAGGAAAATTTATCATAAGATATGGCGTAAATATCTTTATTGGTGCGAATCCAAAGGCTACTCATATGGAGTAAGATCAGGATTCTTAGGATTTTGTCCTTTCTCCAAGAATGATGGGAGAAGGGGTTATCAGCTAGTTCCTTAAAGGGACAGATTTCTGCCTTGTCAATCTTACTACACAAGCGTCTGGCAGATGTCCCAGACGTTCAGTCGTTTTGTCAGGCTTTGGTTAGAATTAAGCCTGTGTTTAAACCTGTTGCTCCGCCATGGAGTTTGAATTTAGTTCTTCAAGGGTTTCCGTTTGAACCCATGCATTCCATAGATATTAAACTTCTATCTTGGAGAGTTCTGTTTTTAGTTGCTATCTCTTCTGCTCGAAGAGTTTCTGAGCTATCTGCGTTACAATGCGACTCGCCTTATCTTATATTCCATTCTGATAAGGTGGTTTTGCGTTCTAAACCTGGATTCCTTCCTAAGGTTGTTTCAAATAAGAATATTAATCAGGAAATTGTTGTTCCTTCTCTGTGTCCTAACCCTTCTAAGAAGGATCGTCTGTTACATAACTTGGACGTGGTTCGTGCTTTGAAGTTTTACTTGCAAGCGACCAAGGATTTCCGTCAAACATCTTCTCTGTTTGTTGTCTATTCTGGAAAGCGTAGAGGTCAAAAAGCTACGGCTACCTCTCTTTCTTTTTGGCTGAAAAGCATCATCCGTTTGGCATACGAGACTGCTGGACAGCAGCCTCCTGAAAGAATTGCAGCTCATTCTTATTTAAAAACGATGCTTCTGTTGAACAGTTTTGTAAGGCTGCGACTTGGTCTTCCCTTCATACCTTTTCCAAATTTTACAAATTTGATACTTTTGCTTCTTCTGAGTCTATTTTTGGGAGAAAAGTTCTTCAAGCAGTGGTGCCTTCTGTTTAGGTATCTGTCTTGTCCCTCCCGTTCATCCGTGTCCTGTAGCTTTGGTATTGTATCCCACTAGTAAAGGATGAATCCTTGGACTTGTATCTTATAGAAGAAAATGTATGCTTACCTGATAAATTGATTTCTTCTATGATACGACGAGTCCACGGCCCGCCCTGTCAATTTAAGACAGATTATATTTTTTTGTTTAAAACGTTTGTCACCTCTGCACCTTTTACTTTCTCCTTTTTCTTCCTATACCTTTGGTCGAATGACTGGGGGGTAGAGTCAAGGGAGGAGCTATATAGACAGCTCTGCTGTGGTGCTCTTTGCCACTTCCTGTTAGTAGAAGGATAATATCCCACCAGTAAAAGATGAATCCGTGGATTCGTCGTATCATAGAAGAAATCAATTTATCAGGTAAGCATAAATTTCCTTTTTTATTTTAAGCCTAAAATATACATGACTCAAATCTTTGCAATTTTCTTTTATTTTTGTTTCTTTTAGGATATCCAATAATTGAGCCTGTTACTTTAAAAGCTAAACAGAAGGAGCACCCATCCAACACTGAAAATATTGGTTTGATTGGAAGAAACACTGTTAATTATACAGTAGGTAAGTTGGCATTTTGCTGTGAAATATAGTATTTTCATATGGACTTTTAAGCACATCATTCTGGTTTTAACAACTCATTTTTATATTTTGTGTCTTTTTGTGTATTTTACATGCTTCCCTCTTGAACATATTATAGTGGATCAATATTACACAAGTTTTATATTAAGTCTGCGAACAAGAAAAATACTGTGTACAATAACAATGTTTGGGTTATTTTTTTTTGCATATCCATAACAAAAATGTCTTATTTTAATGAAATAATGTGGAATCTATTTCTACAGTTGAGACAAAAGATAAACAATTCTTAACAGTTGATTATGGCAAGAAGGTGACTTCGCTCTTCCAGGAAACTTGTGTGAAAAATGATTAACCAGGCTGCTTCTCTTTCTGATGTTAACCATGCTTTAATGGCTAGAATGGCCTTCTAATTTCCTCCCATACTAATTTATGATTTATGTAATGACTGGACTTTTATTTTAATCCCACAGAGGATGCATTAACCAAGAGAATTAAGTGGTCTTTGCAACCTGATGATAACGGTAATAAACATAATCTTCCTGAGCAGACATTACAAAAAACCAGGGAGAATATCCTACAAATGTTCAGTCAGAAGAATGCCTACAATACACTGCTCTTGCCCATTAGTTGCATTCCAGACAAGAGATCAAATGCTTCTACTGCAGGTGTGAACAGTTCTGATATTGTTAAAAATCCTGTAAAACTTAACAATGTAAAACCTTACAAGTGCACAGATTGTGGCAGAGCCTTCAGCGTTAAAACTTACTTGATCAAGCATAAACGAACACACACTGGGGAACGACCTTATAAATGTACTTTATGTGAGAAAGGCTTCAGTCAAAAGTCCACTCTAAATGTTCACTTTCGAACCCACACTGGGGAACGACCATATGCTTGTGCAGTTTGTGGCAAATGTTTTATTGATAATTCCGGCCTTATTCAGCATAAAAGAATTCATACTGGGGAAAGGCCATTTCAGTGCTCGTACTGTAAGAAAAGATTCTGTAAGAAAGAACATCTTAAAGTTCATGCTCGAACTCACACAGGAGAGAAACCATATACATGCTCTGGTTGTGGGAAAAGCTTCTGCCACAAAGTATATCTTACAAAACATATTTTAACTCATGCAAGAAATTCCACAAATGAAATATTACCATACATGGAAGAGGATAGCAGAGTTGTCAACGTTACATTGCCATAACATTTCATTGACTGGAAATCTTTACACGTGAAAGGTAATGATGAGAGAACAAATACATTGCAGGCCATGAATCTATTTTGTGGAGGAGCTACCCAAAGTTTGCTTAGGGTTGTATACTAGTTGTGATTTTTTTTTTTTTTTGTTTGGTTTAAACATTATTTTAAGGCTTCATAATAAAGTTAAATCGGATACCTAAAACACACAAGTTTACTCGGATATCACAAACACATTTAGGTTAAATAAATACCTCATTCCTTTTTGGGATTGTTCTTGTTTCACCATAAAACTTTTTGAATTGTAGATGCAGTGCCGCATGTTAAGCTAAAATGTAAGGTCCTCCCAGAGAATCGTTCCAAATATGCTGCTCATTTAATATCTAGTAGAACATGTTAGTAAACGTTTTCACCTTTAATTGGCTACTGTGCACTTTGAAAAGCATTAACCCTTTAAATTGCATTCTTCCGTCCAAGGTATGCATGTAATAAAATTCTATTATATATATATATATATATATATATATATATATGTGTGTGTGTGTGTATATGTATATATATGTGTATATGTAGATATATACTGAATATGATTTTATTTTTTTAATTAATGATTAAAATGTAGATGTACACCAAAATGCTTTTTTTTGCCTTAATCAGTCATTACAAATATTTTTACAATACAAAAACTAACATTTATATATATAAAAAAAAAAATTAAGACCAAAAGCTTAAAAAAACATAAAGGGCCAGATTACAAGTGGAGCTGTATTTAACGCTCCCGCTTGAGTGCCCACTCTGCTAGAAGTAAGTTTTTTGCGCTCGTCGGGTAGCGCTCGTATTACAAGTTGAAAGTTAGTTTTTGCTTATGCGCATAGAAACCAGAACTTAAATTATCACGTGTGTGATAACATATTCCCCCATAGAAGTCAATGGAGCAAAAAAAGTGGGGACCAACCACAACGTCATCGATTACTAGTGGGAATATTACTCCTTGTCAGCAGGAGAGGCAAAGAGCACCACAGCAAAGCTGTTAAGTATCACTATCTTTCACATAAACCACAGTTATTCGACCGAAAGGAAAAAGGAACAACACAAAGGTGTAGGTGCCTGAGGTTTTGTCAAAAAATAACCGTCTGAAAGTAAAGGGCAGGGTCGTGTACTCACAATATCCGGAAAGAGAGAAATTTATCAGGTAAGCATAAATTTTGTTTTCTTTCCTAAGATATGGTGAGTCCCCGACGTCATCAATTACTAGTGGCAACCAATACCCAAGCTACAGGACACAGATGACTAGGATGGTAGAACAAGACAGGCAGACTTAAACAGAAGGCACCACATTTTAAGGAACCTTTCTCCCAAAAAAAGCCTCAGCCAAGGCAAAAGAATCAAATTTGAAAATTTGGTATAAGTATGCAAAGTATGGAAACGGCCTTTGTGGAATAAACTGTACATCTCTCTGGAAGCTGCTGACCAGCAGTTTCATAAGCAAAACGATTATAATTCTCAACCATAGGGCAAAAGAATGAGAAAATCCTTAGTCGCCTGAAAGAAGAAATTCAGAGCACGCACAACATCACAAGTATCAGAAGAAGAATTAGGACAAAGAGAAGGAACAACAATTTCCTGATTAAATTTTCTCTCTGAGCCCATTTTTTAGGAACAAAACCCAACTCTGTATGAGGAACTGCCTTATCAGCATGAAAGATAAGAAAATGTGAATCACACTGCAAAGCCGAGAGGAGCAACAGGCTAAACACAGGCCTGATTCTGATCAGGGCCTGACAAAATGATAGAAACTAGATAATCCCTTCTCCAGATCTCCCTGGAGAAAAGACAAAATCCTAGGAATCCTAACCCTACTCCAAGAGTAGCCATTGGATTCACACCAATAAAGGTATTTACTCCATACCTTATGGTAAATCTTCTAGAAAACAGGCTTACAAGTCTGAATCATGGTCTCAATGACAGAACTAAGCGTTCAATGTCCAAGCAGACCGATTCAGAGAAACAAGATTTGGATAAGAGAATAGAACCCTGAGACAGGTCCTTCCTCAGAGGCAAACCTCCAAGGTGTAAGAGATTACATCTTTACTAGGTCTGCATACCAGATCCTGCAAGGCCATGCAGGAACTATAAGAATTACCAATGCTCTCTCCAGAATCATAAAATGTTTCGTAGGAGAGCAAATGGAGAAAATAGATATGCGGGACTAAAATCCCAAGGAACCGCCAGATCTATCGGGTCTCCAAACCCAGAACCGTACTTTGGAAGCTTGGTGATCTGCCAAGATACCATTAGATCCAACTCCAGCACCCCTCATTGAGGGTTAACCTGGAGAACACCTCCGGATTGAGAGTTCACTCCCCAGGGTGAAATGTCTGTCTGCTCAAGAAGTCCGCTTTCCAATTGTCAACACCTGGAATAAGTATGGCAGATAGACAGCAATTGTGAGCTTCCACCCACTGAACAATCCAAGCCACCTCTTTCATGGCTAAGGCACTCAAGAGTTCCTCCCTGGAGGTTAAGGTAAGACACTGAGGAGATATTGTCCGGCTGGAACCTGATAAACCAGACTAAGGACAACTGAGGCCAAGCCATCAAAGCATTCAAAATCGCTCTCAACTCCAAGATGTCTATAGGGAGAGCAGACTCCTCCCGAATCCAAAGACTGCGCCTTAAGGAGTCCGTGGACACAATCACACAGGAAGGTCTCTGGAAGCATGTGCCCTGAGACAGATGTTCCAGAGAAGCCTCCCGTGAGAGAATCTCTTGTCGACTGATCCAGAATTATCTCTTGAGACCTATTAAAATGGACTCCATTCCGTTGTCTGAGCATATATAACAGCAGAACCCTCAGACGGAATTGAGCAAAGGGAAGGAATCTTTTATGTTCTGACCTCTGTCAGAAATATTTTCATAGATAGGGAAACTATTATGGTCCCTAAAAAAAAAAAATAACGCTGTACCTGAAACAATGCAACTCTTTCCCAGATTCACCTTTCGTCCAATGAACGTAGAAAAAAAAAGGTTCTCTGTATGAGAGTTTGCTTGCTGAAAAGATGGCGTCTGAACCCAAATGTTGTCTAGGAAGGGTGCCACTGCAATTCCTCGAAACCTAAGCACTGCCAAGAGGGTCCCCAGAACCTTTAAGAAAAATCTGGGAGCCGTGGTAAGGCCAAAGGGAAAAGCCACAAACTGAAAGTGTCTGTACAGAAAGGCAAATCTCTGGAACTTGAATATATGTGTCCTTAAGGTCTAGGGTAGTCATTAACTGACCCTCTTGGACCAAAGGAAGAATGGAACGAATGGTTTCCATCTTGAAGGACGGTACCCTGAGAACTTGTAGAGACACTTAAGTCTAGAATAGGAGGAAAAGTTCCCTCTTTTCTGGGGAACCCCGAACAAGTCTGAATAGAATCCCATACCCTGTTACCTTACAGGAACAGGTACTATCACTCTCAGAGAGAAAAGTCTAAATAGCTTGTGAGCACACATTTAAAGTGCAAGTAGCTGCATCCGGATTCAAACTACAAACTTTCCCGCTTGATAGGCAGCTAAGCTAACCATCAGGCTACTGCAGCTGGCTCCAAACACAATTCAAAAATGCCTCTCTAATCTGGACTGCAGATAAACTGAGAGGAGAAACCTGTCTCTGGGAAAAAAAGGTTTTGAATTAAATTTAGAAACCCTGAGCTACTATGTCCACAGCCTATCTGGGACATCACGTATCCTTGCTTGAAGAAAAAATAGAAATTCAGCCCCCACTTGGTCTGATCCCGGATCAGGGGAAAACCCATCATGCTGAGCCTCAGCTGTGTTTTTTTTACTCTGACACCCTTTAGGTCTATTCTTCTTGTATAACTGCAGAACTCTTATGGTAGAAAAGACACACTTCTACCCTTAATATCAGTAATATGTCTGCCAGACCAGGACCAAACAAGGTCTTATCCTTGTAAGGAAGCGCCAGAAGCTTGGACTTAGAGAAAAAATCCACTGAACAATAATTTTGCTACAACGCTCTAACTAGCACAGCGATATCTTGGCTCCTAGCAAAACAACTTATATGGTAGCATAAGAAATAAAAGAATTGGCTCGCTTTAGAGCCCTAATTCTGATCTGCATCTCCCAAAGGAGTCTCTACCAAAATTGAATCAGACAAGGCGTCGCACCCAAAAGATGCCGCACTTGACACAGTGGCAATACAAAAGATCAAATAAGCCTTCAGCATAGTCCATTGATCCTTAAAAGAGCAGCTGTCCTCTATAGGGATCTTAGTACTCTTAGCCAGAGTAGAAATAGCCCCTTCTACTCTAGGCACCGTGCACCATGAATCTTTACAAGAGTCAGCAACAGGAATCATTTTAAAGACAGGAGACAGGGAAACGGTATCCCTGGCTTCTCCTATTCCTGCAAAATAATGCACAGTCTGGAACAGGGAACACTTCCACAAAGGAAGAAACATCGTAGTAACTATTAAGTTTTTTAGATTTCTTAAGGTTGACAACGACAGATGTATTGGAGTCGTCCAAAGTATTTTACCCTCAGAGGCTACCGAGGTATCCTCAACAGACCTATGAGGAAGGGCAACCTGTGTAGCAACAGTTGGAACAGAAACCTTACCATCTGAATCTCTAATTTTCTAGTCCCATAAATTAATGCAGAGAGTTTGGGTAGCAATTCCAGCTTAACCCCTACAGCGCCAGCCTCCTAGCCCCAGAATACAAATGGCACTAACCTGCACATCTAGCTGTCTGGCAGGAGGACAGCTCACCCGGTGTGAAATGAAGCCACTCCTTACAGAGACCTGTGGGAAAAAACCAAGAACCGAGTAAACCTACTCTTGCTATATTAGGGCAGCAAAAATGTTAGCAAAATGCAGCAAGGCCCACCTTACAAGTTCCTAACTGCTTTAAAGCCACCACTATTCTACTGAAGGGATTAACGTGGACTACGGCTAGACCCAAAAATACTTGCTTGTAGCGAAAGAAATCCAATTTTCTTCAGACACCAAAACTTAATTTCCTTCATTGACAGAGGCAAAGAGATTGACTTGGGTTTATGGGAAGGGAAGTGATACTTAACAGCTTTGCTGTGGTGCTCTTTGGCCAGGAGTGAAATTCCCAATAGTAATTGATGAAGTTGTGGACTCACCATATCTTAGGAAAGAAATGAATATATATGAATATTGCATAAATATGCTTTTACATGTTTTCATCTACTTGACTGCAAAGGGCTCTAATAGACTTATACATGTGTCTATATATATATATGTATTTGTGTATGTCTGTGTAAATACAAATGTACACATATAAATACAAATGCACATATGTTAATGCACCACTCGTAATCTGGGCCAAAATGTTTAATCATTTGGTGACTTTAATATAATAGTAATTTATTAAAAGGACATTTTACTAAATATTTTATTCTCAGTGAAATATTTACTTATGGGGGGAAAATGTACTTTCATTATTTATTTTGACTGCTTTTTCTGTAGTTTTAACTCTGAAAAAAGTGGCTAGACTTCATCCTGCAGGATAATAACCCTGACCATACAATACTGCAACATACTACAATGATTGCATTATCAGTAAAGGGTCTCATATCTGCCCATAATTGCCTGCAAGAGATAAGATGAACAATACCAAGTAGGTTATGTCTTCCGGTTATGGTTGCACTTAGCTTGGCGGGATCTTCTATATGAAGACCTGTATTTAGCACTGTCTGCAGCTTTCAAATGCCAGGATGCCTCAAAGGAAATGGAATAGATTTATTCCAAATTGAATAAAAACAGCTCTTACTTGCTTCACGCGGTTAAACAGATATTTTCTTTCTCAGGAACAAAACAATTTTCAGAGAGCTATTTGTATTGCTTCTGAGAGAGACGGTAAGTCCACTGAAACACATTGAACTTTTTTAAATAAGAACTCTTAATTCAATTTGGAATAAATCGTTATATATTGATTTAATTGGATTTGTGCCATTTAAAAAAAAAAATTTTTTTAAGACTTACTCTTGTGAGTATATTCCATTTAGTATATTGCTGGGTGTTATACGGCTTACACTATGTTGGCTTTCCTTTTACTTTGATGCACCCTGGTGTTTGGAAGTACCGCACTGCGCTTAAAGGGACAGTCTACATGATTTTTTTTTATTGTTTAAAAAGATAGATAACCTCTTTATTACTAATTCCCCAGTTTTGCATAATCAACACTGTTCTACTAATATAATTTTTACCTCTGTAATTACCTTGTATCTAAGCCTCTGCAGACTGCCCCCTTATCTCAGTGCTTTTTACAAAATTGCATTTTAGCCAATTAGCGCTGGTTACTACATAATTTCACGGGAGTGAGCACATGTGATCTATATGGCACATATGAACTAGCACTGTCTGTGAAAACATAATAAAATGCACTGAGATAAGAGGCAGCCTGCAGGGGCTAAGAAACGGGCAGAAATGTAAAGGTTTAGACTAGAGGTTATAAAGTTTCTTAATATAACAATGTTGGTTGTGCAAAGTTGGGGAATAGGTAGTAAAGGCATTATCTATCTTTTAAACAATTAAACAAATGAAGTTTAATCTCCCTTTAATATGGGTCTTCAAATAGAAGATTCTTTCAAGCTGAGTGCGCCCTTAGCCGTGGAAGATGTTGTTATACATTTAAAACATTTATTTTATATGTGGATCTTTTGCAATGCATATATTTATATGTAATAAAATTGACTTTAAAGAGACAAACACGTAATTATGTGACTCTTGTACAATAAATGAACGTACTAGGAGAGTGGGAAGTTGTAAAGGTATAGAAAAGTCAAAGATAAACTTGAATGATTCAGATAGAGCTTGTCATTTTAAGACACCTTTAAATTCACTTCTATTTTCAAATGTGCTTTGTTCTCTTAGTATCCCTTGTTAAAAAATGAATACGCACATATCATACACTAGTGGGAGCTGCTGCTAATGGTGCCTGCACACATTTGTCTCTTGTGATTGGCTAAATAGATATTTCTCCAACATAGGTGTGTCCGGTCCACGGCGTCATCCTTACTTGTGGGATATTCTCTTCCCCAACAGGAAATGGCAAAGAGCCCAGCAAAGCTGGTCACATGATCCCTCCTAGGCTCCGCCTACCCCAGTCATTCTCTTTGCCGTTGTACAGGCAACATCTCCACGGAGATGGCTTAGAGTTTTTTAGTGTTTAACTGTAGTTTTTCATTATTCAATCAAGAGTTTGTTATTTTCAAATAGTGCTGGTACGTACTATTTACTCAGAAACAGAAAAGAGATGAAGAATTCTGTTTGTATGAGGAAAATGATTTTAGCAACCGTAACTAAAATCCATGGCTGTTCCACACAGGACTGTTGAGAGCATTAACTTCAGTTGGGGGAACAGTTTGCAGTCCTTTGCTGCTTGAGGTATGACACATTCTAACAAGACGATGTAATGCTGGAAGCTGTCATTTTCCCTATGGGATCCGGTAAGCCATGTTTATTACGATTGTAAATAAGGGCTTCACAAGGGCTTATTTAGACTGTAGACATTTTTTGGGCTAAATCGATTGATATTAACACTTATTTAGCCTTGAGGAATCATTTATTCTGGGTATTTTGATATAATAATATCGGCAGGCACTGTTTTAGACACCTTATTCTTTAGGGGCTTTCCCAAAGCATAGGCAGAGTCTCATTTTCGCGCCGGTGTTGCGCACTTGTTTTTGAGAGGCATGGCATGCAGTCGCATGTGAGAGGAGCTCTGATACTTATAAAGGACTTCTGAAGGCATCATTTGGTATCGTATTCCCCTTGGGTTTGGTTGGGTCTCAGCAAAGCAGATACCAGGGACTGTAAAGGGGTTAAAGCTTAAAACGGCTCCGGTTCCGTTATTTTAAGGGTTAAAGCTTCCAAAATTGGTGTGCAATATTTTCAAGGCTTTAAGACACTGTGGTGAAAGTTTGGTGAATTTTGAACAATTCCTTCATGTTTTTTCGCAATTGCAGTAATAAAGTGTGTTCAGTTTAAAATTTAAAGTGACAGTAACGGTTTTATTTCAAAACGTTTTTTGTACTTTCTTATCAAGTTTATGCCTGTTTAACATGTCTGAACTACCAGATAGACTGTGTTCTGAATGTGGGGAAGCCAGAATTCCTATTCATTTAAATAAATGTGATTTATGTGATAATGACAATGATGCCCAAGATGATTCCTCAAGTGAGGGGAGTAAGCATGGTACTGCATCATTCCCTCCTTCGTCTACACGAGTCTTGCCCACTCAGGAGGCCCCTAGTACATCTAGCGCGCCAATACTCCTTACTATGCAACAATTAACGGCTGTAATGGATAATTCTGTCAAAAACATTTTAGCCAAAATGAACCCTTGTCAGCGTAAGCGTGGATGCTCTGTTTTAGTTACTGAAGAGCATGACGACGCTGATATTAATATCTCTGAAGGGCCCCTAACCCAATCTGAGGGAGCCAGGGAGGTTTTGTCTGAGGGAGAAATTACTGATTTAGGGAACATTTCTCAGCAGGCTGAATCTGATGTGATTACTTTTAAATTTAAATTGGAACATCTCCGCATTTTGCTTAAGGAGGTATTATCCACTCTGGATGATTGTGAAAATTTGGTCATCCCAGAGAAACTATGTAAAATGGACAAGTTCCTAGAGGTGCCGGGGCTCCCAGAAGCTTTTCCTATACCCAAGCGGGTGGCGGACATTGTTAATAAAGAATGGGAAAGGCCCGGTATTCCTTTCGTCCCTCCCCCCATATTTAAAAAATTGTTTCCTATGGTCGACCCCAGAAAGGACTTATGGCAGTCAGTCCCCAAGGTCGAGGGAGCGGTTTCTACTTTAAACAAACGCACCACTATTCCCATAGAGGATAGTTGTGCTTTCAAAGATCCTATGGATAAAAAATTAGAAGGTTTGCTTAAAAAGATGTTTGTTCAGCAGGGTTACCTTCTACAACCCATTTCATGCATTGTCCCTGTCACTACAGCCGCATATTTCTGGTTTGATGAACTGATTAAGGTGCTCGATAGTGACTCTCCTCCTTATGAGGAGATTATGGACAGAGTCAATGCTCTCAAATTGGCTAATTCTTTCACTCTAGACGCCTCTTTGCAATTGGCTAAGTTAGCGGCTAAGAATTCTGGGTTTGCTATTGTGGCGCGCAGAGCGCTTTGGTTGAAATCTTGGTCGGCTGATGCGTCTTCCAAGAACAAGCTACTAAACATTCCTTTCAAGGGGAAAACGCTGTTTGGTCCTGACTTGAAAGAGATTATCTCTGATATCACTGGGGGTAAGGGTCATGCCCTTCCTCAGGATCGGCCTTTCAAGGCAAAAAATAGACCTAATTTTCGTCCCTTTCGTAAAAACGGACCAGCCCAAGGTGCTACGTCCTCTAAGCAAGAGGGTAATACTTCTCAGGCCAAGCCAGCTTGGAGACCAATGCAAGGCTGGAACAAGGGAAAGCAGGCAAAGAAACCTGCCACTGCTACCAAGACAGCATGAAATATCGGCCCCCGATCCGGGACCGGATCTGGTGGGGGGCAGACTCTCTCTCTTCGCTCAGGCTTGGGCAAGAGATGTTCTGGATCCTTGGGCGCTAGAAATAGTCTCCCAGGGTTATCTTCTGGAATTCAAGGGACTTCCCCCAAGGGGAAGGTTCCACAGGTCTCAGTTGTCTTCAGACCACATAAAAAGACAGGCGTTCTTACATTGTGTAGAAGACCTGTTAAAAATGGGAGTGATTCATCCTGTTCCATTGAGAGAACAAGGGATGGGGTTCTACTCCAATCTGTTCATAGTTCCCAAAAAAGAGGGAACATTCAGACCAATCCTAGATCTCAAGATCTTAAACAAATTTCTCAAGGTCCCATCTTTCAAGATGGAAACCATTCGAACTATCCTTCCTTCCATCCAGGAAGGTCAATTCATGACCACGGTGGATTTAAAGGATGCGTATCTACATATTCCTATCCACAAGGAACATCATCGGTTCCTAAGGTTTACATTCCTGGACAAACATTACCAGTTCGTGGCGCTTCCTTTCGGATTAGCCACTGCTCCAAGGATTTTCACAAAGGTACTAGGGTCCCTTCTAGCTGTGCTAAGACCAAGGGGCATTGCAGTAGTACCTTACCTGGACGACATTCTGATTCAAGCGTCGTCCCTCCCTCGAGCAAAGGCTCACACGGACATCGTCCTGGCCTTTCTCAGATCGCACGGCTGGAAAGTGAACGTGGAAAAGAGTTCTCTATCCCCGTCAACAAGGGTTCCCTTCTTGGGAACAATTATAGACTCCTCAGAAATGAGGATTTTTCTAACAGAGGCCAGAAAGACAAAGCTTCTGGACTCTTGTCGAATACTTCATTCCGTTCCTCTTCCTTCCGTAGCTCAGTGCATGGAAGTGATCGGGTTGATGGTAGCGGCAATGGACATAGTTCCTTTTGCGCGCATTCATCTAAGACCATTACAACTGTGCATGCTCAGTCAGTGGAATGGGGACTATACAGACTTGTCTCCAAAGATACAAGTAAATCAGAGGACCAGAGACTCACTCCGTTGGTGGCTGTCCCTGGACAACCTGTCACGGGGGATGACATTCCACAGACCAGAGTGGGTCATTGTCACGACCGACGCCAGTCTGATGGGCTGGGGCGCGGTCTGGGGATCCCTGAAAGCTCAGGGTCTTTGGTCTCGGGAAGAATCTCTTCTACCGATAAATATTCTGGAACTGAGAGCGATATTCAATGCTCTCAAGGCTTGGCCTCAGCTAGCGAGGACCAAGTTCATACGGTTTCAATCAGACAACATGACGACTGTTGCGTACATCAACCATCAGGGGGGAACAAGGAGTTCCCTAGCGATGGAAGAAGTGACCAAGATTATTCTATGGGCGGAGTCTCACTCCTGCCACCTGTCTGCTATCCACATCCCGGGAGTGGAAAATTGGGAAGCGGATTTTCTGAGTCGTCAGACATTGCATCCGGGGGAGTGGGAACTCCATCCGGAAATCTTTGCCCAAGTCACGCAACTTTGGGGCATTCCAGACATGGATCTGATGGCCTCTCGTCAGAACTTCAAAGTTCCTTGCTACGGGTCCAGATCCAGGGATCCCAAGGCGGCTCTAGTGGATGCACTAGTAGCACCTTGGACCTTCAAACTAGCTTATGTGTTCCCGCCGTTTCCTCTCATCCCCAGGCTGGTAGCCAGGATCAATCAGGAGAGGGCGTCGGTGATCTTGATAGCTCCTGCGTGGCCACGCAGGACTTGGTATGCAGATCTGGTGAATATGTCATCGGCTCCACCTTGGAAGCTACCTTTGAGACGAGACCTTCTTGTTCAGGGTCCGTTCGAACATCCGAATCTGGTTTCACTCCAGCTGACTGCTTGGAGATTGAACGCTTGATTTTATCGAAGCGAGGTTTCTCAGATTCTGTTATCGATACTCTTGTTCAGGCCAGAAAGCCTGTAACTAGAAAGATTTACCACAAAATTTGGAAAAAATATATCTGTTGGTGTGAATCTAAAGGATTCCCTTGGGACAAGGTTAAGATTCCTAGGATTCTATCCTTCCTTCAAGAAGGATTGGAAAAAGGATTATCGGCAAGTTCCCTGAAGGGACAGATTTCTGCCTTGTCGGTGTTACTTCACAAAAAACTGGCAGCTGTGCCAGATGTTCAAGCCTTTGTTCAGGCTCTGGTTAGAATCAAGCCTGTTTACAAACCTTTGACTCCTCCTTGGAGTCTCAATTTAGTTCTTTCAGTTCTTCAGGGGGTTCCGTTTGAACCCTTACATTCCGTTGATATTAAGTTATTATCTTGGAAAGTTTTGTTTTTAGTTGCAATTTCTTCTGCTAGAAGAGTTTCAGAATTATCTGCTCTGCAGTGTTCTCCTCCTTATCTGGTGTTCCATGCAGATAAGGTGGTTTTACGTACTAAACCTGGTTTTCTTCCAAAAGTTGTTTCTAACAAAAACATTAACCAGGAGATTATCGTACCTTCTCTGTGTCCGAAACCAGTTTCAAAGAAGGAACGCTTGTTGCACAATTTGGATGTTGTTCGCGCTCTAAAATTCTATTTAGATGCTACAAAGGATTTTAGACAAACATCTTCCCTGTTTGTTGTTTATTCAGGTAAAAGGAGAGGTCAAAAAGCAACTTCTACCTCTCTCTCTTTTTGGATTAAAAGCATCATCAGATTGGCTTACGAGACTGCCGGACGGCAGCCTCCCGAAAGAATCACGGCTCATTCCACTAGGGCTGTGGCTTCCACATGGGCCTTCAAGAACGAGGCTTCTGTTGATCAGATATGTAGGGCAGCGACTTGGTCTTCACTGCACACTTTTACCAAATTTTACAAGTTTGATACTTTTGCTTCTTCTGAGGCTATTTTTGGGAGAAAGGTTTTGCAAGCCGTGGTGCCTTCCATTTAGGTGACCTGATTTGCTCCCTCCCTTCATCCGTGTCCTAAAGCTTTGGTATTGGTTCCCACAAGTAAGGATGACGCCGTGGACCGGACACACCTATGTTGGAGAAAACAGAATTTATGTTTACCTGATAAATTTCTTTCTCCAACGGTGTGTCCGGTCCACGGCCCGCCCTGGTTTTTTAATCAGGTCTGATAATTTATTTTCTTTAACTACAGTCACCACGGTACCATATGGTTTCTCCTATGCTATTATTCCTCCTTAACGTCGGTCGAATGACTGGGGTAGGCGGAGCCTAGGAGGGATCATGTGACCAGCTTTGCTGGGCTCTTTGCCATTTCCTGTTGGGGAAGAGAATATCCCACAAGTAAGGATGACGCCGTGGACCGGACACACCGTTGGAGAAAGAAATTTATCAGGTAAACATAAATTCTGTTTTTCAGCTTCCTATCAGTAGTGCAACGCTGTCCCTTCAGCAATGGATAACAAGAGAATAAAGAAAATTTGATAATACAATTAAATTGGAAGTTGTTTAAAATTGTATGTTCTATCTGAATCATAAAAGAAAGTTTAGTGGTGTATTATCACCTTGTTTGGCCCTGACCTTGGGCTGTCTCTTTTTACATTAAGCCCAGCTACTCAATGGTAATGAAGAATTGACTACACAGAACAATTAAAAAAAAACCCTTATTTAGAATACCATGGGTTATCTACTTTTGCAAATTTGTATGGTTTTTCAGTAGTCAAACTCTCCACCACTTGCTTTGTTTAGAGGAGTCAATCCAGACTTTTTACTGATAAAGAAGCAGCTAGCCACTCTTTGTTCATGGGTTATGCTTTTGAAGTCTGTAGTGTGAAATTCCAAATCCCAGAATTGGGAAAACCCACAATTTTCAGACTTGAATTCAATATGGCCTCCCTCTCTCCCGTCTCTTTCCCCTTCAATCCATCCTAAATGCATCTGCCAGGCTAGTCCACCTCTCTCGATGCTCTGTTTTTGCTGCACGTCCCTTCACTGGCTCCCCATTCACAGCAGAGTTAAATTCAAAATTTGCACACTGACCTACAAAGCCCTCACCAATGCTGCCCCCATCCTACCTGTCCTCACTCATCAACAAATATACTCCCAACGCGCCCCCTAAGATCCAACAATGTCCTGCTCCTTGCGTCCTCTACCATCACCTCCTCTCATGCTAGACTACAGGACTTCTCTTGTGCGGCACCAACCCTCTGGAACGCACTTCCTTGAGCTGTCATACTTTCCCCTAACCTTTCCTCTTCCTTTAAACGTTTCATAAATACTTTTTTGTTCAGTGAAGCTTATAACCCGACTCATTTTTCTCCTCACTAATATCATTCTCACCTTTGCAGCCCCCACCTCCTGTTTCCCTTCCTCATACCCATCTAGCTTGTAAGTTCCCACGGGAATAGGGTCCTCAATTCCCCCTGTATTTGTCTGTAAAATGTTGCCTTTTATTGTATTGTTTATACGTTGTACGTTTATCCTTGTACCCATGGGCAGCGCTGCAGAATCTGTTGGAGCTTTGTAAATAAAAATAATAAAGGATCATGGGGGCAAAATAAAGTATATTGCAAAGTTATTTTACTTCACATAATTAAACATTTTTGTGTTGGATTCCGATGGTGTTTAATATATTTTTTAAGGTAAAAGTGTTTTCATTTTTCATCACTTACTAATAACACTACAACAGTATTAACCAGAAACCTGAATGTTATCTCCGTTGAATTATGAAGAACTGCTGGACAAAGAAGCGCACTACTAAATTGAATTACTAGAATTATCAAGAACACAATTTGTGTATTTTGTGTTTATGCACTTCTTGTGCTTAAAAAAAAAAAAAAAAGTTTATTTGTGAAGGTAGTTTATTTTATTTTTACACTGTCCATCTTTATGCAGAAGTGTGTTAAATAATCCTCTTTTTTTTTCCTTTTTTTTTCTTTAATTCATGAGATAAACCGACTTAATTCTATGTGCTTAACAATTTGGCTTTAAAAGTTTTTTTATCTAATCCCTAGTGGTAATTAACTTTTCGTAACTGGTTTTAAATTTCAGTATTGTATCTACTAATTTGAGGAGGAAATGCTGTCTCATAAGATATTTCTGTTTTGTTAATGGAAATGTTCTTTACCTTTGAATAATATGATTAAATATAGTGTTTTTTTTTTTATTATGTTAAATATATTTTACTGTAGGATACATTTTCTTTGTGGCCAAAGTCATGTACATTGTTGAATTATTTGTGTATGCATTTGAACAAACTAGGAGCATCATAGTTTACTTAAATAGCTTTCGGCTAGATTACGAGATTTGCGGTATGAGTGAAAAAGCAGCGTTATGGCTGTTTTTCACAACCGCTGGTATTACGAGTTTTGCAGGTATATCTGTACCGCACACTTTGGCCGTAACGAAACATAAGTACCGCAGGTTTCAAAAAGTCCTTTTTCAATGGGACTTCCACAGCGCCGGTATTACGAGTTTGCCTGTCTTGCCAAAAAGTAAGTGGTACAGCCTATACAGTCAAGATCCATACCGTAAACAAAGTCAGTAGATAGGGCTTTTATGTTACAAAGCCCTAACATAAAATTCATAACTAAAGTGCTAAAAAGTACAGTAACACCCATAAACTACCTATTAACCCCTAAACTGAGGCCCTCTCGCATTGCAAACACTAAAATAAAATTATTAACCTCTAATCTGCCACTACAGACATCGCCACCACTATAATAAACATATTAACCCTTAAACCGCCACACTCCTGCATCGTAAACACTAGTTAATTATTAACCCCTAATCTGCTGTCCCTAACATCGCAGCAACCTACATTGCTTTTATTAACCCCTAATCTGCTGCTCCCAAAATCGCCACCACTATACTAAAGTTATTAACCCCTAACCCTAACACCCACTAACTTAAAATAAATCTAATTAAAAAATTCCTATCATTAACTAAATAATTCCTATTTAAAACTAAATACCTGTAAAATAAACCCTAAGCTAGCTACAATATAACTAATAGTTACATTGTATCTATCTTTAGGTTTTAATTTTATTTCACAAGTATGTTTGTATTTATTTTAACTAGGTAGACTAGTTAGTAAATAGTTAATAACTATTTACTAACTAGTCTACCTAGTTAAAATAAATGCAAACTATTTACTAACTACCTAGTTAAAATAAATACAAATTTACCTGTAAAATAAAACCTAACCTGAGTTACACTAGCACCTAATCTTACACTACAATTAACTAAATTACAAAAAAACAAACACTAAATTACACAAAATAAAAAAGAATAAAACTAATTAAACTAATTACACCTAATCTAATACCCCTATCAAAATAAAGCCCCCCCAAAATAAAAAAAACCCTTAGCCTACACTAAACTGCCAATAGCCCTTAAAAGGGCCTTTTGCGGAGCATTGCTCCAAAGAAATCGGCTCTTTTACCTGTAAAAAATAAATACTAACAATTCTCCAACAGTACAACCAAACCCCCCAAATAAAATCCGATCTAAAAAAAACCTAAGCTCCCCATTGCCCTTAAAAGGACATTTAGCTCTTTTTCTGCCCAAACCCTAATCCAAAAATAAAACCCACCCAATAAGCCCTTAAAAAAAAAAAACTTAACACTAAGCCCTGAAGATCCACTTACAGTTTTTGAAGACCGGACATCCATCCTCAACAAAGCGGCAGAAGTCTTCATCCATCCGGCGCGGCTCCATCTTCAAGACATCCGGCGCGGAGCATCCTCTTCTTTCCACGGCTAACGAAGAATGAAGGTTCCTTTAAGAGACGTCATCCAAGATGGTATCCCTTGAATTCCGATTGGCTGATAGAATTCTATCAGCCAATCGGAATTAAAGGTGAAAAAATACTATTGACTGATGCAATCAGCCAATAGGATTTTTTCACCTTTAATTCTGATTGGCTATCAGCCAATCGGAATTCAAGGGACGCCATCTTGGATGATGTCCCTTAAAGGAACCTTCATTCTTCGTTAGCCGTGGAAAGAAGTTGATGCTCCGCGCCGGATGTCTTGAAGAAGGAGCCGCGCCGGATGGATGAAGATAGAAGATGCTGACTGGATGAAGACTTCGGCCTGCTTGGATGAAGACTTCGGCCTGCTTGGATGAAGACTTCTGCCGGCTTCGCTGAGGACTTCTGCTGCTTCGTTGAGGATGGATGTCCGGTCTTCAAAATCTGTAAGTGGGTTTTCGGGGGTTAGTGTTAGTTTTTTTTTTTAAGGGTTTATTGGGTGGGTTTTATTTTTAGATTAGGGTTTGGGCAGAAAAAGAGCTAAATGTTTTTGTTTTTTTAACAGGTAAAAGAGCGGATTTCTTTGGGGCAATGCCCCGCAAAAGGCCCTTTTAAGGGCTATTTGCAGTTTAGTGTAGGCTAGGTTTTTTTGTAAAATTTTTTTTGGGGGGGGCTTTTTTATTTTGATAGGGCTATTAGATTAGGTGTAATTAGTTTAACTATTTGATCATTTCTTTTTTTATTTTGTGTAATTTAGTGTTTTGTTTTTTTGTAATTTTAGTTAATTCTATTTAATTAATGTAATTTAGTTAATTGTAGTATAAGGTTAGGTGTTAGTGTAAGACAGGTTAGGTTTTATTTTACATGTTAATTTGTATTTATTTTAACTAGATAGTAAATAGTTAATAACTATTTAGTAACTAGTCTTTTTACCTAGTTAAAATAAATACAAACTTGCCTGTGAACTAAAAATAAAACCTAAGATAGATACAATGTAACTATTCGTTATATTTTAGCTTTCTTAGGGTTATTTTTATAGTTAAGTATTTAGTATTAAATAGGAATCATTTAGTTAATGATAGGAATTTTTAATTAGATTTATTTTAATTATATTAAAGTTAGGGGTGTTAAGGTTAGATTTAGGGTTAGGTTTAGGGATTAATAACTTTAGTATAGTGGCGGCGACTTTGGGGTCGAAAGATTAGGGGTTAATAAGTGTAGGTAGCGGCAACATTGGGGCGGCAGATTAGGGGTTAATAAATGTAGGTAGGTGGCGGCGATGTTAGAGGCAGCAGATTAGGGGTTAATAAGTGTACTGTAGGTTGCAGCAGATTAGGGGTGTTCAGACTCGGGTTTTATGTTAGGGTGTTAGGTGTAAACATAACTTTTCTTTCCCCATAGGAATCAATGGGGCTGCGTTACAGAGCTTTACGCTCCTTTATTGCATTTGTTAGGCTTTTTTTTAGCCGGCTCTTCCCATTGATGTCTATGGGGAAATCGTGCACGAGCACGTAAAACCAGCTCAAAGCAGCGCTGGTATTTGAGTGTGGTATGGAACTCAATTTTGCTCAACGCTCGCATATTGCCTGCTAACACTGGGTTTATGAAAACCTGTAATAGCAGCGCTATAGGGAGATGAGCGGTGGAAATAACTTGTAAGTTAGTACCGAGACGCTCTTACTGCAAAACTCGTAATCTAGCCGTTGGTTAATGCTAGCATAATGTTTTTTTTCTCTGTGTATAAAAAAAAGTTTTTCTTGTTTTTTTTCCTTTCTCCTCCTCTCATTTTACCCCAACAGAAGATGTAACCGTTAACGAGAGAAAACAAGGTACTGAGAGACTCAGCATAGGAAACATTTCGGCAAAAAGCAAAGTGAAAGTTCAGTACAGTCTGAAAGATGGTGGATTCTGCCAAAGAATGTTGAGGTCATCAATTGTAAACAAGGATGAATTAACGCATAAACTTTACTTATCAGGATCTCAAAGGCCAATAGAACCTGAAAGGAGCTATAACTGTGTTGAATGTGGAAAGAGATTCTCTAAAATATCTGATCTTAGGCTTCATCAAGCAAGCCACAGAATGAAAATGAAACCTTTTAATGGTTGCATAATACAACTCAAAACTAATCCAAGAGTTCAGGTAGGACAAAAACTGGCCTCTGAGAATTTTTCTCATGCAGGTTCAGTCAAAAACATTTCAGGGGCAAAGTCAGTAACTTGTGTTGTTTATGACAAAAATGGCAACGCAAACTCTGTTATGCAAAGTCAAAAAACACTTATGAGAGAGAGGCGATTTATATGTAAATTCTGTGGCAAGCGTTTTCAGAATAACAGCAATCTTATTGGACATGAACGCATACATACAGGAGAGAAACCCTTTGAGTGTCAAGAATGTGGGAAAACCTTTAGTCAAAAAGCAAATCTGACCACTCATCAAAGGCTTCACACTGGAGAAAGGCCGTTTGTTTGTATAAATTGTGGAAAAGGCTTTGCACAGAAAATAAATCTGCTTACACATGAGAAAACGCATACAAAGAAAAGAAAGAAGATTGATAACAAAACTGTTATGATGAACTGATTAATGTCTATAAGAATTTTGTTTGTTAGGAAAGCTGTCAGCTACGTCAACCATAAAGTGCCTGGAACCTGGTTGCTCCTCATCAGTCTTATTTTTCAATAACCTTTCAGATACATTTTGGTGCAGGTAATACATACTATTTAGTTTAAGAATAATATATATTGACAGGTGCTAAAGAACTGATGCACATGGAAGTACCTCAAAATGAAAATATTTTAGCCAATCTAAAATATTTGTTACGTTTTTTAGCCTTACATATTAATTATATCTCACTGATTTGTATATAACAGTTGTGTTTCTGATATATCTTGATTCTAGACCATTATTTTATTATTAAAATCTAGAGAAGCCTACGATTTACTTGTTTTAGAAATGACAGCATCTATAAATCTGTAGACTTAGAAGAATTTATTTATTTTATAGTAGTGTTTTAATGTGTTTGCACAATGTCCATGTTTTTGTTTTTTAGTGTACATGCTAAGCATCCTATTACATTTTTTAATCTATATCAACAGTAGTGCAGTAACAGTCATAGTGTCAGTTTATATTTTAGAAAATTTGCAGATACTAAAAAAATCATGCCTTAATGGTATGATATTTGCCAAAGGTCAAGTGTTTTGCTTTAACATCCTGTGAAATTATAACTCTGGAAAACTCCAAATAATAGACAACTAAAGGGACATTAAATATTTTTTTTATGTATGAATCAGTAAAAATGTCTGCATACAAGATAAAGGCTTTAAAAATAAAGCTATTTTGTATTCTTTTTCCAACCCAACGGCCTGCCCCTTGAGTATGTTTACTTTTTATATCCTTTGCTTTGAGCAAGAATCAGGGAAATTATTAATGAGCACCTGAACTGATCAAGCATTCACTGTTAAAGCAGTTGCAATGCCAGGGCTCTTAAGTCTGCAGTATTCTTTCCAGGCAAATTATTACGAATAAATACAATTTTGAGTTTAATGTCCCTCTTAATGCCCAACAATATAAACTTGAAAAAAATGATTTTACATGCTAGGGATTGATAAAGAGTAACCAGTTGTGCCCTGTAATTTGGCAGGTTTTGTTCATTTTAAGGTAATTTATCGAGAAGTTTAAATCCCATTAAGAATCTTGTAAATGTTTTTCTTACAAAAAATATAGCTGTGGAAAGAACTTGAAGAGAACTTAGATTGTTCTCTCATGAATAGTATAAATTGCAAGGCACTATTGTGCTCAGTGCTGTTATACAAGAAACAAATTAAGGAGGAGACATAGAAAAAAAAAAGTATAAATAGCTCTGATTACCCAGTTCTTATGGAAATTCAGTTTGATTTGAAATGTTTTGGGCCTATGGTGCCATCATTAGAATATGTAGCGAGTATGACTTTGACATAATGAAAGAAAGATTGAAAGAATACTCAAAGTTTAATGATTCAGGAATAACAAATTAAATCTGTTGGTGTATTCTGTAAGGTGTTTTTTTTAATTCAGGGCTGTTTTTCTCCTTTTCTTGATCTTCCATTTAGTCTTCGTCAAACTGTAGAGTAGCCACCCCTCTTTGTAGCCTTTTTAGTCTTACAAACATCTACCATGTTGTTTTTCTTTTGTATCCAATGTCACTCCAACACGCATGGTTTGTTTTTGTACTGTAATTTAGTTTTAACCAGTAACCTCAAAAGAATTTTGCACATTGTTCCATATAATCCTTTTGTACCTACTTTTTGTTGCAGTCTAGATGAGGGCTTTACAAACTTAGGAGCCAGGTATCCACTGGCTCCTAGAATTTTACCCCTTTCTCCTAAATCTATATAGAAATGCCACTGTCTGGCTCCTAAATATTCTTACTGGCTCATAAATTTTAAACATATTTGTCAACCACTGATCTAGATCAAGAGTAAAAAACAAATATATATATTGACAATAAAAGAATGTTTTTTATTCTGCTCCGAAAGTCTGTTTTAGTCTGGAATATGTATTAAGTTTGCATTCCCCATTCTGTTTTCATACAATGTTGATAATTTAGTATTGTTGGTTAAATAAGCCAGTTGACGCTGATTTGTATTTAGATTGTTAGCAATTTGTATGTATGCTGAACATGCCTCTTCCTACATGGTGATTCTTCCAAGACATTATCCGAAAAGTTAGCATGGACTGCTATTACACTGTGCTACTATTACTGGGGTCTTTGTGTATCTGAATCGTGTTAAAAGAGTAAAATAATATAGCTTATATATTTTTTTTATTAATGAAAATCTCGTTTGCATCAGAATCCTTGTGTGTAAAAACATGTTTGGTTACATCAGGTTTAACATATGTATATTGCATAAGTCTGCTGAATTTACTATAAAAATAATTTTGGGCAAATACAAATGTCTGAAGTGGATAAAAAATTATATTTTTATCTAAAAAGTGAAAAGTTTGGAGATAAAGTGTTAAAATTGGTAGAATATAACCAATATCAATAAGATATGGATCAATACAAAGAGATCTTTAAATTTACAGAATTTGATGGACATAAAAAATTGTTGTATGATCACAAACAAGCAAACATTGCTAACGGCGTTTATGAATTTTCAAAATTGTATTTGGGTGTCCTACCGAGCCAAAATATTAAAAAATATATATATTAAAATATCGAAGAGTAAAATGTGTACTCCTGACTTAGACAGATCTCAACACTATAGAATCCTTCCCCCGCCTGTGTGACTCTTAAGTATAATGCATTTGGGATGGAAATTGAGGACATTTCCTTCTTAATATGGGAAGAGTCCACAGCTGCATTCCTTACTTGTGGGAAATACTGAACCTGGCCACCAGGAGGAGGCAAAGACACGCCAGCCAAAGGCTTAAATAACTCCCCCACTTCCTCATAACCACAGTCATTCTTTGTCTCTCATCACAGGAGGTTGGCAGAGAAGTGTTAGAAGATTTCGGAGGGTAGTATTTTTCAAGATGGGACTGGAGTTTTAAGTAGTCCTGTCAGCCTCTCAGTGAGAGCATGGATGAAAATGAGTCCAGAGATGCAGGGAGAGTCTTTCTGCGAAACCATCCTGACTCATATTAACAGCTCCGTAAGCAATCAGCATTGACGAGTTTTGCTGCCTGCTTTCTTCACTCAAGTCATGTCAGAAGCAATGCTACTATCTGTCAAACTTGAAAGACCACGTTACTGTTCCACGGCATAGATTCTGTTAAGATCGTTTCATTTTTTTATACATGTATGATAACGCAAGAAGACAGGGTCACAGTGTGACTCCTTTTATCTGTATAGCATCAAGGGTTAATTTCTTCTGAGGGGAATAATCCTATATGTTTGATTTTATGCTGCTTTTATGTGTGAGATGGTATGGGCTCATAGGCTGTTATGGAATATACAGGTTTCACTTTCACTTTGAGAGCTGTGCAGCTTGCAAGCTTGGCACGCTTTTTCTCTTAGCAGGGACGGTCCTGCATTGTGCACATGTGATAAATTCCCTGTTTCCTGACCGGGTATCTATCAGAGAGGTGTCCTAAATCTCTTTACTGTCTGGGTCATAGGAGGTGGTGAGTGCCCCAGCCATTGGGGTATAAGGTGCATTTTTTAAAAAAAATAAAATAAAATGGTTTTATTTCTATATTTCTCCGGTTATTGCACTAGCGATGGAGGATTCTGTTACTTTAGAGGGTACTCCCTCTATTTTTAAAGAGTAATTCCTGTTTATATTGTAAGGAGGCCTTAGATCTCTCTCAATTATGTTCCATCTGCCTTGATAATGTGATATCAAACTTGTTTGATACCACTGATCCGTCTACCTGAGGAGTTGTCATCCAGTTAGGTGCGTACCCTACATTCTTATCCCTCTACACATGCAGTTTCCTGTAGCATTGCTGATCCTCCATCTGGAGGGGGCTTTTTTTTCATCAGACGTTACTGCACAGTTCAGACGGCGGTGTCTGCACCATTTAATGCTTTACCTCGCCCTGCTAAGCGAAAGGTTACATATTGCACTCCTTCCCAGAGTAAATCAGATATTTTATTGGATTTAACTATTATCCGAGGATGAAGTTCTTCCTGAGACTTCAGAGTATGAACATTCTGGGTCAGAGTCTCTAAAACTCTGGCTGCGGAGGAACCAGACTTTAGTTTTAGGAATTTGCACCTTTTTCTAAAGGAAGTTTTTGGCGAATTTAGAGGGTTCCAGAGGCCAAATTGCCTGATGAACCTTTGATTCCTAAATTGGATAGAGTTTGAGGACAGGGTGGTATCTTATCCTTCCCTGCTCCTCTTAGATGGCGAATATTCTTAAGAAGAGACAGGATTGGATTCCTTTTTCCCCCTTTAACAAATTGTTCCCGGTCCTGGACTCTCAATGGAGTTGTGAGGTTCCGTCCCTAAAAGGGATGGCGCTATTTTCACCCTGGCTAAACGTAATACCTGCTGGAGGATAGCTCTTCATTTAAAAGAGCCCTTGGATAAAAGATGGAAACTCTGTTAAGAAAGATGTTTCAGCATACGGGATATTTGTTTTAACCAGCGGCGACTGTTGCCGCGATTGCTGGAGCATCTATCTACTGGTGCGACTCCTTTACGGGATTTGATCGAGGGGGAGGGTCCCCTCGACATTATTCAGGAAATAATTAAGGCCTTGAGGGTTGCTAATTCTTTTATCTGTCATGCTAATAAGCAGATTATTCGCCTGAATGCTACGGCTTCAGCTTTTTCTGTTCAGGCCCATCGGGCTCTGGCTGAAGTCATGGTCTGCGGATATGACTTCTAAGTCTAGACTTCTTTCCCTCCTCTTTAAGGGAATGATTTTGTTTGGTCCAGGCTTGGACTCAATTATTTCCACGGTCTCAGGGGGCAAGGGTGCCCTCCTACCGCAAGAGAATATGAACTAGTCTAAGGCACCATTTTCATTCTTTTTGTTCTCATAAAGCCCATGTCAGCAGTCCTCCGCTAAGCCAGAGCAAAACAAGAGCTCTTGAAAGCTGGCTCAGTCCTGGAATAAATCCAAGCAGAGCAAGAAGCCCGCCAAGTCCAAGTCGGCATGAATGGGCGGTCCCCGGTCCTCTTCTAGATTGTGTAGGGGGCAGACTGTCGCTCTATTCAGTCGCTTGGTTCAGGGACGTGCAGGATCCATGGGTCCTGGAGGTCATAGCTCAGGGTTACAAGATAGGTTTTAAGTCTTAGCCACCCAACGGCAGATTTCTCCTCTCTCTCCTGTCTTCCTGACCAGAAAGGAGGGAAGCCTTTCTGGGGTGCATACGGGATCTGTCCTCATAGGATTTATTGTCCCGGTGCTTATTGCAGTGAGAGGTTTGGGATACTATTCAAACCCAAAGAAGGAGGTAACTTTCTGCCCAATTCTGGACCTAAAGTGCTTAAACAAAAATTTCTAAAAGTCCCCTCATTCAAGATGGAGACTATAAGGTCCATTCTTTCCCCCGTTCAAGAAGGGCAGTTGATTATGACCATGATAGATCTGAAGGATGCTCCCTTCACGTACCAATCCTCAAGGATCACTTCCAGTTCCTAAGGTTTGTGTTCCTGTACCAGCACTTCCAGTTTATTGCACTTCCGTTGGTCTAGCTACGGTTTCAAGGATGGAAGATAAATATAGAGAGAATTTTCTTGCATCAAGTACCATGGTAGAATTCTTGGGTACTATAATAGAATTAGATAGAATATTTCTAACAGACCAGAGATGTTGCAAGCTTGCTTCAACGTGTCTTGCCCTCCAGACCTCCTTAAGGCCATCTGTGGTTCGGTGTATGGAGGTGATTGGTCTCATGGTGTCCAGCATGGACATCATTTCCTTTTCCAGGTTTCACTTCAGACTATTGCAACTGCGCATGCTGAAGCAATGGAACGGTGATCATTCGGATCTGTCTCAACAGATTTCTCTTGACAACCGATCGAGAATTGCTTTCTTGGTGTTTTTGTCTGGATCTCTTCTCCCGAGGGACATCCGTCTTTTAGGACCATCCTGGATGATTGTGGCTACGGTTGCGAGTTTGTAAGGATGGGGAGCTGTTTGTGGTGCCAGGAAGGCACAGGGCCTATGGACTCAGGAGAAAAGCTCCCTCCCAATCTCAATTTGTTTCTTCGGGCAATATACAGTGCTCTGAAGGCTTGGCCTCTGCTGGGTTTGTCCCAGTTTATCAGATTCCAATCAGACAATATAACCTCAGTGGCTTACATCATCCATCAGGGGGGGAACGAGAAGCTCCCTAGCTATGAGGGAAGTATCTCGGATTCAGGAGTGGGCGGAGACCCACATTTGTTCACTGTCAGCGATCCACATTCCGGGTGTGGACAACTGGGAAGCAGATTTCCTCAGCAGACAATCCTTTCATCCTGGGGAATGGTCTCTCCATCCCTTGTGTTTGCCGAGATTTGCAAGAGGAAGATCTTATGACGTCTCCATACCAAGCTACCCAGATATGGGTTGAGGTACAGGGATCCTTAGGCGGAGCTAACAGATGCATTAGCGGTGCCTTGGAGGTTCAATCTAATTTATCTTTTCCGGCCATTACCACTACTTCCTTGTGTAGTTGCTCGAATCAAGCAGGCGTCAGTGATACTGATTTCTCTGTCTTGGCCGCGAAGGATATGGTTTGCGGATCTAGTAGGATGTCATCTCCTACATGGAAGTTACCTTGAAACAGGGATCTGCTGACCAAGGTCTTTGTTCATTAATGTCTAGATTCCCTGAGGCTAATTGCGTGGAGATTGAACTCTTAGTCCTAGCCTAGAGAGGGTTTTCTGAGAGAGTTATTTTTACTCTCATTCTTGCTTGTAAGCTGGTTGCTTGTCGCATCTATCATAAGGTGTGGAGGACCTACTTATTCTGTTCTCCAGGATCAACTGGAGAAGGGCTTTTCTGCAAGTCCCCTGAAGGGAGTTTTCGGCCCTGTCTGTGTTACTGCACAAGAGGTTCGCTGAGGTTCCAGATGTGCAGTCATTTGTTAAGGCTTTGCTAGGATCAGCCCTGTGTTTAGATCTAATGCTCCTCCTTGGAGTTTAAAGTGTATCTGTGATTGCTTCCTTGCAATGCTTCCCTCCTTATCTGGCATTCTATGCTGAGAAGGCTGTTTTACAAACCAAGTTAGGTTTTCTTCCTAAGGTTGTGTCAATTTGCAACATCAATCAAGAGATTGCGGTTCCTTTCTTATGTCCCAATCCTCCTTCGTCAATGGAACTTTTACAACGTAATTCTGGATGTGGTTTGTGCCTTGAAATTCTATCTTCAGGCCACAAAGGAATTTAGACAAACTTCTTTCTGTCTGTTCTCCTTTCCGGGAAGCGTAGTAGTCAAAGGGCCTCTTTGACTTCCTTATCTTTTTGGCTGAGGAGTGTTATCCGTTTAGCATAGAGCCAGCAGGACATAAGCCTCCTTTGAGGATTACTGCTAATTCTACGAAAGCAATGGCTTTCTCTTGGTCCTTCAAAAATTAGGCCTCTATGGATCAGATCTGTAAGGCGGCTACCTGGTCCTCCTTACGTACTTTTTCAAAATTTTACAAGTTTGATGTTTTTTCTTCTGCTGAAGCAGCCTTCGGGAGAGAGGTTTTGCAGGCTGTGGTGCCCTCAGATTAGGGTTTGCCTCTCTTTTCCCTCCCTTTTCCCTCCCATTAGCATTCCGTGTACTCTAGAGTTTGGGTATATGTTTCCCACAAGTAAGAAATGCAGCTGTGGGCTCTTCCCATATTAAGAAGGAAAACATAAATTATGCTTAGCAGATAATTTACTTTCCTTCTGTATGGGAAGAGTCCACAGCTCACTCCCGTATTCTCTGATGGGCGGCCCTAAATTAAAATGTATTCTTCTGGGGAAAGTGGGGGAGGTATTTAAGCCTTTGGCTGGGGTGTCTGCCTCCTCCTGGTGGCCAGGTTAAGTATTTCTCACAAGTAAGGAATGCAGCTGTCGACTCTTCCCATACAGAAGGAAAGGAAATTATCTGGTAAGCATAATTTGTTTTTCATGGCATTGTGTTAAGGAAAAGGGAATTGTATATACATAAGAAAATACAATATATTCAAACTGTGAATTCTATTCAGTTTGCTATTTAATGTAAAAAAGTCATCTAAAATTAGTTTTCTTTTAAAAAAACAAAACACTACACTAGAGTATTGTAGATGCAGAGTTTACCACCTGTGTTTTAAAACCAAATATAGTTTTAAAAAATTGTCTTTTTAATGTCTATTTTGCCTTAATAGCTACCCTATTTTGTTTGTTTTCTAGTTAAGAATTCCACATGTAATACACACCCAAATACACACGTTTTGTTTTCTTTCTTTGTTTTACTGGAAGCAAGTTGTTGACATATATTTGTATGTTTCTTACAATAGTCATCTTAAAGATACATTTTTGTATCTGAAATTAATAGAATCAGTGGTACTTCAGAAAGAGATTGCTTGCCATTATTTAGCCTTTCCCCTTAGGATGAGTGCTTATTAGAAGTATCTACTGAGTATGTGATTCATATGATTTACATGTCAGAAGTGCTGTAATATCTTCCAATAAACCTTGTTTTACAATGAACAATTTTGTTTACCTTTTATTTTGTGCTACATGGTCATGGCTAACCATTAAAAGGACATCAAGAGGGAAAAAAAATATATAATGCATATTAGCTCCTTAATGACAGCGAACATACCCTTTACATTGGATGTTTTTATACTAAGGGGTTAATGAGTGCGGGTCTCACCTCCAGCTGCAAGACCACGCTGTAGCCAAATGCCTTCTGGAGCGAGCGATGCAGTAATAGCATGTCTCATCACTGTCAGCGAGACCTGTGCTATTACTGGTATAAAAAAAACCTTTAATGACTGGCGCGAGTCACTTACGCAATATCCTCATATTTCCTCCGCACCATCACCTTTGACATCATTAATGACTGACGGGAATTTTAATATTACTCCTTCTGAGATCCAAAACATGAGACGTGAAATTGCAAGATCTCCCAATACACCTCCTTACAAATGATGAAAAAGTTCTGACTCAAGAGAACTTGGTGTCTTTGGGATTCACCTGCTTTAAAAATTGGTACACATATTATAGGGTTCATCACTTCCTCACTCAACACCCAGGTTCCAGGAATATGATTTGACCACTTACTAATTTTGAGGTTTTGTTCATTCAGGACCCGTCCCCCAGACATAATATCTCCAATATGTATAAAATACTGACCCACACACAACCTGGGCAGGTATTGTGATATATGGAAGCCTGGGAAAAGGATTTAGGTAAGATAATACTCCCGCACACCTGCCTACAGATATTTCAACATACACTGAAAACTTCAGTATCTTCTAGCATTGTGGAACTGAATCTTAAAATCCTACACAGATGGTATTACACACCTCGCAGACTTTACAAACTATTCCACAAATCTAACAATAGATGCTGGAGATGCGGACACGTGGGAAGTGATATGGCACATATGTGGTGGTGGTGCTCAGAGGTCCAGACATTCTGGAGACAAATTATCACAGAAATCGAACATATTCTAGAATCCCAATTCCCATTAGACCCTTTAATCTGGCTTTTGAATAAACCACCTCCTATAAAATACAAACCCAACTCAAAATTATTCACTATCATGACAAACAGCGTAAATTTTAATAGCAAAAAACTGGAAGGGTGCAGACATTCCCCATAAACAAATGTGGTTCCATAAGACTATGGAATTATTAGCATTAGAAGAAAACCACTATTTAAATCAAAACACAATACATATATACGCAGAAATGTCTGCTTTGTGGGGGCACTATGTTGAGGAAGTAAGAAAGAAGTGAGGGAGACTCTCCACACACACTTCATTGAGTTGCATGGGAACTAGAAATCTGACGCTCCAGGTAACACTTAACACTTAACTTTTGAGTTTTAAGTCTTAACGCAATAGAGACAAGAGTCCGTAGCAGATAGGTTTAGAAATGTTACAATAGTTTGTTGTTTGGATGTTTACTTGTTTTTAACACCACAATTACACGGATAATCTTGCCTACATGTAGCAGACACACCTATGGACAGTTTAACATTTAGAGATGTGGTGCCAATATAATGTTGTGTTTTATTTATGTTTTATTTTTCCTTAAAAATGAATCAGCCTATGTCTATTTTATGGAGCTGCGTCTCCTCCCTTTGTATTTCCTTTTTTTCCCAAATAAAGCGGATTATAAAAAATAAAAAAAAAACCTTTAATGACATGCAACTTACAGGGGTTAAAGAGCATTATTTAGATATGTAAATATTTTGTTACATGAGAAATAGTTATTTAAGAGGAAAAGCATGTTTGTATATAACTCATCCCTAGGGTATGGTAGCTCACTGGTTGATAAAGACAACACCCACAAATCTACTGCTGGGCAGTGACAGTCTCCTAATTCATAAGAACAAAAAGCATGTATTCTTAAATACTGAAACATACATTTTTTTTCATAAAATATATTGTAAGTTCTCGATTTTAAATGCAGCAAAAAGTCATCTCAAACTCCGATCCATACTCTTGTAGATTCGAAAACTATATGTGAAAATAAATGTTTACTCAACATAAACGGCCTGTTTTGCCATTCGTGATTAAAGTTGGGAGTTATAGATTTTTAAGGACCAGAAATGCTAATCGGGTTATACATTTAGCGTATATTTACTTAAAGGGACACTAAAGTCAAAATGAACTTTCATGATTCGGAAAGGTCATGCTCTTTTAAGAAACTTTCCAATTTACTTCCGTTATCAAATTCTGCAAAGTCTTTTTATATTCTCACTTTCTGAGCTCCTACTAAGCATGGGCACACACTAACAGGGTATACATATACTAGTCAATGTTTGAATGATAGAAGGAGCTGGCAAACGGGGGATATAAATAATTTTGTCTGGAAAAAAAATTGCTTATTTGAAATTCAGAGTAAGTGTTATTGCATTGTCTTTGTATTATGCACTGTTTAATTGTGCAATTCTACTGCATTTAGTGAACCTCTAACTCCACGTTAATAATCGGTGAATCACAGACAAATGTGCGATGGGATTCCAAGAATTAGTTGTTTTGCAAAGATACTGCAGAAAAGCCCCCTAAAAGTGTGTCACCATATCTATGGTCTCACATTTACATATACAAGAACTATAGTGGCCATGTTTTTGCTCTTACATCAATGTATATTTGTACAACTTTTTTGGATTTTTTTTAGCTCTGTATCTAATTGTGCAGTATAAATGTCAACAGAAGTCCTCCGATGAATGCAGCACACATGCCATGAAGTTACAAACAAGAGCATGTATTCGTATACATATTTTATAGTAACCTATAGGATCTCATTGTGTATACTGTATATAGACACAGTATGGCCCATAGAATCCCACAGCCTGACTTGGGTGGATCATCAGCTTTAAAAAAAAATAGCATGAAGGGAATGAGTTTTACACTTATACATCAATGCATGTTAAATGTACTGTTTGTCTTGTATGTTGATTGTGCATTATTAGAGCATTATATATAGTGTCTGTATATCAAGCATGCATACAATAGTAAGTGTGGGATTACATAATATGTTTGTGGAAAAATATAATGGGGAGGATAGTCAAATATAGGAAAAGCCAAATGTATAACTTGCCTAGTGAAATTCTGAAATGTGTTACAAGTTCAGGACTATTGGAAATTTCAAGCCTTCAATGCCAAAAAATAACATTTTTTTTTTAAAGTGAATGTCAAGTTTACGTGACATTCTTACGGCATTGTTTAGACTTGTAAAAATTAGCATTAGTTTAATTACTGTCTAATTGATTGACAGATGACGATTCCTCAAACAACTAATCCTTGTTTCTTCTGTTAAGTGTGATCAGTCCACGGGTCATCATTACTTCTGGGATATTACTCCTCCCCAACAGGAAGTGCAAGAGGATTCACCCAGCAGAGTTGCATATAGCCCCTCCCCTCTACGTCACCCCCAGTCATTCTCTTGCACCCAACGACTAGATAGGATGTGTGAGAGGACTATGGTGATTTTATTTAGTTTATTTCTTCAATCAAAAGTTTGTTATTTTTTAATAGCACCGGAGTGTGTTATTCCTTCTCTGGTAGAGTTTGAAGAAGAATCTACCAGAGTTTTTACTATGATTTTAGCCGGAGTTGTTAAGATCATATTGCTGTTTCTCGGCCATCTGAGGAGAGGTAAACTTCAGATCAGGGGACAGCGGGCAGTTTATTCTGCAAAAAGGTATGTAGCAGTTTTTATTTTCTAACAATGGAATTGCTGAGAAAATCCTGCCATACCGACATTATATCATGTATGTATAATTTACATTTTAGTATTCTGGGGAATGGTACTTCACTGGAATTACACTGTGTATATAAGATTTTAGCCTAATAGAAATACAACAGGCTTTTTAATAATTCTTAATTATGTTAAACGTTTTTGCTGGAATGTAAAATCGTTTTCATTTTCTGAGGTACTGGGTGAATAAAATGTTTGGGCACTATTTTTCCACTTGGCAGTTGCTGGATCTAATTATGACAGTTTTTAATCTCTCTCACTGTTGTGTGTGAGGGGGTGGGACCTTTTTTTGGCGCTTTTGCTACGCATCAAAAATTTCAGTCAAAAGCTCATTGTTTTTTCCTGCATGTTCCGGTTTTTCTTACAGAACCCAGGGATCTTCAAAGCTTATTTGAGGGAAGTAATCTAACAGAGCTGTAAGATTGTAGTTGACTGTGATAAAAAAAAAAAAAACGTTTATTCTTTAACTTTTTTATGCCTCAGATGAGACCTGTACTATTTGTACTAAAGCCAAGGTGGAGCCCAATAGAAATTTATGTACTAACTGTATTGATGCTACATTAAATAAAAGTCAATCTGTACAAATTGAACAAATTTCACCAAACGAGGGGAGAGTTATGCCGACTAACTCGCCTCACGTGACAGTACCTGCATCTCCCGCTCGGGACGTGCGCGATATGGCGACGCCAAGTACATCTGGGCGGCCATTACAAATAACATTACAAGATATGGCTACTGTTATGACTGAGGTTTTGGCTAAATTACCAGAACTAAGGGGCAAGCGTGATCACTCTGGAGTGAGAACAGAGTGCGCTGATAATGTTAGGGCCATGTCAGATACTGCGTCACAACTTGCAGAACATGAGGACGGAGAGCTTCATTCTGCGGCTGACGGTTCTGATCCAAACAGATTGGATTCAGATATTTCAAATTTTAAATTTAAGCTGGAAAACCTCCGTGTTTTACTAGGGGAGGTGTTAGCGGCCCTGAATGATTGTAACACAGTTGCAATACCCGAGAAAATGTGTAGGTTGGATAAATATTTCTCCAACATAGGTGTGTCCGGTCCACGGCGTCATCCTTACTTGTGGGATATTCTCTTCCCCAACAGGAAATGGCAAAGAGCCCAGCAAAGCTGGTCACATGATCCCTCCTAGGCTCCGCCTTCCCCAGTCATTCTCTTTGCCGTTGTACAGGCAACATCTCCACGGAGATGGCTTAGAGTTTTTTAGTGTTTAACTGTAGTTTTTATTATTCAATCAAGAGTTTGTTATTTTAAAATAGTGCTGGTATGTACTATTTACTCTGAAACAGAAAAGAGATGAAGATTTCTGTTTGTAAGAGGAAAATGATTTTAGCAACCGTTACTAAAATCGATGGCTGTTTCCACACAGGACTGTTGAGAGGAATTAACTTCAGTTGGGGGAACAGTGAGCAGACTTTTGCTGCTTGAGGTATGACACATTCTAACAAGACGATGTAATGCTGGAAGCTGTCATTTTCCCTATGGGATCCGGTAAGCCATTTTTATTACAGAAAGAAAAAAAAAAAAGGGCTTCACAAGGGCTTTTTAAGACTGTAGACATTTTCTGGGCTAAATCGATTTATATATAAACATATTTTATACTCCATAGCCTTGAGGAATTATTTTAATCTTGGGAATTATGTAAAATAACCGGCAGGCACTGTATTGGACACCTTATTCTCTAGGGGCTTTCCCTAATCATAGGCAAAGTCTCATTTTCGCGCCTCTATTGCGCACTTGTTTTTGAGAAGCATGACATGCAGATGCATGTGTGAGGAGCTCTGATACATAGAAAAGACTTTCTGAAGGCGTCATTTGGTATCGTATTCCCCTTTGGGCTTGGTTGGGTCTCAGCAAAGCAGATACCAGGGACTGTAAAGGGGTTAAATATAAAAACGGCTCCGGTTCCGTTATTTTAAGGGTTAAAGCTTCCAAATTTGGTGTGCAATACTTTTAAGGCTTTAAGACACTGTGGTGAAATTTTGGTGAATTTTGAACAATTCCTTCATACTTTTTCGCAATTGCAGTAATAAAGTGTGTTCAGTTTAAAATTTAAAGTGACAGTAACGGTTTATTTTAAAACGTTTTTTGTACTTTGTTATCAAGTTTTTGCCTGTTTAACATGTCTGAACTACCAGATAGACTGTGTTCTGAATGTGGGGAAGCCAAGGTTCCTTCTCATTTAAATAGATGTGATTTATGTGACACAAAATTTAGAGAAAATGATGCCCAAGATGATTCCTCAAGTGAGGGGAGTAAGCATGGTACTGCATCATCCCCTCCTTCGTCTACACCAGTCTTGCCCACACAGGAGGCCCCTAGTACATCTAGCGCGCCAATACTCCTTACTATGCAACAATTAACGGCTGTAATGGATAATTCTATCAAAAACATTTTAGCCAAAATGCCCACTTATCAGCGAAAGCGCGACTGCTCTGTTTTAGAAAATACTGAAGAGCATGAGGACGCTGATGATATTGGTTCTGAAGGGCCCCTACACCAGTCTGAGGGGGCCAGGGAGGTTTTGTCTGAGGGAGAAATTTCAGATTCAGGGAAAATTTCTCAACAAGCTGAACCTGATGTGATTACATTTAAATTTAAATTGGAACATCTCCGCGCTCTGCTTAAGGAGGTGTTATCCACTCTGGATGATTGTGAGAATTTGGTCATTCCAGAGAAACTATGTAAAATGGACAAGTTCCTAGAGGTCCCGGGGCCCCCCGAAGCTTTTCCTATACCCAAGCGGGTGGCGGACATTGTAAATAAAGAATGGGAAAGGCCCGGTATACCTTTCGTCCCTCCCCCCATATTTAAAAAATTGTTTCCTATGGTCGACCCCAGAAAGGACTTATGGCAGACAGTCCCCAAGGTCGAGGGGGCGGTTTCTACTCTAAACAAACGCACCACTATACCCATAGAAGATAGTTGTGCTTTCAAAGATCCTATGGATAAAAAATTAGAAGGTTTGCTTAAAAAGATGTTTGTTCAGCAAGGTTACCTTCTACAACCAATTTCATGCATTGTTCCTGTCACTACAGCAGCATGTTTCTGGTTCGATGAGCTAGAAAAGGCGCTCAATAATAATTCTTCTTCTTATGAGGAGATTATGGACAGAATTCATGCTCTCAAATTGGCTAATTCTTTCACCCTAGACGCCACTTTGCAATTGGCTAGGTTAGCGGCGAAAAATTCTGGTTTTGCTATTGTGGCGCGCAGAGCGCTTTGGTTAAAATCTTGGTCAGCGGATGCGTCTTCCAAGAACAAATTGCTTAACATTCCTTTCAAGGGGAAAACGCTGTTTGGCCCTGACTTGAAAGAGATTATCTCTGATATCACTGGGGGCAAGGGCCACGCCCTTCCTCAGGATAGGTCTTTCAAGGCCAAAAATAAACCTAATTTTCGTCCCTTTCGCAGAAACGGACCAGCCCCAAGTGCTACGTCCTCTAAGCAAGAGGGTAATACTTCTCAAGCCAAGCCAGCCTGGAGACCAATGCAAGGCTGGAACAAAGGAAAGCAGGCCAAGAAACCTGCCACTGCTACCAAGACAGCATGAGATGTTGGCCCCCGATCCGGGACCGGATCTGGTGGGGGGCAGACTCTCTCTCTTCGCTCAGGCTTGGGCAAGAGATGTTCTGGATCCTTGGGCACTAGAAATAGTCTCCCAAGGTTATCTTCTGGAATTCAAGGGGCTTCCCCCAAGGGGGAGGTTCCACAGGTCTCAATTGTCTTCAGACCACATAAAAAGACAGGCATTCTTACATTGTGTAGAAGACCTGTTAAAAATGGGAGTGATTCATCCTGTTCCTTTAGGAGAACAAGGGATGGGGTTCTACTCCAATCTGTTCGTAGTTCCCAAAAAAGAGGGAACATTCAGACCAATCTTAGATCTCAAGATCCTAAACAAGTTTCTCAAGGTTCCATCGTTCAAAATGGAAACCATTCGAACAATTCTTCCTTCCATCCAGGAAGGTCAATTCATGACCACGGTGGATTTAAAGGATGCGTATCTACATATTCCTATCCACAAGGAACATCATCGGTTCCTAAGGTTTGCATTCCTGGACAAGCATTACCAGTTTGTGGCACTTCCGTTCGGATTAGCCACTGCTCCAAGGATTTTCACAAAGGTACTAGGGTCCCTTCTAGCGGTGCTAAGACCAAGGGGCATTGCAGTAGTACCTTACTTGGACGACATTCTGATTCAAGCGTCGTCCCTTCCTCAAGCAAAGGCTCACACGGACATTGTCCTGGCCTTTCTCAGATCTCACGGGTAGAAAGTGAACGTAGAAAAAAGTTCTCTATCTCCGTCAACAAGGGTTCCCTTCTTGGGAACAATAATAGACTCCTTAGAAATGAGGATTTTTCTGACAGAGGCCAGAAAATCAAAACTTCTAAACTCTTGTCAAATACTTCATTCTGTTCCTCTTCCTTCCATAGCGCAGTGCATGGAAGTAATAGGTTTGATGGTAGCGGCAATGGACATAGTTCCTTTTGCGCGAATTCATCTAAGACCATTACAACTGTGCATGCTCAGTCAGTGGAATGGGGACTATACAGACTTGTCTCCGATGATACAAGTAGATCAGAGGACCAGAGATTCACTCCGTTGGTGGCTGTCCCTGGACAACCTGTCACAGGGGATGAGCTTCCGCAGACCAGAGTGGGTCATTGTCACGACCGACGCCAGTCTGGTGGGCTGGGGCGCGGTCTGGGGACCCCTGAAAGCTCAGGGTCTTTGGTCTCGGGAAGAATCTCTTCTCCCGATAAATATTCTGGAACTGAGAGCGATATTCAATGCTCTCAAGGCTTGGCCTCAGCTAGCAAAGGCCAAGTTCATACGGTTTCAATCAGACAACATGACGACTGTTGCGTACATCAACCATCAGGGGGGAACAAGGAGTTCCCTGGCGATGGAAGAAGTGACCAAAATCATTCAATGGGCGGAGACTCACTCCTGCCACTTGTCCGCAATCCACATCCCAGGAGTGGAAAATTGGGAAGCGGATTTTCTGAGTCGTCAGACATTTCATCCGGGGGAGTGGGAACTCCATCCGGAAATCTTTGCCCAAATTACTCAATTGTGGGGCATTCCAGACATGGATCTGATGGCCTCTCGTCAGAACTTCAAGGTTCCTTGCTACGGGTCCAGATCCAGGGATCCCAAGGCGACTCTAGTAGATGCACTAGTAGCACCTTGGACCTTCAAACTAGCTTATGTATTCCCGCCTTTTCCTCTCATCCCCAGGCTGGTAGCCAGGATCAATCAGGAGAGGGCATCGGTGATCTTGATAGCTCCTGCGTGGCCACGCAGGACTTGGTATGCAGACCTGGTGAATATGTCATCGGCTCCACCATGGAAGCTACCTTTGAGACGAGACCTTCTTGTTCAAGGTCCGTTCGAACATCCGAATCTGGTCTCACTCCAACTGACTGCTTGGAGATTGAACGCTTGATCTTATCAAAGCGAGGGTTCTCAGATTCTGTCATTGATACTCTTGTTCAGGCCAGAAAGCCTGTAACTAGAAAAATTTACCACAAAATATGGAAAAAATATATCTGTTGGTGTGAATCTAAAGGATTCCCTTGGGACAAGATAAAAATTCCTAAGATTCTATCCTTTCTTCAAGAAGGTTTGGAGAAAGGATTATCTGCAAGTTCCTTGAAGGGACAGATTTCTGCCTTGTCTGTGTTACTTCACAAAAAGCTGGCAGCTGTGCCAGATGTTCAAGCCTTTGTTCAGGCTCTGGTTAGAATCAAGCCTGTTTACAAACCTTTGACTCCTCCTTGGAGTCTCAATTTAGTTCTTTCAGTTCTTCAGGGGGTTCCGTTTGAACCCTTACATTCCGTTGATATTAAGTTATCTTGGAAAGTTTTGTTTTTGGTTGCAATTTCTTCTGCTAGAAGAGTTTCAGAATTATCTGCTCTGCAGTGTTCTCCTCCTTATCTGGTGTTCCATGCAGATAAGGTGGTTTTACGTACTAAACCTGGTTTTCTTCCGAAAGTTGTTTCTAACAAAAACATTAACCAGGAGATAGTCGTGCCTTCTTTGTGTCCGAATCCAGTTTCAAAGAAGGAACATTTGTTGCACAATTTGGATGTTGTTCGTGCTCTAAAATTCTATTTAGATGCTACAAAGGATTTTAGACAAACATCTTCCTTGTTTGTTGTTTATTCTGGTAAAAGGAGAGGTCAAAAAGCAACTTCTACCTCTCTCTCTTTTTGGATTAAAAGCATCATCAGATTGGCTTATGAGACTGCCGGACGGCAGCCTCCTGAAAGAATCACAGCTCATTCCACTAGGGCTGTGGCTTCCACATGGGCCTTCAAGAACGAGGCTTCTGTTGATCAGATATGTAAGGCAGCGACTTGGTCTTCACTGCACACTTTTACTAAATTTTACAAGTTTGATACTTTTGCTTCTTCTGAGGCTATTTTTGGGAGAAAGGTTTTGCAAGCCGTGGTGCCTTCCATCTAGGTGACCTGATTTGCTCCCTCCCTTCATCCGTGTCCTAAAGCTTTGGTATTGGTTCCCACAAGTAAGGATGACGCCGTGGACCGGACACACCTATGTTGGAGAAAACAGAATTTATGTTTACCTGATAAATTACTTTCTCCAACGGTGTGTCCGGTCCACGGCCCGCCCTGGTTTTTTAATCTGATAATTTATTTTCTTTAACTACAGTCACCACGGTATCATATGGTTTCTCCTATGCAAATATTCCTCCTTTCTCCAACATAGGTGTGTCCGGTCCACGGCGTCATCCTTACTTGTGGGATATTCTCTTCCCCAACAGGAAATGGCAAAGAGCCCAGCAAAGCTGGTCACATGATCCCTCCTAGGCTCCGCCTACCCCAGTCATTCTCTTTGCCGTTGTACAGGCAACATCTCCACGGAGATGGCTTAGAGTTTTTTAGTGTTTAACTGTAGTTTTTATTATTCAATCAAGAGTTTGTTATTTTAAAATAGTGCTGGTATGTACTATTTACTCAGAAACAGAAAAGAGATGAAGATTTCTGTTTGTATGAGGAAAATGATTTTAGCACCGTAACTAAAATCCATGGCTGTTCCACACAGGACTGTTGAGAGCAATTAACTTCAGTTGGGGGAACAGTGTGCAGTCTCTTGCTGCTTGAGGTATGACACATTCTAACAAGACGATGTAATGCTGGAAGCTGTCATTTTTCCCTATGGGATCCGGTAAGCCATGTTTATTACGATGGTAAATAAGGGCTTTTCAAGGGCTTATTAAGATTGTAGACTTTTATGGGCTAAATCGATTCAGTTTTAAAACATATTTAGCCTTGAGGAATCATTTTATCTGGGTATATTTATATTATATTGATATTATAATATCGGCAGGCACTGTATTAGACACCTTATGTCTCTGGGGCTTTCCCAAAGCATAAGCAGAGCCTCATTTTCGCGCCGGTGTGGCGCACTTGTTTTTGAGAGGCATGGCATGCAGTCGCATGTGAGAGGAGCTCTGATACTTACAAAAGACTTTCTGAAGGCGTCATTTGGTATCGTATTCCCCTTTGGGTTTGGTTGGGTCTCAGCAAAGCAGATACCAGGGACTGTAAAGGGGTTAAAGTGTTAAAACGGCTCCGGTTCCGTTATTTTAAGGGTTAAAGCTTCCAAATTTGGTGTGCAATACTTTTAAGGCTTTAAGACACTGTGGTGAAAATTTGGTGAATTTTCTACAATTCCTTCATGTTTTTTCGCAATTGCAGTAATAAAGTGTGTTCAGTTTAAAATTTAAAGTGACAGTAACGGTTTTATTTTAAAACGTTTTTTGTACTTTATTATCAAGTTTATGCCTGTTTAACATGTCTGAACTACCAGATAGACTGTGTTCTGAATGTGGGGAAGCCAGAATTCCTGTTCATTTAAATAAATGTGATTTATGTGATAATGACAATGATGCCCAAGATGATTCCTCAAGTGAGGGGAGTAAGCATGGTACTGCATCATTCCCTCCTTCGTCTACACGAGTCTTGCCCACTCAGGAGGCCCCTAGTACATCTAGCGCGCCAATACTCCTTACTATGCAACAATTAACGGCTGTAATGGATAATTCTGTCAAAAACATTTTAGCCAAGATGAACCCTTGTCAGCGTAAGCGTGGCTGCTCTGTTTTAGTTACTGAAGAGCATGACGACGCTGATATTAATATCTCTGAAGGGCCCCTAACCCAATCTGAGGGGGCCAGGGAGGTTTTGTCTGAGGGAGAAATTACTGATTCAGGGAACATTTCTCAACAGGCTGAACCTGATGTAATTGCATTTAAATTTAAGTTGGAACATCTCCGCATTCTGCTTAAGGAGGTATTATCCACTCTGGATGATTGTGAAAAGTTGGTCATCCCAGAGAAACTATGTAAAATGGACAAGTTCCTAGAGGTGCCGGAGCTCCCAGAAGCTTTTCCTATACCCAAGCGGGTGGCGGACATTGTTAATAAAGAATGGGAAAGGCCCGGTATTCCTTTCGTCCCTCCCCCCATATTTAAAAAATTGTTTCCTATGGTCGACCCCAGAAAGGACTTATGGCAGACAGTCCCCAAGGTCGAGGGAGCGGTTTCTACTTTAAACAAACGCACCACTATACCCATAGAGGATAGTTGTGCTTTCAAAGATCCTATGGATAAAAAATTAGAAGGTTTGCTTAAAAAGATGTTTGTTCAGCAGGGTTACCTTCTACAACCAATCTCATGCATTGTCCCTGTCACTACAGCCGCATGTTTCTGGTTTGATGAGCTGATAAAGGCGCTCGATAGTGATTCTCCTCCTTATGAGGAGATTATGGACAGAATCAATGCTCTCAAATTGGCAAATTCTTTCACCCTAGACGCCACTTTGCAATTGGCTAGGTTAGCGGCTAAGAATTCTGGGTTTGCTATTGTGGCGCGCAGAGCGCTTTGGTTGAAATCTTGGTCGGCTGATGCGTCTTCCAAGAACAAGCTACTAAACATTCCTTTCAAGGGGAAAACGCTGTTTGGCCCTGACTTGAAAGAGATTATCTCGGATATCACTGGGGGTAAGGGCCACGCCCTTCCTCAGGATAGGCCTTTCAAGGCGAAAAATAGACCTAATTTTCGTCCCTTTCGTAAAAACGGACCAGCCCAAAGTGCTACGTCCTCTAAGCAAGAGGGTAATACTTCTCAAGCCAAGCCAGCTTGGAGACCAATGCAAGGCTGGAACAAGGGAAAGCAGGCCAAGAAGCCTGCCACTGCTACCAAGACAGCATGAAATATTGGCCCCCGATCCGGGACCGGATCTGGTGGGGGGCAGACTCTCTCTCTTCGCTCAGGCTTGGGCAAGAGATGTTCTGGATCCTTGGGCGCTAGAAATAGTCTCCCAGGGTTATCTTCTGGAGTTCAAGGGACTTCCCCCAAGGGGGAGGTTCCACAGGTCTCAGTTGTCTTCAGACCACATAAAAAGACAGGCGTTCTTACATTGTGTAGAAGACCTGTTAAAAATGGGAGTGATTCATCCTGTTCCATTAAGAGAACAAGGGATGGGGTTCTACTCCAATCTGTTCATAGTTCCCAAAAAAGAGGGAACGTTCAGACCAATCTTAGATCTCAAGATCTTAAACAAGTTTCTCAAGGTTCCATCTTTCAAGATGGAAACCATTCGAACTATTCTTCCTTCCATCCAGGAAGGTCAATTCATGACCACGGTGGATTTAAAGGATGCATATCTACATATTCCTATCCACAAGGAACATCATCGGTTCCTAAGGTTCGCATTCCTGGACAAACATTACCAGTTCGTGGCGCTTCCTTTCGGATTAGCCACTGCTCCAAGGATTTTCACAAAGGTACTAGGGTCCCTTCTAGCGGTGCTAAGACCAAGGGGCATTGCAGTAGTACCTTACCTGGACGACATTCTGATTCAAGCGTCGTCCCTTCCTCAAGCAAAGGCTCACACGGACATTGTCCTGGCCTCTCTCAGATCTCACGGCTGGAAAGTGAACGTGGAAAAGAGTTCTCTATCCCCGTCAACAAGGGTTCCCTTCTTGGGAACAATTATAGACTCCTTAGAAATGAGGATCTTTCTAACAGAGGCCAGAAAAACAAAACTTCTAGACTCTTGTCGGATACTTCATTCCGTTCCTCTTCCTTCCATAGCTCAGTGCATGGAAGTGATCGGGTTGATGGTAGCGGCGATGGACATAGTTCCTTTTGCGCGCATTCATCTAAGACCATTACAACTGTGCATGCTCAGTCAGTGGAATGGGGACTATACAGACTTGTCTCCGAAGATTCAATTAAATCAGAGGACCAGAGACTCACTCCGTTGGTGGCTGTCCCTGGACAATCTGTCTCAAGGGATGACGTTCCGCAGACCAGAGTGGGTCATTGTCACGACCGACGCCAGTCTGATGGGCTGGGGCGCGGTCTGGGGATCCCTGAAAGCTCAGGGTCTTTGGTCTCGGGAAGAATCTCTTCTACCGATAAATATTCTGGAACTGAGAGCGATATTCAATGCTCTCAAGGCCTGGCCTCGGCTTGCGAGGACCAAGTTCATACGGTTTCAATCAGACAACATGACAACTGTTGCGTACATCAACCATCAGGGGGGAACAAGGAGTTCCCTAGCGATGGAAGAAGTGACCAAAATCATTCTATGGGCGGAGTCTCACTCCTGCCACCTGTCTGCTATCCACATCCCAGGAGTGGAAAATTGGGAAGCGGATTTTCTGAGTCGTCAGACATTGCATCCGGGGGAGTGGGAACTCCATCCGGAAATCTTTGCCCAAGTCACTCACCTGTGGGGCATTCCAGACATGGATCTGATGGCCTCTCGTCAGAACTTCAAAGTTCCTTGCTACGGGGCCAGATCCAGGGATCCCAAGGCGGCTCTAGTGGATGCACTAGTAGCACCTTGGACCTTCAAACTAGCTTATGTGTTCCCGCCATTTCCTCTCATCCCCAGGCTGGTAGCCAGGATCAATCAGGAGAGGGCGTCGGTGATCTTGATAGCTCCTGCGTGGCCACGCAGGACTTGGTATGCAGATCTGGTGAATATGTCATCGGCTCCACCTTGGAAGCTACCTTTGAGACGAGACCTTCTTGTTCAGGGTCCGTTCGAACATCCGAATCTGGTTTCACTCCAGCTGACTGCTTGGAGATTGAACGCTTGATTTTATCTAAGCGAGGATTCTCAGATTCTGTTATCGATACTCTTGTTCAGGCCAGAAAGCCTGTGACTAGAAAGATTTACCACAAAATTTGGAAAAAATATATCTGTTGGTGTGAATCTAAAGGATTCCCTTGGGACAAGGTTAAGATTCCTAGGATTCTATCCTTCCTTCAAGAAGGATTGGAAAAAGGATTATCTGCAAGTTCCCTGAAGGGACAGATTTCTGCCTTGTCGGTATTACTTCACAAAAAGCTGGCAGCTGTGCCAGATGTTCAAGCCTTTGTTCAGGCTCTGGTTAGAATCAAGCCTGTTTACAAACCTTTGACTCCTCCTTGGAGTCTCAATTTAGTTCTTTCAGTTCTTCAGGGGGTTCCGTTTGAACCCTTACATTCCGTTGATATTAAGTTATTATCTTGGAAAGTTTTGTTTTTAGTTGCGATTTCTTCTGCTAGAAGAGTCTCAGAATTATCTGCTCTGCAGTGTTCTCCTCCTTATCTGGTGTTTCATGCAGATAAGGTGGTTTTACGTACTAAACCTGGTTTTCTTCCAAAAGTTGTTTCTAACAAAAACATTAACCAGGAGATTATCGTACCTTCTCTGTGTCCAAAACCAGTTTCAAAGAAGGAACGTTTGTTGCACAATTTGGATGTTGTTCGCGCTCTAAAATTCTATTTAGATGCTACAAAGGATTTTAGACAAACATCTTCCTTGTTTGTTGTTTATTCAGGTAAAAGGAGAGGTCAAAAAGCAACTTCTACCTCTCTCTCTTTTTGGATTAAAAGCATCATCAGATTGGCTTACGAGACTGCCGGACGGCAGCCTCCCGAAAGAATCACAGCTCATTCCACTAGGGCTGTGGCTTCCACATGGGCCTTCAAGAACGAGGCTTCTGTTGATCAGATATGTAGGGCAGCGACTTGGTCTTCACTGCACACTTTTACCAAATTTTACAAGTTTGATACTTTTGCTTCTTCTGAGGCTATTTTTGGGAGAAAGGTTTTGCAAGCCGTGGTGCCTTCCATTTAGGTGACCTGATTTGCTCCCTCCCTTCATCCGTGTCCTAAAGCTTTGGTATTGGTTCCCACAAGTAAGGATGACGCCGTGGACCGGACACACCTATGTTGGAGAAAACAGAATTTATGTTTACCTGATAAATTTCTTTCTCCAACGGTGTGTCCGGTCCACGGCCCGCCCTGGTTTCTTAATCAGGTCTGATAATTTATTTTCTTTAACTACAGTCACCACGGTACCATATGGTTTCTCCTATGCAAATATTCCTCCTTAACGTCGGTCGAATGACTGGGGTAGGCGGAGCCTAGGAGGGATCATGTGACCAGCTTTGCTGGGCTCTTTGCCATTTCCTGTTGGGGAAGAGAATATCCCACAAGTAAGGATGACGCCGTGGACCGGACACACCGTTGGAGAAAGAAATTTATCAGGTAAACATAAATTCTGTTTTACGTCGGTCGAATGACTGGGGAAGGCGGAGCCTAGGAGGGATCATGTGACCAGCTTTGCTGGGCTCTTTGCCATTTCCTGTTGGGGAAGAGAATATCCCACAAGTAAGGATGACGCCGTGGACCGGACACACCGTTGGAGAAAGTAATTTATCAGGTAAACATAAATTCTGTTTTTGCTGTACCAACAAGTACTGACGTTTTTCCTATACCTAAAAGACTAACTGAAATTATTACTAAGGAGTGGGATAGACCCGGTGTGCCGTTCTCACCCCCTCCAATATTTAGAAAGATGTTTCCAATAGACACCACCACACGGGATTTATGGCAAACGGTCCCTAAGGTGGAGGGAGCAGTTTCTACTTTAGCTAAACGTACCACTATCCCGGTAGAGGATAGCTGTGCCTTTTCAGATCCAATGGATAAAAAATTAGAGGCTTACCTTAAGAAAATGTTTGTTCAACAAGGTTTTATATTGCAACCCCTTGCATGCATTGCGCCGATCACGGCTGCAGCGGCATTCTGGATTGAGTCTCTAGAAGAGAATCTTAGTTCAGCTACGCTGGACGACATTTCAGACAGGCTTAGAGTACTTAAGCTATCTAATTCATTCATTTCGGAAGCCGTAGTACATTTAATTAAACTTACGGCTAAGAATTCCGGATTCGCCATTCAAGTGCGCAGAGCACTGTGGCTAAAATCCTGGTCAGCTGATGTAACTTCTAAGTCCAAATTACTTAATATACCTTTCAAGGGACAGACCTTATTTGGGCCTGGTTTGAAAGAAATTATCGCTGACATTACAGGAGGTAAGGGCCACGCCCTACCTCAAGACAAAGCCAAACCTAAGGCTAGACAGTCTAATTTTCGTTCCTTTCGGAATTTCAAAGCAGGAGCAGCATCATCTTCCACTACTCCAAAACAAGAAGGATCTGGTGCTCGCTACAGACAAGGCTGGAGACCTAACCAGTCCTGGAACAAGGGCAAGCAGGCCAGGAAGCCTGCAGCTGCCACTAAAACAGCATGAATTGAGGGCCCCCGATCCGGGATCGGATCTAGTGGGGGGCAGACTTTCTCTCTTCGCCCAGGCTTGGGCAAGAGATGTCCAGGATCCCTGGGCGCTAGAGATAATATCTCAGGGATACCTTTTGGACTTCAAACACTCTCCTCCAAGAGAGAGATTTCATCTGTCAAGGTTGTCGACAAACCAAACAAAGAAAGAAGCGTTTCTACGCTGCATACAAGAACTATTGTTAATGGGAGTAATCCATCCAGTTCCACGGTCGGAACAGGGACAAGGGTTTTACTCAAATCTGTTTGTGGTTCCCAAAAAAGAGGGAACTTTCAGACCAATACTGGATTTAAAGATCCTAAACAAATTCCTAAGAGTTCCATCATTCAAAATGGAGACTATCCGGACAATTTTACCCATGATCCAAGAAGGTCAGTACATGACCACAGTGGACTTAAAGGACGCTTACCTTCACATACCGATTCACAAAGATCATTACCGGTATCTAAGGTTTGCCTTTCTAGACAGGCATTACCAGTTTGTGGCTCTTCCATTCGGATTGGCTACAGCTCCAAGAATCTTCACAAAGGTTCTAGGTGCTCTTCTGGCGGTACTAAGACCGCGGGGAATTTCGGTAGCTCCTTACCTAGACGACATTCTGATACAAGCTTCAAGCTTTCAAACTGCCAAGTCTCATACAGAGTTAGTACTGGCATTTCTAAGGTCACATGGATGGAAGGTGAACGAAAAGAAAAGTTCACTCGTTCCACTTACAAGAGTTCCCTTCCTGGGGACTCTTATAGATTCTGTAGAAATGAAGATTTACCTGACAGAAGACAGGTTAACAAGACTTCAAAGTGCTTGCCGCACCCTTCATTCCATTCAACACCCATCGGTGGCTCAATGCATGGAGGTAATCGGCCTAATGGTAGCAGCAATGGACATAGTGCCATTTGCTCGCTTACACCTCAGACCACTGCAATTGTGCATGCTAAGTCAGTGGAATGGGGATTATTCAGACTTGTCCCCTTCTCTGAATCTGGATCAAGAGACCAGAAATTCTCTTCTATGGTGGCTTTCTCGGCCACATCTGTCCAGGGGGATGCCATTCAGCAGACCAGACTGGACAATTGTAACAACAGACGCCAGCCTTCTAGGTTGGGGTGCCGTCTGGAATTCTCTGAAGGCTCAGGGACAATGGAGTCAGGAGGAGAGTCTCCTGCCAATAAACATTCTGGAATTGAGAGCAGTTCTCAATGCCCTCCTGGCTTGGCCCCAGTTGATAACTCGGGGGTTCATCAGGTTTCAGTCGGACAACATCACGACTGTAGCTTACATCAACCATCAGGGAGGGACAAGGAGCTCCCTAGCAATGATGGAAGTATCAAAGATAATTCGCTGGGCAGAGTCTCACTCTTGCCACCTGTCAGCAATCCACATCCCGGGAGTGGAGAATTGGGAGGCGGATTTCTTAAGTCGTCAGACTTTTCATCCGGGGGAATGGGAACTTCATCCGGAGGTCTTTGCCCAAATACTTCGACGTTGGGGCAAGCCAGAGATAGATCTCATGGCGTCTCGACAGAACGCCAAGCTTCCTCGGTACGGGTCCAGATCCAGGGATCCAGGAGCAGTCCTAATAGATGCCCTGACGGCACCTTGGGACTTCAGGATGGCTTATGTGTTTCCACCTTTCCCGATGCTTCCTCGATTGATTGCCAGAATCAAACAGGAGAGAGCATCAGTGATTCTAATAGCACCTGCATGGCCACGCAGGACTTGGTATGCAGACCTGGTGGACATGTCATCCTGTCCACCTTGGTCTCTACCTCTGAAACAGGACCTCCTGATACAGGGTCCTTTCAAACATCAAAATCTAACTTCTCTGAAGCTGACTGCTTGGAAATTGAACGTTTGATTTTATCAAGACGTGGGTTTTCTGAGTCAGTTATTGACACCTTAATACAGGCCAGGAAGCCTGTTACCAGAAAGATTTACCATAAAATATGGCGTAAATACCTATATTGGTGTGAATCCAAAGGTTACTCTTGGAGTAAAGTTAGGATTCCTAGGATATTGTCTTTTCTACAAGAAGGTTTAGAAAAGGGTTTATCTGCTAGTTCATTAAAGGGACAGATCTCAGCTCTGTCTATTCTGTTACACAAACGTCTGTCAGAAGTGCCAGACGTTCAGGCTTTTTGTCAGGCTTTAGCGAGGATTAAGCCTGTGTTTAAGACTGTTGCTCCACCATGGAGTTTAAATCTTGTTCTTAACGTTTTACAGGGCGTTCCGTTTGAACCCCTCCATTCCATTGATATAAAGTTGTTATCTTGGAAAGTTCTATTTTTAATGGCTATTTCATCGGCTCGAAGAGTCTCTGAATTATCAGCCTTACATTGTGATTCTCCTTATTTGATTTTTCATTCGCATAAGGTAGTTCTGCGTACTAAACCTGGGTTCTTACCCAAGGTAGTCACTAACAGGAATATCAATCAGGAGATTGTTGTTCCATCTTTGTGTCCAAATCCTTCTTCAAAGAAGGAACGTCTTCTGCACAATCTGGATGTAGTTCGTGCCCTAAAATTTTACTTACAGGCAACTAAAGAATTTTGACAGACGTCTTCCCTGTTTGTCGTTTACTCTGGTCAGAGGAGAGGTCAAAAAGCTTCTGCTACCTCTCTCTCTTTTTGGCTTCGTAGCATAATACGTTTAGCCTATGAGACTGCTGGACAGCAACCTCCTGAAAGAATTACAGCTCATTCCACTAGAGCTGTGGCTTCCACTTGGGCCTTTAAGAATGAGGCCTCTGTTGAACAGATTTGCAAGGCTGCAACTTGGTCTTCGCTTCATACTTTTTCCAAATTTTACAAATTTGACACATTTGCTTCCTCGGGGGCTATTTTTGGGAGAAAGGTTCTTCAGGCAGTGGTTCCTTCTGTATAAAAGAGCCTGCCTATCCCTCCCGTCATCCGTGTACTTTTGCTTTGGTATTGGTATCCCAGAAGTAATGATGACCCGTGGACTGATCACACTTAACAGAAGAAAACATAATTTATGCTTACCTGATAAATTCCTTTCTTCTGTAGTGTGATCAGTCCACGGCCCGCCCTGTTTTTTAAGGCAGGTAATTATTTTTAAATTATACTCCAGTCACCACTACACCCTTGGTTCCTCCTTTCTCGTTGGTCCTTGGTCGAATGACTGGGGGTGACGTAGAGGGGAGGGGCTATATGCAACTCTGCTGGGTGAATCCTCTTGCACTTCCTGTTGGGGAGGAGTAATATCCCAGAAGTAATGATGACCCGTGGACTGATCACACTACAGAAGAAAGGAATTTATCAGGTAAGCATAAATTATGTTTTTCCCCCCAGGGCGTTCAGTCCCTTTGCATAAACATCATGGCCCGGGGGGGTCCACAGCATCATTCCTTACTGTTGTTAAATACTGAACCTGGCCACCAGGAGGAGGCAAAGACACCCCAGCCAAAGGCTTAAATACCTCTCCCCCATCCCCCAGTCATTCTTAGCCTTTCGTCACAGGAGGCTGGTAGAGAAGTGTCAGTTATTTCAGACTAGATCCTTAGGAAGGGTATCTGCCCTTCGATATAGGACTGGAGTTTTAAGTAGTCTTGTCAGCCTCTCAGTGAGAGCATTGACGAAAGTTAGAGTCTGGAGATGCAGGGAGAGTCTTTCTGTGAACCCATGCAGACTGCCTGCTAACAGCTTCTAAGCAATCAGTGTTGACGAGTTTCACTGCCTGCTTGTTTTCTCACTCAAGTCCATGTCGGGAGCGATACTACAATACTCACACTTGAGAGGCTGTGTTTCTGTTCCACAGCATGGATTCTGGTAAGATTGTTTCAATTTTTACATATGTTGAAAACGCTAGAAGACAGGGTCACAGTGTGACTCTTTATCTTAATAGAATCATGGGTTAATATCTCCTGAGGGGGATTATTGAACAGTGGGGATTAATCAAATGTGATGCTTTGATTTTATGCTGCTTTGATTTTATGCTGCTTTATGTGTGAGATTTTATTGGTCTCATAGGCTGTTTGTCATTTGGCTGGAATGCACAGGTTTTTACTTTTCACTTTTACTTTTCACTTTGAGTGCTGCATAGCTTGGTGCGCCTTTTCTCATAGGGGCGGTCCTGGTTTGCGCACCATGTGACCGGGAGTGGTCTCGCTTTCATTTATTCTTTCCTGACCGAGCGGGCTGTCTATTTCTCTGTATTGTCTGGGTCTAGGAGGTGGTGAGTGCCCCAGCCATTGGGAGTATAAATGTGCTGTTTTTGAGAAATAAAGATAGTTTATTTCTTTCTAATGACACGATGAGTCCATGGATCATCTAATTACTATTGGGAATATCACTCCTCCCCAGCAGGAGACGGCAAAGAGCACCACAGCAAAGCTGTTAAATATCACCTCCCTTCTTTCCAACCCCAGTCATTCTCTTTGCCTACGTTAGAGAAAGGAAGTGATAAAGATTCTTCAATCAAGATTTTATTATTTTTTAAGTGGTGCAAGATTGTGCTGCTTTTTCCTAGGGTGTAGCTGTAGTCCATATCAGTCTTTTCAGTAGAGCAGTGGTGGCTTTAGAGCAATAGGAACTTGTGGGGTATAATCGTCACTGCGCCTCCCATATACTAATGCTGTCCTATTTCCAAAGCCTGAGTAAGATTATTCAGTCTTTGCATTTTTTTCCACAGGTCCATGTGAGCGATCATGCCTCTCAAACCTAGTGAGCTGCCTTGCTGCTGGGCAGATTTATAAAGGTAAGTGCTGACTTTTTATTTTCTGGGAATGTAATACAGAATAAAAAATGGCACTTTAAAATAAATAAACAAATTCTGGCACAAAAGAAAAGTTCTATGACTTGGAGGATCTTTTATTACGGGCAGTAATAGCAGGCATGGGGGACGAGGAGCAGGCTCAGAGGTGTGGTGTTTTTTACTTTAGTACAATGGCATTACTATACTTTTGGCCGAATGGGAGGTTTTTTCTTGTAACGCCTACGATGGTCGGGGCTATTGGAAGCGGCAAATTTTGTTGCGCTCTTCTCCCTTATACTTCCTGTGTTCCATAGCAAAGAAAGCTACGTCACAGTTTTTGGCTGTATTACGGACTTCAATGGACAGAATAAGGAGATTGAGTCTATCGTCTAACAGTGTATACATATCCAGTGTTAGTCAGGCAGGTAAGCACCTCAGCAAAGTTAAGCTGAGGTGTAGAGGTGTCCAGAGTATTTTTTTTTTTGTTGCCTTTAAGTGTTACTTTATTATTTTGCAGAAAAATAAAGCAGTTTATTTTAAAAAATTTAAAGGAATAGTAAAGTTTTTTGTGGGGTATTTTCCTAATAAAATATTAGTTATTTGGGGCGGAGCCTAGCAGCCCAGGAGTATGGCTGCACACTAAGACGGCTCTGTAGACCAAAAAAGCTGCCGTAATAAATATGGTTTAAAAATAACTAATATCTGCCTGGATTGAAGGGGGGTGTAATACCACATACGCTGATCACCCTCAAATAACAACATAATTACAGCGCTTCTTGAAGACTCAAGTGAATCAGACGACTATATGAAACTGCGCCACCAGCCTATGCAGTAAGCGGGAGATTCTCTGGCCCCGTAATAAGGATGACGGAGGTAGCCGATTTGAGGAGACTGAGCTATTTTACATCTGCCGGTCGGTAACTGGCGAGGCTGAACGCAAATACCCTCCCCGCAGGGATCACTTACCTGAACTTGATCGCTACTACGCCGGATCAGCATGACCTTAATCACGGCCCTGTGACCTCTCTCAGCTGCCCCTCATTAAGCCGGTTGGGAACTCTTACAAGCATACGCGGTGCCTGAGACTGCTGGACAGAGAGCGGCGCACGGACGCATGAGGGTAAGAACTTTAATCACTACCACACGCTTAGCCCTGCACAAGCGGACATCAATAGCCGCAAAAAAAAATAATATATATATATATATATATACACACAGCGCACATCTGCCTCACTAGCATTAACCCATTTTAAACAGCTATAATCAGCCATAAAACTAATACCTATAGTATTACAATACCGCAAAGGGTACAAGAGGTTTGTGACTTTAAATACCTTGCTGGCTCACACAACCGGGCACTGCAAAGGGTGCTAATCTCACGGGTATGCCCTGCAAACAAGCACCAAAACCAGAGAAGCAGGCCTCCTCGCTACTCATGAGCCAGTATTTGAAACCTCATACAACCACAGCAGACCAGACAGTCGAACAACATACCCTTACTACTGACCCTGGTGTTGGGAGCTCACAACCGGCCATGGAGCAATCAGGTGCCTCATTTATCACCAGAGATGACCTGAAATTGCTCTCTTCCAAGGATGATATTAAGGAAGTCTTATCTGAAGTTAAGGGTCTCTTTGGAGAATTAAGGAGGGATGTATCTTAGCTTGCTACTAGAGTTGATACTATAGAACAATCACACAATACAATACACGAAGAAGCGAAGAGCAACTCTCAAAGCATAACACAGCAGGGTGAGGCCATCAATTTCCTTTTGGAAAAAATAGAGGACCTTGATAACCATAACAGGAGGAATAACCTCCGAATTAGAGGTATTCCTGAAAGCATCAGCCCAGCTGCACTTCCTGGCTATCTTCAAGATTTATTCAGAGTTATTAAAAGTACTCCTGCCTTGCCGGATATTCCATTAGAAAGAGCTCACAGATCGTTGCGGCCTAAACCCACCACTAATGCCCCCCCCCCCCCCCCCCAAGGGACGTTATAATTAGATTCCTAAGCTATGTTGATAAAGAGGAAATTTCCAGAGGGGCCAGATCCAAAGCACCATTAACACATGCCGGTATACCTCTTCAAGTTTTCTCGGATCTCTCGCCTGCGACACTGCAAAAACGGAGAGAACTCAGACACATAACAGAAGTTCTCAGATCTCAAAAAATCCCATACCGGTGGGGATTCCCACTAAGTATCATAGCAACACACAATGGCCACGCGGCTGTCTACAGAGTGGAACAAGATCTCCCAAACTTTCTCAGTTAATTGGGCATCACACAGTCTAGCCTACTCAGTCCAGTGCCGTTATCTCAGAATCCAGCAATACAGACTAAAAGTAGTACACATCTTGAACTCTCCGCCCAAAGAAAAGTACAGACACCAACGACTGAGCATGGATCCAAGCAATGGTCAGACGATTCGTCAGATCAAGTGTTATCCTGAAGGATATAATACTTAGTCATCATCCGAAGTTTATCAGGATCAGAATACTTGAAACCTGAACCACTCCATTGCACTGTCCTCATCTGAATAATTACAAAGAAATGCAGGAACTACTCTTATGGACCTTGCAGAGCTCCACAACAATCAGATGAGTAAAGAAAGACACTTTAGCTTTAATTAAGTTTTACTGTTGTGTCTAATTATCATATTAGATGTGTTGAATCTAAGTTAAGTTGTGTTTTGAGTTGTGTGCCTATTAGTTACTCACTGACACACCTCCCTTACAGCATAAGAGATAGGACTGGCAGGGAATACTGGTCTTTGTGAACCCCGTATAGAAAGTGACCAAATAGGCCCCTCACTGTGGGGAGGGTATAAGACACACAACACCTATCAATACAGCGCTCCGTTAGGCACTTACGGGGACCCCTAGACCCGTTGCGGGCCATCTTTACTGAAATGGCCCCTTCTTCCTCTTATCCATATAACTCCATACCTTTTCATTGATGCAATAAATGACCCCCCCCCCCAAATTGGCAGATATAACCTCTTCCTCTTTCTTTTCATTCCTTTTTTTTTTGTTTTTCTTCTTTTTCTTTAACTTTTGCTTGACAAAGAAAACCATATTACAAGAACAGATGACTCTAAACCACAGGACAGATAGGAAGCACAAGGTCTCATTCCCCTATAACCTGTTGTTTACAATATATTTGTGAAACTGTTATTACTAGATAGTTGTTACAGCATTTCTCTAGCCCGGCTGGGCCCATTTGTCAACAGAATTGTTTGTTTTTGGCGAATTCACCAAATTTACTTTTTTTTTCTTTTTTTTTGCCTCAACACACAATACCCACTGTACAGCGAATATCTCTGCATTTCACTGCTTTTTCATTTGGGCACGAGCGGATCCCTTACCCACCCTCCCTCCCCCTTCCTAATCCCCTATTACAACTTTAGCCATGCTTGCTAGGAACATCATTTATACTGTTATACTGTTCGCTAGTTTCAATTTATTCCTTTTTTTAAGGACCTATACCATGCCTACCACAAACACAGCCCAACCATTTACCTTCACCACGGTTAATGTCAAAGGTTTCAACACACCACAAAAAGAAATATAGTTCTATCAGACTTATATAATAAACAAAATTGTGCAGTTGTTTTACTACAAGAGAGCCATTTTAAAAAAGGCAAAGAGCCTTGCTGGTTACATCACAGATACTCTACGGCGTTTTTCGCCTCTGGCCCAACAAAAAAAAATGGAATAGGAATGCTCTTTCGCAGGGATTTACCCTTTCAGAAACTACAAATAGAACAGGACACGGAGGGTAGGTGGATGATCTTAACAGGTTTACTATATAATAGACCTCTTAATATAATCAATGCCTATTTCCCAAACCGGGACCAAAAGACATTTATGGGACACTTGTTTACCAATATTCTCGACCATAAAAAAGGAATGACAATATTTGGCGGTGACTTCAATGTACCACTAAACCCTAAATTAGACACACAATCAGGTCACGCATGTATTTCACAAAGGGATATCAAAAACATCAATAATCAGTTACATACCCTAGCCCTACATGACGCATGGCGTACCTTTCACCCCACTACATCTGACTACACATTTTATTCTCATCCACATAACTCGTATTCTCGCATTGATTATCTGTTAACGGATGCGCTCACTTTGTCTCTGGTTAAAAACACCCGCATACACCCAATCACATGGTCAGATCATGCTCCTGTATCTTGTACAATTAACTGGCCGGACAAGCCGGTAGTCCCATTCCAATGGAAATTAGATAACACGCTCCTAGAACACCCAATTATTAGTCAGGAAGTAGTGAAAAGTCTATCAGAATATTTCCTACTTAATGACAACTCTGACACACACTATACTAATGTATGGGAGGCACACAAATGTGTCCTGAGGGGGGAATTCATAAAGCACAAAGCCAATCTCACTAAACAACATAGAATTCGTCGCGAGGGTCTCTTGGAGAAAATACATATGCTAGAAATAGCACATAAACGGACAACCCAGGATTGCCAACTATTGTCTGAGTTAAAGGAAACTAGGACAGAACTCAATGAATACATGCAATACGAATACCAGAAACAAGCGTTTATCCACCAGCAAAAATACTTTGAGCAAAGTAACAGGTCAGGGAAACTTCTAGCCTGAACAATCTGTAGGAAACAACTCAAAGCGCACATACATGTAGTCCAAAACAAGAAAGGGACAGTTAAAAAAGACAGCCTAGCTATTGCAGATATCTTTCGGTCATATTATGCCTCTTTATACGATTTAACAGGAGCATGCTCTCAAACACAACCATCAGAAAGAAAAGAATTTCACTCAATATTTAGAAAATATAGATACACCCCGCCTTACAGAGGAATAATCTCTTAGACTAGACTCACCTATAGAACTTGCAGAAATAACAACAGCTTTTAACGACCAGCCAAAAGGGAAAAGCCCGGGCCCGGATGGGTATAGTACTAACTACTATAAAAAATTCAATCAGATCCTGGCCCCTAGACTACTTAAAACATTTACAGCCTTAGAAAATGCTGATGGGTTCCCAAAGTCCAAGCTAGAAGCCCATATTGCAGTGATCCCCAAACCAGGAAAACCACCTAACGCCCCACAAAATTTCCGACCTATTTCCCTTCTGAACACGGATGTTAAGATTTTTGCCAAGATCTTGGCAGACAGACTAAATCCTGTATTCAACCAAATCATATCAACAGATCAAGTTGGCTTTATTCCCAATAGAGAAGCCAGGGACAATACCCTAAAAGTAACCCAGCTTATAGCTTATGCACAAAATAAACACATCCCACTCTCCCTAATATCCACAGACGCTGAAAAAGCATTCGATAGGGTGGACTGGGCTTTTCTCAGATCCGCACTATCCAAATATAAAATCGGCCAAACATTTATTAAAAGAATTTTCTCCTTATATTCAGAACCTTCAGCTAGGGTCAAAGTGAAGTCAATTCTATCAGAGCCCTTTAGTATTAGAAACGGCACCCGCCAAGGATGCCCACTCTCTCCCATCCTGTTTGCGATATCGATTGAGATACTGGCACACAAAATTAGGGTGAACCCACACGTGAAAGGTATAAACACGTCACTTACAGAATATAAATTGGCCATGTACGCCGATGATATCCTTCTCACTGTTACAGATCTGGAGGACTCTCTCCCTCCGTTGATGGAAGAGTTTAAAGAATATGGTAGACACTCTAATTTTCATTTGAACCTGAGTAATTCCGAAATTTTAAACATAAACCTCCCGCCCCCTGTCACTGAACAGCTGAAGAAAACATGCCCTCTCCGCATACAAACTACACAACTAAAATACTTAGGTATATATTTGACCACAGATGTGCAAAGCTCGTTTTCATCAAATTATAAGCTTCTCTTAGCTCACATCACAAGGGACCTTTCCTGTTGGAAAAATAAACCACTTTCATGGATAGGCAGGGTACATGTAGTAAAAATGAACATCCTGCCCAGAATTTTATATTATCTGCAGACCCTTCCAATCCCTTTACCTAAAAGTTATATTCCACAACTGCAGAGACACATAGAACAATTCATATGGGGCCCCATCAGACCGAGAATACCTCGGAAAACTATGTACATGAATAGAGATAAGGGAGGTCTGGGTGTACCGAATCTAGAAAAATATAGGCTCACTACAATAATACAAAGACTCACAGATTGGTGTCATAACTCTGCCCACAAACAGTGGGTACAATTGGACAGAGATATACTTAAAACCCCAAACGTGGCCTGGTATTGCTGGCTTCCGGCTGCTGAAAGACCCAAGATGTTAGGAAACTTCCCACTCCTACTGGAACTCTTTGTACAGTGGGATAAACTATTAGCAACTAGCACACATGTCTCGTCTAACCCATCACCATTAACACCAATATTCAACAACCCGGAACTCACCTTTCTCCCTCCTATTCAACACTCACTAACTAGTGCACCAAAAATTCCAACACACACTTGGAACCATGTTATTAATAAACACAAACTGTATCCGAGACAAGAACTCATGGAAAGAGAACCCCTGTTTCCCCTTTCTTGGTACCCGTACGCGCAGCTAACCCATCACTTTTGCTCAAATAAAAATAAAAACAAACTAACTAGACCTTTAACTGAATTTGAATCCTTATGCACTCTCCCTGCCACACCACGCCTTGTAATCTCTTCTATATATAGAATTTTGACTAATACAGGCTTGGACGATTTACCCTCATACTGCCATAATTGGAACAAAGACTTGAATGTCGTAATTGAAACAAAAGATTGGAGAAAAGTGTTTAAACACCACAAAAAGGCATCGGTCTCAGCGAAAATTCTGGAGATGAACTTTAAGTTCTTATCCAGATGGTACCTCACACCACTGAGATTTCAAAAAATATTTAAACATGCCAGTAATAAGTGCTGGCGAAATTGAGGGGAGACGGCTGACCTAATACACATTTGGTGGTCGTGCCCTGCCATGGGAACCTTTTGGACACAAGTTTTTACACACATGAGCAGGGTACTCTCTATGCCGATTCCCAAAGAATTGAATATTCTGCTTTTTCTAAATTTACCAAAATTAAAAGACGAGACCAAAATGTCCCTGTTGTATATAATGTTAAACAGTGCAAAAACATTAATCCCACAAAGATGGAAAACGCAAACAGTACCTACTTTCGAAATTTGGCTGGAACAAGTTAACTCCCTATTGGCACTTGAGAGATATCACTATTACAGATCTGGGAAGATAACAGCACATGAAATGATGCTTATGAGATGGAACGCTTCCAAAGATACTTAACTAGGCTATAGGAATTGTCATTATAGCTCTCACTTCTGTTGAATTCGAATCTTTACCACCCACTAACCTACCCTCACCCCCTCTTTACCCTTTGCCCCATCCACTCGTGCCCGCTAGGCTGACACTAATAGTATAATTAAAGCGGGACTTTGGAATATGTTTTACTCAATATGATCTCACCAGGACTACAAATTTAAAGGACTATAACAGTTGGAATTGTACCCTTGAGACCACTATTTGTAAGAACCTGGTCAGCTAGTGGAAACTGGAGTCAAGAAACATTGAGCTTTTACAGAACTGTAGGGTTTACCCGCCCTGCACCTTGTCTTTGAATACATGCTATATTTTATTTTCTATTTTCTCTTCTTGAACAACTGCATCCTCAACATGTAAATGTTTTAAATATTGTTATCAGATGATACGACGCTGTATGAGGTAAAAGTTTATTATTTCTGTAATGCAATCTTTTGTTCCAATAAAATTATTTTGAAAAAAACAAAAAATATTAGTTATTTATTCAGTTTGTTGCTGAATTAAGATGGACCAAAAGGCCCTGCAAGATGTTGTATGTTCTTTATGTTTTGATGCTTATGTGGAACCACCAATCCCTTTCTGTTCCTCAAGTATTGAGAGAACTTTACATTACAGGGATAGACTTTTCTGAGCCAACATTGTCTAGGACGGATGCTGTTCAGGGGTCTTCTGACAATGTTCAAGATATGCCGCAGCTTTCTCCTCATATGTCCCAAAATTTATTGTCTACTCTTCCAGTGCCCTATGCTTCCTCTCTTACTCCATCTGGAGTTATGTTGAAAAACATTGCTTCCCTCATATCCTCTGCGGTTTCTGCCTCCCCATGCTGCAGGGAAAGTGCAAGAGGAAAACAATCAGTAAGTGAGGTTGTTGACACAGTTGTTGCTATTTCAAATGCCCCCTCCCAGAAGCCTTAGGAGGAGGATACTTCGGTAGCATCTGAGGGTGAAATCTCAGACAGTGTAATTCCTTCTGCTGATACTGAAGTTGTATCCTTCATGTTTAAGCTAGAACACCTCCATCTGTTACTTAAGGAGGTTTTAGCTACACTGGACGACAGCGACACGGTCATAGTCAATCCTAAGAAATCCAGTAAGCTAAACAAATATTTTGATGTACCTTCCATGGTGGAGGTTTTTTTCTGTACCAGATCGAGCTACAGAGATTATTGCTAAGGAATGGGAGTGACTGGGTATCCCTTTTTCTCCATCCCCTATATTTAAAAAGATGTTTCCTATAGCAGATTCTATTAATGAGTCTTGGCAGACAGTACCCAAGGTGGAGGGGGCAATTTCCACACTGGCTAAGAGGACCACTTTTCCCATAGAGGATAGTTGTTCTTTTAAAGATCCTATGGACAAAATTAGAGGGGTTACTCAAGAAGATGTATGTACACCAGGGTTTACAATGGCAACCTGCAGTGTGCATTGCTACCGTCACTAGTGCTGCAGCATACTAGTTTGATGCGTTGTCTGATTCTATTAGGACAGACACTCCCCTTGAAGAGATCCAGGATAGGATCAAGGCCCTTAAGTTGGCTAATTCCTTTATTACGGATGCTTCCCTACAGGTTATTAAACTGGGAGCAAAGATTTCCGGTTTTGCTGTGCTGGCCCGCACAGCCTTATAGTTAAAATCTTGGTCTGCGGATGTGTCATCTAAGTCTAAGCTTTTGGCTATTCCCTACAAGGGGAAGACCTTGTTTGGGCCGGGATTGACAGAAATAATTTCTGACATTACGGGAGGAAAGGGTAATTTCCTCCCTCAAGACAAGAAAAATAAGCAGAAGGGACGTCTGAGCAATTTTCGTTCCTTTCGAAACTTTAAAAATAAACCCTCCTCTCCTAAGCAGGAACAGTCTAAGCCTTCTTGGAGGCCTAACCAGTCTTGGAGCAAGGGATAACAATCCAAGAAGCCTGCCAATGACTGTCAGCATGAAGGGTCTGCCCCCGTTCCGGGACCAGACCTTGTGGGGGGCAGACTATCCTCCTTCGCTCAGGCTTGGGTTCGGGATGTTCAGGATCCCTGGGTGGTGGACATTGTGTCCCAGGAATACAAACTAGAGTTCAGAAGCTTTCCTCCCAGGGACAGGTTTCTTCTCTCAAGATTATCTGTAGACCAGACAAAAAGAGAGGCGTTCTTAAACTGTGTTCAAGACCTTTCTGACCTAGGAGTGATAGTTCCTGTCCCGAGACAGAAGCAGGGTCTGGGATTTTATTCCAATCTGTTTGTGGTTCCCAAAAAAGACGGAACTTTAAGACCTATTCTAGATCTCTAAAGCCTAAACATGTTCCTCAGAGCACCGTCCTTCAAGATAGAAAATATTTGTTCCATTCTTCCCTTGGTTCAAGAGGGTCAATTTTTGACAATGGTAGATTTAAAGGATGCGTACCTGCATGTTCCCATCCACAAGACCATCACAAGTTTCTGAGGGTTGCTTATTTAGACAAACAGTTTGTGGCTCTTCAATTCGGTCTCGCCATAGCTCCCAGAATTTTTTCAAAGGTTCTGGGATCACTGTTGGTGGTGCTCCAGTTGCGTGGCATTGCAGTGGCACCTTATCAGGACGACATTCTGGTTCAGGCACCATCCTTTCAACAGGCAAAATCCCACACTGAAATGTTATCAATTCCTGTGATCTCACGGATTGAAGGTGAACTTGGAAAAAAGTTCCTTGGTTCCAACTACAAGGCTAGTTTTCTTGGGAACCCTAATAGATTCCTTATCAATGAAGATATTTCTGACAGAAGTCAGGAAATCAAAGATTTTTTATTCTTGTCTAGCGCTTCAGTCCTCTCCTCGGCCGTCAGTGGCTCAATGTTTGGAGGTAATCGGTCTGATGGTAGCGGCTATGGATATCATCCCGTTTGCCCGTTTCCACCTCAGACCTCTGCAGTTATGCATGCTCAGGCAGTGGAACAGAGATTATGCGGACCTGTCTCCACAATTACATCTGGAACAGGAGACAAGGGATTTTCTTCTTTGGTGGTTGTCTCAGGACCATCTATCCCAGGGAACTTGCTTCTGCAGGCCTACCTGGGTGATTGTGACAAAAGACGCCAGCCTTCTGGGATGGGGAGCAGTCTGGGGCTCTCTAAAGACTCAGGGGACATGGGCTCAGTCGGAGTCTGTTCTACCCATAAACATTCTGGAGCTGAGAGCAATCTTCAATGCTCTTCTGGCCTGGCCTGGCCTCAGCTTCGGCCCGGTTCATCAGATTCCAGTCGGACAACAAACCTTCAGTAGCTTACATCAACCATCAGGGAGGAACTCAGAGTTCCTTGTCCATGACAGAGGTAGCCAAGATAATTCGCTAGGCGGAGACCCACAACTGTCTTGTCGGCAATCCACATCTGAGGAGTGGACAACTGGGAGGCGGACTTCCTGAGCAGACAGACCTTTCACCCGGGGGACTGGGAACTCCATCTGGAAGTGTTTTCCAGCCATTTTCTCAAATAGGGACAGACGGCATTGGATCTCATGGCATCTTGGCAGAATGCCAAGCTTCTGAGGTATGGGTCGAGGTCAAGGGACCCTCAGGCGGTACTGATAGACGCTCTGGCGGTACCTTGGAATTTCAGTCTTATATACTTATTTCCCCCGTTCGCTCTTCTACCGTGGGTCATTGTTCGAATCAAACAGGAGAGGGCATTGTGATCCTCATTGCACCGGCGTGACCTTGCAGGATTTGGTATGCAGACCTGGTGGACATGTCATCTCTTCCACCTTGGAGACTTCAGTTGAGAAAGGACATTCTACTTTAAGGGCCCTTACTTCATCCAAATCTGGTTTCTCTGAAGCTGACTGCTTGGAGATTAAACCCTTAATTTTATCCAAGCGTGGATTTTTGTAATCGGTCATTGAGACCATGATTCAGGCTTGTAAACCTGTGACTAAAAAGATTTACCATAAGATATGGCATAAATATCTGTATTGGTGTGAATCCAAAGGCTACTCTTGGAGTAGAGTTAGGATTCCTAGAATTCTGTCTTTTCTCCAAGAAGGTTTGGAGAAGGGTTTATCGGCAAATTCCCTAAAGGGTCAAATATCTGCCTTGTCTATTTTGTTTCATAAACATCTGGCGGACGTGCCAGACGTGCAATCGTTGTGTCAGGCCTTGGTCAGTATCAGGCCTGTGTTTAAGCCAGTTACTCCTCCTTGGAGTCTTAACTTAGTTCTTAAGGTTCTTCAAAGGGCTCAGTTTGAGCCTATGCATTCCTTAGATATTAAGTTGTTATCTTTGAAAGTTTTGTTTCTTGTTGCTATTTCATCTGCTTGTACAGTTTCAGAGCTCTTGGCATTACAGTATGAGTCTCCTTACCTTATTTTTCATTCGGATAAGGTAGTTTTGCATACTAAGTTAGGGTTTCTTCCTAAAGTAGTTTCAGATTGGAACATTAATCAGGAGATTGTTGTTCCTTCCTTGTGTCCTAATCCTTCTTCTCAGAAGGAACGTCTTCTGCACAATCTGGACGTGGTGCGTGCATAAAAATTCTTTTTACAGGCGACTAAAAATTTTCGTCAGTCTTCTGCTTCTGTGGTATTTTCTGGAAAACGTAAAGGGCAGAAAGCTACGGCTAATTCTCTTTCTTTGTGGCTGAAGAGTATCATTCGCTTTGCCTATGAGACTGCTGGACAGCAGCCTCCTGAGAGAGTTACGGGTCATTCTACGAGGGCTGTTTTCTCTTCCTGGGCATTCAAAAATGAAGCTTCTGTGGAACAGATTTGCAAGGCTGCAACTTGGTCCTCTCTTCAAACTTTTTCAAAATGTTATAAGTTTGATACCTTTGCCTCAGCTGAGGCTTCTTTTGGGAGAAAGGTTATTCAAGCAGTGATGCCTTCCGTTTAGGTTCCCTGTCTTGTCCCTCCCTTATCATCTTTGTACTCTAGCTTGGGTATTCATTCCCAATAGTTATTAGATGATTCGTGGACTTATCGTGTCATTAGAAAGAAGACAAAATTTATGCTTACCTGATAAATGTCTTTCTTTGTTGACACAAGTCCACGGCCCGCCCTGCTCTTTTTGGGCAGGTTTGTTGGTATGTTATAAACTTCAGACACCTCTGCACCTTATTGCTTCCTTTCTGTCCTTTGTTTCGGTCGAATGACTGGGGTTAGAGGGAAGGGAGGTGATATTTAACAGCTTTGCTGTAGTGCTCTTTGCCGCCTCCTGCTGGGCAGGAGTGATATTCACAATAGTAAATAGATGATCCGTGGACTCATCGTGTCAAGAAAGAAATACATTTATCAGGTAAGCATAAATTTTGTTTTTCTGTGTCCTTCTGTTATAAGCTTAAGCTATTTAGGATTCTGATATATTAGAGGGTACTCCCTCTATTCCAAATAGTAATACCTGTTTATATTGTGAGGAGGCTTTGGTATGCCCTCCCTCTCAGTTATGTTCCACATGCCTTTACAACATTGTTCAGTCATAGGTAAACCCTTTTAGTACCACTGAGCCGTCCACCTCTGAGGATTCGCCGTCCCATGAGGTGCATACCCTACATTCATCTCCCACACACGCTGTTTCCCATAGCATGCTTAATCCTCCATCTGGAGGGGACTTTTTACTGCAAGATTTTACAGCGCAGTTACAAACGGCAGTGTCTGTGGCCCTCAGTGCTTTACCTTGCCCTGCTAAACTCAAGCGAAAGGTTAAACATAGCTCTCCTGCCCCGGGGTCATCATGTAATTTATTGGATTTCACTTCTCTTTCTGTTATCCGAGGATGAGTTGCATTCTGAGGCTTCAGAGGATAAACTTTCTGGGACGGAGTCTGCTGCCTCTAAGCCTCCTGCTATGGAGGAACCAGCCTTTAGATGTAAGATTGAACACTTATGTTTTCTTCTAAAGGAAGTCCTGTTTACATTAGAGTTTCCAGAGGCCAAGCTGCCTGATGAACCTCTGATTCCTAAATTAGACAGAGTTTACGAGGACAGGGTAGTGCCTTTAACTTTTCCTGTGCCTGTAAAGATGGCAAACATTATTAAGAACGAATACGACAGAATTGGATCTTCCTTTTCCCCTTCGTCTTCCTTTAAAAAATTATTCCTGGACTCTCAATTGGAGTTGTGGGGTTCCATCCCTAAGGTGGATGGCGCTATCTCCACACTTACCAAACGCACTACTATCCCGCTTGAGGATAGCTCGTCGTTCAGAGAGCCGATGGATAAAAAGATGGAAACTCTTCTAAGAAAAATGTTTAAACATATTGGATATTTGTTTCAACCGGCAGCGGCGGTTGCTGGAGCAGCTACCTACTGGTGTGACTCTTTATCAGATTTAATCGAGGTGGAGGGTCCCCTCAACGTTATCCAGGAAAGAATTAAGGCCTTGAGAATTGCTAATTCTTTTATCTGTGATGCAAACATGCAGATTATTCACCTAAATTCTAAGGCTTCTGGCTTTTCGGTTCAGGCCCGTCGGGCACTCTGGCTGAAGTCCTGGTCTGATATTATGACTTCTAAGTCCAGACTTCTTTCTCCTTTAAGGGAAAGATTTGATCCCAATCCCAACGACAGCAGTCCTCCGCTAAGTCCGAGCAAACCAAGAGTTCTTGGAAGCCGGTTCAGTCCTGCAATAAGTCCAAGCAGAGCAAGAAGCCCGCTGAGACTAAATCGGCATGAAGGGACGGCCCCGATCCAGCTTTGGATTGTGTAGGAGGCAGACTGTCGCTCTTTTCAGCCAGAAAAGAGGGAAGCCTTTGTAGGGTGCATGCGGGATCTGTCCTCCTTAGGAATCATTGTTCCGGTGCCTTTCACAGAAAAAGGTTTGGGATACTATTCAAACCATTTCATGGTCCCAAAGAAGGAGGGAACTTTCCGCCCGATTCTGGACCTAAAGTGCTTAAACAAATTTCTAAATGTCCCCTTGTTCAAGATGGAGATAAGGTCCATCCTTTCCTTAGTTCAGGAAGGACAGTTCATGAGCACTATAGATCTGAAGGATGCTTACCTTCATGTTCCAATCCACAAGGGCCACTTTCAGTTCCTAAGGTTTCTGTTCCTGGACCAGCACTTCCAGTTCATTGCACTTCCGTTTGGTCTAGCTACTGCTTCAAAAAAATTTACGGGCTCTTCTAGCCGTTGCCAAAACCCAGGGTATAGCAGTAGCTCCCTATTTGGACGATATTCTGGTACAAGCACCATCTTTTCGTCTGGCGGAAGACCATTTCCGAATCTCTCCTCTCTCTTCTTCGATCTCATGGATGGAAGATAAACCTAGAAAAGAGTTCTCTTATACCAAGCACCAGGGTGGAATTCCGGAGTACTATAATAGACTCCATATACATGAGGATATTTCTAACAGACCAGAGACGTTGCAAGCTAGCTTTGGCATGTCTTGCCCTCCGGACCTCCTTAAGGCCCTCTGTGGCTCAGTGTATGGAGGTGATTGGTCTCATGGTGTCCAGCATGGACATCATTCCTTTTGCCAGGTTCCATCTCAGACCGTTGCAACTGCATGCTGAGGCAGTGGAACGGCGATTAATTGAATCAGTCTCAACAGATTTCTCTGGACAACTGGTTGAGAGAATCGCTCTCTTGGTGGCTCTGTCCAGATCATCTGTCCTGAGGGACATCCTTCTTAAGATTATCCTGGGAGATTTTGACTATGGACACAAGTTTATCAGGATGGGGAGCTGTTTGGGGTGCCAAGAAGACACAGGGCCTGTGGACTCAGGAGGAATGCTCCTCCCCGATCAACATTCTGGAACTTCAGGCAATCTTCAATACTCTGAAGGCTTGGCCCCTTCTGAGTTCGTCCCAGTTTATTAGATTCCAATCAGACAATATAACCTCAGTGGCTTACATCAACCATCAGGGTGGAACGAGAAGCTCCCTAGCAATGAGGGAAGTATCTCGGATTCTGGAGTGGGCGGAGGCACACAGCTGTTCGCTGTCAGCGATCCACATTCCCGGGTGTGGACAACTGTGAAGTGGATTTTCTCAGAAGACAATCCTTTCATCCTGGGGAATGGTCTCTCCATCCCAAAGTGTTTGAGGAGATATGCAACAGGTGGGGGATAGATCTCATGGCGTCTCAATACCAAGCTACCCAGATATGGGTCGAGGTCCAGGGATCCTCAGGCAGAGCTAATAGATGCATTAGCAGTGCCTTGGAGGTTCAGTCTAATTTACCTTTTCTTGCCGTTACCACTCCTTCCTCGTGTAGTGGCCCGCATCAAGCAGGAGCAGGCATCAGTGATACTGATTGCTCCATCGTGGCCGCGAAGGATGTGGTTTGCGGATCTGGTGGGGATGTCATCATCTTTTCCATGAAAGTCCCCTTGTCACAGGGATCTGCTGGACACAGGTCCTTTTGTTAATCAAAATCTAGATTCTCTGAGGCTGACTGGATATTGAACGCTTAGTCCTAGCTAAGAGAGGTTTTTCTGAGAGAGTTATTGATACTCTCATTCAAGCTTGTAAGCCGGTTGCTCGTCGCATCTATCATAAGGTGTGGAGAACCTACTTATTCTGATGTGAAGAGCGTGGATTTTCTTGGCATAAAGTTAAGGTTGCCAGGATCCTATCGTTTTTCCAGGATGAACTTTCTGCCAGTTCCCTGAGGGAAAAACGATTTTGGCCCTGTTTGTTTTACTGCACAAGAGGCTTGCAGAGCTTCTAGATGTACAGTCCTTTAAGGCTCTGACTAGGATCAGACCTATGTTTAGATCTAATGCTCCTCCTTGGAGTCTAAATCTTGTTCTTAAAGGGACACTGAACCCAAATTGTTTCTTTCAGGATTCAGATAGAGCATGCAATTTTAAGAAACTTTCTAATTTACTCCTATTATAATTTTTTCTTCGTTCTCTTGCTATCTTTATTTGAAAAAAGGCATCTAAGCTTTTTTGGTTCAGACCTCTGGTCAGCACTTTTTTTATTGGTGGATGAATTTATCCACCAATCAGCAAGAACAACCCAGGTTGTTCAACAAAAATGGGCCGGCATCTAAACTTACATTCTTGCATTTCAAATAAAAATACCAAGAGAATGAAGAAAATTTAATAGGAGTAAATTAAAAAGTTGCTTAAAATGTCATGCTCTATCTGAATTACGAAAGAAAAAAATCTGGGTTCAGTGTTCCTTTTAACCCTTTGAGAGCTAAGCACTTTCCCTTCCCACCAGGGTGCTAATATTTTCTAAGGTTTTTTTTATTTTTTTAATTTTCAATTTTTTTTTTTTTTACAGACCCCCAAGACTTACACTGCTGGAAAGTTTGGGCGATTACCTATCCAACAGTGGGTCTTGGGAGTCTGTAGCTGCTTAGATGCCTGCGATACAGACTTCTAAGCAGCATGCCCCCTCCTCCTATACTTAACTTTAAGTATAAATAAAGTTGTGCGGTGATGTCATCACGTCATTGCACGTGACGGCACCGTGCATCACGTGAAGCCCCGGCGATGCCTGTCACTCTACAGGCACGATCGCAAGGGTAGGAGCGGTTAGAAGCCCCCAGATCTCCCTCAAGGTGGGAGAGTGCTCATGACGGCTCTGAGCCGTCATTAGCACCAGAGTGAGAAACTCTGTGACGGCTCAGAGCCGTCATTAGCACTCAAAGGGTTAAGGTTTTGCAACGGGTTCTGTTTGAGCCTTTGCATGAAGTTGACATTAAATTTTTGTCCTGGAAGGTTCTTTTTCTACTGGCTATTGCTTCTGCGTGCAGAGTATCTGAGATTGCTGCCTTGCAATATGAACCTCCTTATCTGGTGTTTCATTCTAATAAGGCTTTCCTACTTACTGTTAGGTTTTCTTCCTAAAGTCGTGTCAGACCGCAACATCAAGAGATTATGGTTCCTTCCTTGTGTCCCAATCCTCTTCTTCGAAGGAACGTTTGCTTCATAATTTGGACGTGGTTCGCGCCTTGAAGTTCTATCTTCAGTCTACTAAGGATTTTAGACAAACTTCTTCCTTGTTTGTTGTCTATTCCGGGAAGTGTAAGGGCCAGAAGGTCTCCAACTTCCTTATCTTTTTGGTTAAGGAGTGTTATCCGCTTATCTTATGAGACAGCGGGACATAAACCTCCTCAGAGGATTACGGCTCATTCTACTAGAAGCAGTGGCTTCCCCTTGGGCCTTTAAGAACTAGGTCTCTATGGATCAGATTTGTAAGGCGTCTACCTGGTCCTCCTTATATAATTTTTCTAAATTTTACAAGTTTGATGTTTTGCTTTGGCTGAAGCAGCTTTCGGGAGAAAGGTTTTGCAGGCTGTGGTGCCCTCAGATTAGGGTTCCCCTCTCTTTTTGTCCCTCCCGTTATCATTCAGTTGGCTATAGTTATCTCAACAGTAAGGAATGATGCAGTGGACTCTCCTTATATTAAGAAGGAAAGCATAAATTATGCTTACAAGATAATTTCATTTCCTTCTGTATAAGGCGAGTCCACGGCCCCCACCAGTGTTCTCAGATGGGCGGACCTCTAAATAATATATTTTTCTTCTGGCACCATTTATACCCTGATATTTCTCCTACTGTTCCTTGTTCCCTCAGCAGAATGACTGGGGGAAGTGGGAGAGGTATTTAAGCCTTTGGCTGGGGTGTCTTTGCCTCCTCCTGGTGGCCCCGTTTAGTATTTCCCAACAGTAAGGAATGATGCCGTGGACTCTCATTATACAGAAGGAAATTAAATTATCTGGTAAGCATAATTAGTTTTTTACAAGTCTATACAATGTCGTAAGGATGTCATGTTAAATTAACATAACTTTAAGTTTAAGAATTATAAGGGGTCAATTAAAATCTATAGGTGATTTGCTCCCAAAATGGATTTTTGCTTTCCACACTAAATTTTTTGAGTTTCTCTAATGATCAACAGAAAAGTTCCTGAAAAAGTGTTTTTCATGTGTTAAGTACCTGTTTTCAGGATAGAAAAAGGGAGGTTACATTACCATAACCTGACAGATTCAATAGCCTTTCACACCTCTAAATTTTACAGTAATGGGCCTTTGAATTAACGCCTTTGCTCACTGTTTTTGGGAAATACTCATTTTCATATGTGAGGTTAACCTATTGTAATCTATTTTCATCCTCACAACTAATAAATACAATATATATTAATAATATGCATTTACTAATATCTGGTGGTAAGATGATCACAGATCTTTAGTCAGCCAAGTCATAATGTGCAATTACGGAGTGCTGCTATTTAACACTTGGTTTCTCTTGGGAAGTGTTCGTAAATCTTGGTGGGCTACAACATAAACAAAAACGCAGGGAACACTTGTCCTGATATGACTTTTCCTACAGATCCCTTTAGCTGTACAGATTATCACATACTCAACATATATATATATATATATATATATATATATATATATGTGTGTGTGTGTGTGTAAATGTGTGCCCTTTCCATTGCAGATGGCCTGTTCCAGTAATTTTCAACCACTGTGCCGCGGCACACTGCCGTGAGAGATCGTCAGGTGTGCCGCCGTCGCAGAGGCAGACTGACAGGCTCATCAGTGATTTAAAATAAAAAAAAATATTTTTTTATGCACATTTTCATAAATTTACACACCCCATGATATGCTATGGAGAGGCTGTGAGCCGTTCAGCTGCCCTCCATCGCGCAACATGGGGGGTGTATGAGCGAGCCGTGAGAACTAGCGCCACCCAGTGTGCTGCTTAAGGCTAGCTCCTCGCACAGCCCGTTATGCTCCCAGAGGCTGTCTCTCCAAGCAGCCTTGGTAGCCAATCAGGTCAGGAGTGTCATCACGTGAAGAGACGTGATTGGTGCACTCTGGACTGGAGGCGTGTTCCTTCCTATTACTGCGGCTGCTGGAGCCTCAGCCTGGCGGGAAGGTCTGAGTCGAGTCACGTTATCTTTGAAACTGAGACTCTCTGCATGTGTGACGACGGGCGTGGACGGTGTTTGAGCTGCCGAGGAGGAGAAATTTAGAACTGTTTCTTTGACAGACTTCACTGTTGAAGTCAGAATTGTCTTCAACTTAGAAGTGATGCTGTTGTGGCAGACTGAGTGTCGTCACTGTCGTGAGAACGAACAAAAGCACCAGCCAGACAGTGACACAGTTGTTGGTAACGGTAACTGTAAATATTGTAATATTTTTTTCCCCTACCTACAGTAGCAATGAATGAATGCAAAGAGAGAGGTAGGCAGGCAAGTGGAAACCTGTGGTCCCTAGACTCCCTACCCATGTGTACCAATGACCTCAGTATACACACAGTGTGACGGTAGGTAGAAAATTAGATGCCACTTAGCAACAAATAAGTCAAGAACTTGGAGCAAATAGGTTCCTTTGTGGTATACATGGGCCCTATCACAATCCTCAAACAGCAGGATCCACAATATTCAGGGGCAACTCAGTCACAGTGGCACTGCCAAGCAGCCTTACTGCCTTTGAACCTCACTGCATTTTGTATGCAGATTGCAGTCTAGTAGTGGGTGTTTAAGAGATGCATATACCACAAAGTGCCTCCTATCTCATTCACCTGCACTTAAGCATGCACCTGCCAAGAGAGTATATGTGCCAGGCTGCATATTTGATCATTAATAAAGGGCTTCACTTTACTTCAATCTCTGGGAATTAATGCAGAGCTACCCAAACTAATGCCAAGACTAAACCTCACGTCATAAAGTTAGCCTGTAAGTGAGGATACAATTAGCTAATATCCTCACAGGCTAACTTTATGACGTGAGGTTTTGTCCTGGCTTTAGTTGGGGTAACTCTGCATTAATTTACAGAGATTGAGGTAATGTGTAGCCCCTTATTAATGCCCAAATATGCTATTAAGAGTTTGCCTTGGCTTTGCATTGATGCCAGGGTTTGGTAGTAGGATGTATGGCATGCAGCATTGGTACATAAATTTACTAAATTGTTTATATATATATATATATATATATATATATATATATATATACATACTGTATTAGGCTACAATGTATGATTTTGTAAAATTTTGGGATGGTGGTGTGCTGCAGGATTTTTTAACGTTAAAAAAAAATGTGCCATGGCAAAAGAAGGTTGAAAATCACTGGCCTATACATTAGTGATGAATAAAGCTTTAATTAATCAATACCTTGAATACAAATACGCCTCTAAAATATGTCCTGTGGTGTGGCCATTTTGTGTTTTGCACATCTGCAAGATTATAAGCTGTTCCTAACTAGTCTTGGAATACCTGCAAAGATATACAAATGCCATTCTGAAGCTTTATTAAGTGCCTTGAGGTCAAATTTGAAAACTCGAAAAGGTGTTGAAAAGTCTCATGAAAATGGATTGTGATCGAGAACTTTTCAGCCTCATAGTAAAAACTCCTCAATCTGTTCTGAAGCAAATAAATATAAATAATATATTACTTTCTCCAACATAGGTGTGTCCGGTCCACGGCGTCATCCTTACTTGTGGGATATTCTCTTCCCCAACAGGAAATGGCAAAGAGCCCAGCAAAGCTGGTCACATGATCCCTCCTAGGCTCCGCCTACCCCAGTCATTCTCTTTGCCGTTGTACAGGCAACATCTCCACGGAGATGGCTTAGAGTTTTTTAGTGTTTAACTGTAGTTTTTATTATTCAATCAAGAGTTTGTTATTTTGAAATAGTGCTGGTATGTACTATTTACTCAGAAACAGAAAAGAGATGAAGATTTCTGTTTGTATGAGGAAAATGATTTTAGCAACCGTCACTAAAATCCATGGCTGTTCCACACAGGACTGTTGAGAGCAATTAACTTCAGTTGGGGGAACAGTGTGCAGTCTCTTGCTGCTTGAGGTATGACACATTCTAACAAGACGATGTAATGCTGGAAGCTGTCATTTTCCCTATGGGATCCGGTAAGCCATGTTTATTACGATCGTAAATAAGGGCTTCACAAGGGCTTATTAAGACTGTAGACTTTTTCTGGGCTAAATCGATTCATTATTAACACATATTTAGCCTTGAGGAATCATTTTATCTGGGTATTTTGATATAATAATATCGGCAGGCACTGTATTAGACACCTTATTCTTTAGGGGCTTTCCCAAAGCATAAGCAGAGCCTCATTTTCGCGCCGGTGTGGCGCACTTGTTTTTGAGAGGCATGGCATGCAGTCGCATGTGAGAGGAGCTCTGATACTTAGAAAAGACTTTCTGAAGGCGTCATTTGGTATCGTATTCCCCTTTGGGCTTGGTTGGGTCTCAGCAAAGCAGATACCAGGGACTGTAAAGGGGTTAAAGTTTAAAACGGCTCCGGTTCCGTTATTTTAAGGGTTAAAGCTTCCAAATTTGGTGTGCAGTACTTTTAAGGCTTTAAGACACTGTGGTGAAAATTTGAACAATTCCTTCATGTTATTTCGCAATTGCAGTAATAAAGTGTGTTCAGTTTAAAATTTAAAGTGACAGTAACGGTTTTATTTTAAAACGTTTTTTGTACTTTGTTATCAAGTTTATGCCTGTTTAACATGTCTGAACTACCAGATAGACTGTGTTCTGAATGTGGGGAAGCCAGAATTCCTATTCATTTAAATAAATGTGATTTATGTGATAATGACAATGATGCCCAAGATGATTCCTCAAGTGAGGGGAGTAAGCATGGTACTGCATCATTCCCTCCTTCGTCTTCACGAGTCTTGCCCACTTAGGAGGCCCCTAGTACATCTAGCGCGCCAATACTCCTTACTATGCAACAATTAACGGCTGTAATGGATAATTCTGTCAAAAACATTTTAGCCAAAATGAACACTTATCAGCGTAAGCGCGGCTGCTCTGTTTTAGATACTGAAGAGCATGACGACGCTGATATTAATATTTCTGAAGGGCCCCTAACCCAGTCTGATGGGGCCAGGGAGGTTTTGTCTGAGGGAGAAATTACTGATTCAGGGAACATTTCTCAACAGGCTGAACCTGATGTGATTGCATTTAAATTTAAGTTGGAACATCTCCGCATTCTGCTTAAGGAGGTATTATCCACTCTGGATGATTGTGACAAGTTGGTCATCCCAGAGAAACTATGTAAAATGGACAAGTTCCTAGAGGTGCCGGGGCTCCCAGAAGCTTTTCCTATACCCAAGCGGGTGGCGGACATTGTTAATAAAGAATGGGAAAGGCCCGGTATTCCTTTCGTCCCTCCCCCCATATTTAAAAAATTGTTTCCTATGGTCGACCCCAGAAAGGACTTATGGCAGACAGTCCCCAAGGTCTAGGGAGCGGTTTCCACTTTAAACAAACGCACCACTATACCCATAGAGGATAGTTGTGCTTTCAAAGATCCTATGGATAAAAAATTAGAAGGTTTGCTTAAAAAGATGTTTGTTCAGCAAGGTTACCTTCTACAACCAATTTCATGCATTGTCCCTGTCGCTACAGCCGCATGTTTCTGGTTCGATGATCTGATAAAGGCGGTCGATAGTGATTCTCCTCCTTTTGAGGAGATTATGGACAGAATCAATGCTCTCAAATTGGCTAATTCTTTCACCCTAGACGCCACTTTGCAATTGGCTAGGTTAGCGGCTAAGAATTCTGGGTTTGCTATTGTGGCGCGCAGAGCGCTTTGGTTGAAATCTTGGTCGGCTGATGCGTCTTCCAAGAACAAGCTACTTAACATTCCTTTCAAGGGGAAAACGCTGTTTGGCCCTGACTTGAAAGAGATTATCTCTGATATCACTGGGGGTAAGGGCCACGCCCTTCCTCAGGATCGGCCTTTCAAGGCAAAAAATAAACCTAATTTTCGTCCCTTTCGTAGAAACGGACCAGCCCAAGGTGCTACGTCCTCTAAGCAAGAGGGTAATACTTCTCAAGCCAAGCCAGCTTGGAGACCAATGCAAGGCTGGAACAAGGGAAAGCAGGCCAAGAAACCTGCCACTGCTACCAAGACAGCATGAAATGTTGGCCCCCGATCCGGGACCGGATCTGGTGGGGGGCAGACTCTCTCTCTTCGCTCAGGCTTGGGCAAGAGATGTTCTGGATCCTTGGGCGCTAGAAATAGTCTCCCAAGGTTATCTTCTGGAATTCAAGGGACTTCCCCCAAGGGGGAGGTTCCACAGGTCTCAGTTGTCTTCAGACCACAAAAAAAGACAGGCATTCTTACATTGTGTAGAAGACCTGTTAAAAATGGGAGTGATTCATCCTGTTCCATTAAGAGAACAAGGGATGGGGTTCTACTCCAATCTGTTCATAGTTCCCAAAAAAGAGGGAACGTTCAGACCAATCTTAGATCTCAAGATCTTAAACAAGTTTCTCAAGGTTCCATCGTTCAAGATGGAAACCATTCGAACTATTCTTCCTTCCATCCAGGAAGGTCAATTCATGACCACGGTGGATTTAAAGGATGCGTATCTACATATTCCTATCCACAAGGAACATCATCGGTTCCTAAGGTTCGCATTCCTGGACAAACATTACCAGTTCGTGGCGCTTCCTTTCGGATTAGCCACTGCTCCAAGGATTTTCACAAAGGTACTAGGGTCCCTTCTAGCTGTGCTAAGACCAAGGGGCATTGCTGTAGTACCTTACTTGGACGACATTCTGATTCAAGCGTCGTCCCTTCCTCAAGCAAAGGCTCACACGGACATTGTCCTGGCCTTTCTCAGATCTCACGGATGGAAAGTGAACGTGGAAAAGAGTTCTCTATCCCCGTCAACAAGGGTTCCCTTCTTGGGAACAATAATAGACTCCTTAGAAATGAGGATTTTTCTGACAGAGGCCAGAAAAACAAAACTTCTTGACTCTTGTCGGATACTTCATTCCGTTCCTCTTCCTTCCATAGCTCAGTGCATGGAAGTGATCGGGTTGATGGTAGCGGCAATGGACATAGTTCCTTTTGCGCGCATTCATCTAAGACCATTACAACTGTGCATGCTCAGTCAGTGGAATGGGGACTATACAGACTTGTCTCCGAAGATACAAGTAAATCAGAGGACCAGAGACTCACTCCGTTGGTGGCTGTCCCTGGACAACCTGTCACAAGGGATGACATTCCGCAGACCAGAGTGGGTCATTGTCACGACCGACGCCAGTCTGATGGGCTGGGGCGCGGTCTGGGGATCCCTGAAAGCTCAGGGTCTTTGGTCTCGGGAAGAATCTCTTCTACCGATAAATATTCTGGAACTGAGAGCGATATTCAATGCTCTCAAGGCTTGGCCTCAGCTAGCGAGGGCCAAGTTCATACGGTTTCAATCAGACAACATGACAACTGTTGCGTACATCAACCATCAGGGGGGAACAAGGAGTTCCCTAGCGATGGAAGAAGTGACCAAAATCATTCTATGGGCGGAGTCTCACTCCTGCCACCTGTCTGCTATCCACATCCCAGGAGTGGAAAATTGGGAAGCGGATTTTCTGAGTCGTCAGACATTGCATCCGGGGGAGTGGGAACTCCATCCGGAAATCTTTGCCCAAGTCACTCAGCTGTGGGGCATTCCAGACATGGATCTGATGGCCTCTCGTCAGAACTTCAAAGTTCCTTGCTACGGGTCCAGATCCAGGGATCCCAAGGCGGCTCTAGTGGATGCACTAGTAGCACCTTGGACCTTCAAACTAGCTTATGTGTTCCCGCCGTTTCCTCTCATCCCCAGGCTGGTAGCCAGGATCAATCAGGAGAGGGCGTCGGTGATCTTGATAGCTCCTGCGTGGCCACGCAGGACTTGGTATGCAGATCTGGTGAATATGTCATCGGCTCCACCTTGGAAGCTACCTTTGAGACGAGACCTTCTTGTTCAGGGTCCGTTCGAACATCCGAATCTGGTTTCACTCCAGCTGACTGCTTGGAGATTGAACGCTTGATTTTATCGAAGCGAGGGTTCTCAGATTCTGTTATCGATACTCTTGTTCAGGCCAGAAAGCCTGTAACTAGAAAGATTTACCACAAAATTTGGAAAAAATATATCTGTTGGTGTGAATCTAAAGGATTCCCTTGGGACAAGGTTAAGATTCCTAGGATTCTATCCTTCCTTCAAGAAGGATTGGAAAAAGGATTATCTGCAAGTTCCCTGAAGGGACAGATTTCTGCCTTGTCGGTGTTACTTCACAAAAAACTGGCTGCTGTGCCAGATGTTCAAGCCTTTGTTCAGGCTCTGGTTAGAATTAAGCCTGTTTACAAACCTTTGACTCCTCCTTGGAGTCTCAATTTAGTTCTTTCAGTTCTTCAGGGGGTTCCGTTTGAACCCTTGCATTCCGTTGATATTAAGTTATTATCTTGGAAAGTTTTGTTTTTAGTTGCAATTTCTTCTGCCAGAAGAGTTTCAGAATTATCTGCTCTGCAGTGTTCTCCTCCTTATCTGGTGTTCCATGCAGATAAGGTGGTTTTACGTACTAAACCTGGTTTTCTTCCAAAAGTTGTTTCTAACAAAAACATTAACCAGGAGATTATCGTACCTTCTCTGTGTCCGAAACCAGTTTCAAAGAAGGAACGTTTGTTGCATAATTTGGATGTTGTTCGCGCTCTAAAATTCTATTTAGATCCTACAAAGGATTTTAGACAAACATCTTCCTTGTTTGTTGTTTATTCCGGTAAAAGGAGAGGTCAAAAAGCAACTTCTACCTCTCTCTCTTTTTGGATTAAAAGCATCATCAGATTGGCTTACGAGACTGCCGGACGGCAGCCTCCCGAAAGAATCACAGCTCATTCCACTAGGGCTGTGGCTTCCACATGGGCCTTCAAGAACGAGGCTTCTGTTGATCAGATATGTAGGGCAGCGACTTGGTCTTCACTGCACACTTTTACCAAATTTTACAAGTTTGATACTTTTGCTTCTTCTGAGGCTATTTTTGGGAGAAAGGTTTTGCAAGCCGTGGTGCCTTCCATTTAGGTGACCTGATTTGCTCCCTCCCTTCATCCGTGTCCTAAAGCTTTGGTATTGGTTCCCACAAGTAAGGATGACGCCGTGGACCGGACACACCTATGTTGGAGAAAACAGAATTTATGTTTACCTGATAAATTACTTTCTCCAACGGTGTGTCCGGTCCACGGCCCGCCCTGGTTTTTTTAATCAGGTCTGATAATTTATTTTCTTTAACTACAGTCACCACGGTACCATATGGTTTCTCCTATGCAAATATTCCTCCTTAACGTCGGTCGAATGACTGGGGTAGGCGGAGCCTAGGAGGGATCATGTGACCAGCTTTGCTGGGCTCTTTGCCATTTCCTGTTGGGGAAGAGAATATCCCACAAGTAAGGATGACGCCGTGGACCGGACACACCGTTGGAGAAAGTAATTTATCAGGTAAACATAAATTCTGTTTTTTACTTGGTGGTGCACAAACTCTGCTATGATATAATGGGAATGGAAAAGAAGGATTCTAAAATTAGTGTATAAAATAATGTAGTGTAGAAGTAAACTACTAATCCAACATGGTATCAGTTTGCGCTAAAAGTGGACATCTAACACAATGTTTTAATCATCTGAATATATCTAACAAAATCAGATTGACTGATTGTGAAGTAAAACAAGTCCCAAAGTCTGTATTATGGGCAAGATCTGGTTATCGGTAAGAGACTGTTCCACTTGAAATCAGAGGTGTAGAGGTCAGTCTGTGCATAAAAGACAGAAGGAGAGAAGGGGCTCCACTTCTCTCCTTCAGTCTTTTGAAAAGCATTTTTCCAACTGCAGAACTCAGAGACTATCTATTCACCAACAGGTAGGATAACTCAGGACAATAAGTTTCCTGTGGTTATATTAAAGGGACAGTCTACAGTAGAATTTGTATTGTTTCAAAGATATGTAATCCCTTTATTACCCATTCCCTAGTTTTGCATAACCCAAACAGTTACATAAATACACTTTTCATTCATGTAATTAGCAAGAGTCCATGAGCTAGTGACGTATGGGATATACATTCCTACCAGGAGGGGCAAAGTTTCCCAAACCTTAAAATGCCTATAAAAACACCCCTCACCACACCCACAAATCAGTTTTACAAACTTTGCCTCCCATGGAGGTGGTGAGGTAAATTTGTGCTAGATTCTACGTTGATATGTGCTTCGCAGCAGGCTGAAGCCCGGTTTTCCTCTCAGAGTGCAGTGAATGTCCGAGGAATGTGAAGAGAGTATTGCCTATTTGAATACAATGGTCTTCCTCTAGGGGATCTATTTCATAGGTTCTCTGTTATCGGTCGTAGAGATTTCTTCTCCTACCTCCCTTTTCAGATCGACGATATACTCTTATATACCATTACCTCTACTGATTCTCGTTTCAGTACTGGTTTGGCTATCTACTATATGTAGATGAGTGTCTTAGGGTGAGTAAGTCTTATTTCTATTTATGACACTCAAAGCTATGGTGGGCACTTTATATGTAAAGTTCTAAATATATGTGTTTAAACTTATATTTGCCATGATTCAGGATATTCAGTATTCCTTCATTCAGACTGTCGGTTTCATTTTGGTAAAATGCATATAAATTTCATTTTTCTTACCTTCAATTTTCAATTGACTTTTTTTTTTAAATTGCGGGCCGTTAGGCTTGCGGGTGCAGGAAATGCTTCTATTTATTGCGTCATTCTTGGTGCGAGACTTTTTTGGCGCAAAAAAATTGTCATAGTTGGCGCCGGAAGTTTTTTCGTAATTGCGTCATTTTTTATGTATGTGTATTGCGGACATTTTTTTTTGGCGCCAAAAAATATGGGCGTCATTCTTGGTGCCAAAATGTGTGGGCGTCATTCTTGGCGCCAGTTTTTTTCACATTATTTCAGTCTCACTTTTCAGTTGCTTCTGGTTTTCTAGAAGCTTGTTTCATTTTGCATTTTTTCCCATTCCTGAAACTGCCATTTAAGGAATTTGATATTTTTGCTTTATATGTTGTTTTTTCTTTTACATATTGCAAGATGTCACTACCTGACCCTGGATCAGAATCTACTTCTGGAAAAGCGCTGCCTGATGTCGGTTCTACCAAAGCTAAGTGCATTTGCTGTAAACTTTTGGTAACTGTTCCTCCGGCTGTTATTTGTGATAGTTGTCATGATAAGCTATCAAAAGCAGATAGTATTTCCACTAGTAATAATCCATAACCTGTTGTTGTTCCTTCAACATCTACTGTTCAGGATGTTCCTGGTAATGTTAAAGAATTTGTTTCTAAATCTATTCGGAAGGCTCTGTCTGTTATTCCTCCTTCTACTAAACGTAAGAGGTCTTTTAAATCTTCACATATTTCAGATGAATTTTTAAATGACCACCATCATTCTGACTTATTTATTTCTGATGTGGATCTATCTGATTCAGAAGATTCTACCTCAGATATTGACACTGATAAATCTTCATATTTATTTAAAATGGAGTTTATTCGTTCTTTACTTAAGGAAGTGTTGATTGCTTTAGATATGGAGGAGTCTAGTCCTCTTGATATTAAAACTACTAAGCGTTTAAATGCAGTTTTTAAACCTCATGTAGTTATTCCAGAAGTTTTTCCAGTTCCTGATGCTATTTCAGAAGTAATTTCTAGGGAATGGAATAGTCTGAGTACTTCATTTACTCCTTCTCCAAGGTTTAAGAAATTGTACCCTTTGCCATCTGATAGATTAGAGTTTTGGGATAAAATCCCCAAAGTTGGTGGGGCTATTTCTACTCTTGCTAAACGTACTACTATTCCTATGGCAGATAGTACTTTGTTTAAAGATCCTTTAGATAGGAAGCTTGAATCCTTTCTAAGGAAGGCTTATTTATGTTCAGGTAATCTTCTGAGACCTGCTATTTCTTTGGCTGATGTTGCTGCAGCTACAACTTTCTGGTTGGAGGCTTTAGCGCAACAAGTGTCAGACCATAATGCTTATAGCATTGTTAAACTTCTTAAACAAGCTAATAACTTCATTTGTGATGCCATTTTCAATATCATTAGAATTGATGTCAGGTATATGTCTTTAGCTATTTTAGCTAGAAGAGTTTTATGGCTTAAGTCTTTGAATGCAGATATGACTTCTAAGTCAACATTGCTTTCTCTTTCTTTCCAAGGTAATAAATTATTTGGTTCTCAGTTAGACTTAATAATTTCAACGGTTACTGGGGGGAAGGGAGCCTTTTTACCTCAGGATATAAAATCTAAAGGTAAATATAGGGCTGCTAATCGTTTTCGTTCCTTTCGTCAGAATAAGGAACAAAAGCCTGACACTTCCTCTAAAGGAACAGTTTCCGTTTGGAAACCTTCTCCAGTCTGGAATAAATCCAAGCCTTTCAGAAAGTCAAAACCAGCTCCCAAATCCGCATGAAGGTGCGGCCCTCATTCCAGCTCAGCTGGTAGGGGGCAGATTACGATTTTTCAAAGATGTTTTCTCCAACATAGGTGTGTCCGGTCCACGGCGTCATCCTTACTTGTGGGATATTCTCTTCCCCAACAGGAAATGGCAAAGAGCCCAGCAAAGCTGGTCACATGATCCCTCCTAGGCTCCGCCTTCCCCAGTCATTCTCTTTGCCGTTGTACAGGCAACATCTCCACGGAGATGGCTTAGAGTTTTTTAGTGTTTAACTGTAGTTTTTATTATTCAATCAAGAGTTTGTTATTTTAAAATAGTGCTGGTATGTACTATTTACTCTGAAACAGAAAAGAGATGAAGATTTCTGTTTGTAAGAGGAAAATGATTTTAGCAACCGTTACTAAAATCGATGGCTGTTTCCACACAGGACTGTTGAGAGGAATTAACTTCAGTTGGGGGAACAGTGAGCAGACTTTTGCTGCTTGAGGTATGACACATTCTAACAAGACGATGTAATGCTGGAAGCTGTCATTTTCCCTATGGGATCCGGTAAGCCATTTTTATTACAGACAGAAAAAAAAAGGGCTTCACAAGGGCTTTTTAAGACTGTAGACATTTTCTGGCTAAATCGATTTATATATAAACATATTTTATACTCCATAGCCTTGAGGAATTATTTTAATCTTGGGAATTTTGTAAAATAACCGGCAGGCACTGTATTGGACACCTTATTCTCTAGGGGCTTTCCCTAATCATAGGCAGAGTCTCATTTTCGCGCCTGTATTGCGCACTTGTTTTTGAGAAGCATGACATGCAGATGCATGTGTGAGGAGCTCTGATACATAGAAAAGACTTTCTGAAGGCGTCATTTGGTATCGTATTCCCCTTTGGGCTTGGTTGGGTCTCAGCAAAGCAGATACCAGGGACTGTAAAGGGGTTAAATATAAAAACGGCTCCGGTTCCGTTATTTTAAGGGTTAAAGCTTCCAAATTTGGTGTGCAAAACTTTTAAGGCTTTAAGACACTGTGGTGAAATTTTGGTGAATTTTGAACAATTCCTTCATACTTTTTCGCAATTGCAGTAATAAAGTGTGTTCAGTTTAAAATTTAAAGTGACAGTAACGGTTTTATTTTAAAACGTTTTTTGTACTTTGTTATCAAGTTTATGCCTGTTTAACATGTCTGAACTACCAGATAGACTGTGTTCTGAATGTGGGGAAGCCAAGGTTCCTTCTCATTTAAATAGATGTGATTTATGTGACACAAAATTTAGAGAAAATGATGCCCAAGATGATTCCTCAAGTGAGGGGAGTAAGCATGGTACTGCATCATCCCCTCCTGCGTCTACACCAGTCTTGCCCACACAGGAGGCCCCTAGTACATCTAGCGCGCCAATACTCCTTACTATGCAACAATTAACGGCTGTAATGGATAATTCTATCAAAAACATTTTAGCCAAAATGCCCACTTATCAGCGAAAGCGCGACTGCTCTGTTTTAGAAAATACTGAAGAGCATGAGGACGCTGATGATATTGGTTCTGAAGGGCCCCTACACCAGTCTGAGGGGGCCAGGGAGGTTTTGTCTGAGGGAGAAATTTCAGATTCAGGGAAAATTTCTCAACAAGCTGAACCTGATGTGATTACATTTAAATTTAAATTGGAACATCTCCGCGCTCTACTTAAGGAGGTGTTATCCACTCTGGATGATTGTGAGAATTTGGTCATTCCAGAGAAACTATGTAAAATGGACAAGTTCCTAGAGGTCCCGGGGCCCCCCGAAGCTTTTCCTATACCCAAGCGGGTGGCGGACATTGTAAATAAAGAATGGGAAAGGCCCGGTATACCTTTCGTCCCTCCCCCCATATTTAAAAAATTGTTTCCTATGGTCGACCCCAGAAAGGACTTATGGCAGACAGTCCCCAAGGTCGAGGGGGCGGTTTCTACTCTAAACAAACGCACCACTATACCCATAGAAGATAGTTGTGCTTTCAAAGATCCTATGGATAAAAAATTAGAGGGTTTGCTTAAAAAGATGTTTGTTCAGCAAGGTTACCTTCTACAACCAATTTCATGCATTGTTCCTGTCACTACAGCCGCGTGTTTCTGGTTCGATGAGCTAGAAAAGGCGATCAATAATAATTCTTCTTCTTATGAGGAGATTATGGACAGAATTCGTGCTCTCAAATTGGCTAATTCTTTCACCCTAGACGCCACTTTGCAATTGGCTAGGTTAGCGGCGAAAAATTCTGGGTTTGCTATTGTGGCGCGCAGAGCGCTTTGGTTAAAATCTTGGTCAGCGGATGCGTCTTCCAAGAACAAATTGCTTAACATTCCTTTCAAGGGGAAAACGCTGTTTGGCCCTGACTTGAAAGAGATTATCTCTGATATCACTGGGGGCAAGGGCCACGCCCTTCCTCAGGATAGGTCTTTCAAGGCCAAAAATAAACCTAATTTTCGTCCCTTTCGCAGAAACGGACCAGCCCCAAGTGCTACGTCCTCTAAGCAAGAGGGTAATACTTCTCAAGCCAAGCCAGCCTGGAGACCAATGCAAGGCTGGAACAAAGGAAAGCAGGCCAAGAAACCTGCCACTGCTACCAAGACAGCATGAGATGTTGGCCCCCGATCCGGGACCGGATCTGGTGGGGGGCAGACTCTCTCTCTTCGCTCAGGCTTGGGCAAGAGATGTTCTGGATCCTTGGGCGCTAGAAATAGTCTCCCAAGGTTATCTTCTGGAATTCAAGGGGCTTCCCCCAAGGGGGAGGTTCCACAGGTCTCAATTGTCTTCAGACCACATAAAAAAACAGGCATTCTTGCATTGTGTAGAAGACCTGTTAAAAATGGGAGTGATTCATCCTGTTCCATTAGGAGAACAAGGGATGGGGTTCTACTCCAATCTGTTCGTAGTTCCCAAAAAAGAGGGAACGTTCAGACCAATCTTAGATCTCAAGATCCTAAACAAGTTTCTCAAGGTTCCATCGTTCAAAATGGAAACCATTCGAACAATTCTTCCTTCCATCCAGGAAGGTCAATTCATGACCACGGTGGATTTAAAGGATGCGTATCTACATATTCCTATCCACAAGGAACATCATCGGTTCCTAAGGTTCGCATTCCTGGACAAGCATTACCAGTTTGTGGCACTTCCGTTCGGATTAGCCACTGCTCCAAGGATTTTCACAAAGGTACTAGGGTCCCTTCTAGCGGTACTAAGACCAAGGGGCATTGCAGTAGTACCTTACTTGGACGACATTCTGATTCAAGCGTCGTCCCTTCCTCAAGCAAAGGCTCACACGGACATTGTCCTGGCCTTTCTCAGATCTCACGGATGGAAAGTGAACGTAGAAAAGAGTTCTCTATCTCCGTCAACAAGGGTTCCCTTCTTGGGAACAATAATAGACTCCTTAGAAATGAGGATTTTTCTGACAGAGGCCAGAAAATCAAAACTTCTAAACTCTTGTCAAATACTTCATTCTGTTCCTCTTCCTTCCATAGCGCAGTGCATGGAAGTAATAGGTTTGATGGTAGCGGCAATGGACATAGTTCCTTTTGCGCGAATTCATCTAAGACCATTACAACTGTGCATGCTCAGTCAGTGGAATGGGGACTATACAGACTTGTCTCCGATGATACAAGTAGATCAGAGGACCAGAGATTCACTCCGTTGGTGGCTGTCCCTGGACAACCTGTCACAGGGGATGAGCTTCCGCAGACCAGAGTGGGTCATCGCCACGACCGACGCCAGTCTGGTGGGCTGGGGCGCGGTCTGGGGACCCCTGAAAGCTCAGGGTCTTTGGTCTCGGGAAGAATCTCTTCTCCCGATAAATATTCTGGAACTGAGAGCGATATTCAATGCTCTCAAGGCTTGGCCTCAGCTAGCAAAGGCCAAGTTCATACGGTTTCAATCAGACAACATGACGACTGTTGCGTACATCAACCATCAGGGGGGAACAAGGAGTTCCCTGGCGATGGAAGAAGTGACCAAAATCATTCAATGGGCGGAGACTCACTCCTGCCACTTGTCTGCAATCCACATCCCAGGAGTGGAAAATTGGGAAGCGGATTTTCTGAGTCGTCAGACATTTCATCCGGGGGAGTGGGAACTCCATCCGGAAATCTTTGCCCAAATTACTCAATTGTGGGGCATTCCAGACATGGATCTGATGGCCTCTCGTCAGAACTTCAAGGTTCCTTGCTACGGGCCCAGATCCAGGGATCCCAAGGCGACTCTAGTAGATGCACTAGTAGCACCTTGGACCTTCAAACTAGCTTATGTATTCCCGCCGTTTCCTCTCATCCCCAGGCTGGTAGCCAGGATCAATCAGGAGAGGGCATCGGTGATCTTGATAGCTCCTGCGTGGCCACGCAGGACTTGGTATGCAGACCTGGTGAATATGTCATCGGCTCCACCATGGAAGCTACCTTTGAGACGAGACCTTCTTGTTCAAGGTCCGTTCGAACATCCGAATCTGGTCTCACTCCAACTGACTGCTTGGAGATTGAACGCTTGATCTTATCAAAGCGAGGGTTCTCAGATTCTGTCATTGATACTCTTGTTCAGGCCAGAAAGCCTGTAACTAGAAAAATTTACCACAAAATATGGAAAAAATATATCTGTTGGTGTGAATCTAAAGGATTCCCTTGGGACAAGGTAAAAATTCCTAAGATTCTATCCTTTCTTCAAGAAGGTTTGGAGAAAGGATTATCTGCAAGTTCCTTGAAGGGACAGATTTCTGCCTTGTCTGTGTTACTTCACAAAAAGCTGGCAGCTGTGCCAGATGTTCAAGCCTTTGTTCAGGCTCTGGTTAGAATCAAGCCTGTTTACAAACCTTTGACTCCTCCTTGGAGTCTCAATTTAGTTCTTTCAGTTCTTCAGGGGGTTCCGTTTGAACCCTTACATTCCGTTGATATTAAGTTATTATCTTGGAAAGTTTTGTTTTTGGTTGCAATTTCTTCTGCTAGAAGAGTTTCAGAATTATCTGCTCTGCAGTGTTCTCCTCCTTATCTGGTGTTCCATGCAGATAAGGTGGTTTTACGTACTAAACCTGGTTTTCTTCCAAAAGTTGTTTCTAACAAAAACATTAACCAGGAGATAGTCGTGCCTTCTTTGTGTCCGAATCCAGTTTCAAAGAAGGAACGTTTGTTGCACAATTTGGATGTTGTTCGTGCTCTAAAATTCTATTTAGATGCTACTAAGGATTTTAGACAAACATCTTCCTTGTTTGTTGTTTATTCTGGTAAAAGGAGAGGTCAAAAAGCAACTTCTACCTCTCTCTCTTTTTGGATTAAAAGCATCATCAGATTGGCTTATGAGACTGCCGGACGGCAGCCTCCTGAAAGAATCACAGCTCATTCCACTAGGGCTGTGGCTTCCACATGGGCCTTCAAGAACGAGGCTTCTGTTGATCAGATATGTAAGGCAGCGACTTGGTCTTCACTGCACACTTTTACTAAATTTTACAAATTTGATACTTTTGCTTCTTCTGAGGCTATTTTTGGGAGAAAGGTTTTGCAAGCCGTGGTGCCTTCCATCTAGGTGACCTGATTTGCTCCCTCCCTTCATCCGTGTCCTAAAGCTTTGGTATTGGTTCCCACAAGTAAGGATGACGCCGTGGACCGGACACACCTATGTTGGAGAAAACAGAATTTATGTTTACCTGATAAATTACTTTCTCCAACGGTGTGTCCGGTCCACGGCCCGCCCTGGTTTTTTAATCAGGTCTGATAATTTATTTTCTTTAACTACAGTCACCACGGTATCATATGGTTTCTCCTATGCAAATATTCCTCCTTTACGTCGGTCGAATGACTAGGGAAGGCGGAGCCTAGGAGGGATCATGTGACCAGCTTTGCTGGGCTCTTTGCCATTTCCTGTTGGGGAAGAGAATATCCCACAAGTAAGGATGACGCCGTGGACCGGACACACCGTTGGAGAAAGTAATTTATCAGGTAAACATAAATTCTGTTTTGATCGATTCGATTCAAAGTCTTTGGATTCAGAACATTGTTTCACAAGGGTACAGAATAGGTTTCAGGGTAAGACCGCCTGTGAGAAGATTCTTTCTTTCACGCATTCCAGTAAACCCAGTGAAGGCTCAAGCGTTTCTGAAATGTGTTTCAAATCTGGAGTCAGCTGGGGTAATTATGCCAGTTCCAGTTCTGGAACGGGGCCTGGGGTTTTACTCAAATCTGTTCATTGTACCAAAGAAGGAGAATTCCTTCAGACCAGTTCTGGATCTAAAAATATTGAATCGTTATGTAAGGATACCAACATACCAACCATCAAAATGGTGACTATAAGGACTATTCTGCCTTTTGTTCAGCAAGGGCATTATATGTTCACAATAGACTAACAGGATGCATATCTTCCTATTCCAATTCATCCGGATCACTATCAGTTCCTGAGATTCTCTTTTCTAGACAAGCATTACCAGTTTGTTGCTCTTCCTTTTGGCCTAGCTACAGCTCCAAGGATCTTTACGAAGGTTCTCAGTGCCCTACTCTCTGTAATCAGGGAGCAGGGTATTGCGGTATTTCCTTATTTGGACGATATCTTGGTACTTGCTCAGTCTTTACATTCTGCAGAATCGCATACGAATCAACTTGTGTTGTTTCTTCAAAGACATGGTTGGAGGATCAATTTACCAGAGAGTTCCTTGATTCCTCAGACAAGGGTAACCTTCTTAGGTTTCCAAATAGATTCAGTGTCCATGACTTTGTCTCTTACAGAAAAGAGACGTCTGAAATTGGTTTCAGCTTGTCGAAACCTTCAGTCTCAATCTTTCCCTTCGGTAGCTTTGTGCATGGAAATTTTAGGTCTCATGACTGCTGCATCGGACGCAATCCCTTTTGCTCGTTTTCACATGAGATCTCTCCAGCTTTGTATGCTGAACCAATGGTGCAGGGATTATACAAAGATATCACAATATCCTTAGATCCCAATGTTCGTTCTTCTCTGACTTGGTGGTTGGATCACCATCGTTTAGTTCAAGGGGCCTCTTTTGTTCGTCCAACCTGGACTGTGATCTCTACAGATGCGAGTCTTTCAGGTTGGGGAGCTGTATGGGGATCTCTGACAGCGCAGGGGGGTTGGGAATCTCAGGAGACGAGATTACCAATCAATATTTTGGAACTCCGTGCGATTTTCAGAACTCTTCAGTTCTGGCCTCTTCTGAAGAGAGAATCGTTTATTTGTTTTCAGACAGACAATGTCACAACAGTGGCATATGTCAATCATCAAGGGGGGACTCACAGTCCTCAGGCTATGTAAGAAGTATCTCGGATACTTGTATGGGTGGAATCCAGCTCCTGTCTAATTTCTGCGGTTCACATCCCAGGTATAGACAATTGGGAAGTGGATTATCTCAGTCGCCAGATGTTACATCCGGGCGAATGGTCTCTTCACCCAGAGGTATTTCTTCAGATTGTTCAAATCTGGGGGCTTCCAGAAATAGATCTGATGGCATCTCATCTAAACAAGAAACTTCCCAGGTATCTGTCCAGATCCAGGGATCCTCAGGCGGAAGCGGTGGATGCGTTGTCACTTCCTTGGAATTATCAACCTGCTTATATCTTTCCGCCTCTAGTTCTTCCAAGAGTGATTTCCAAAATCCTAATGGAGCATTTGTTTGTACTGCTGGTGGCTCCAGCATGGCCGCACAGGTTTTGGTATGCGGATCTCGTTCGGATGGCAAGTTGCCAACCTTGGACACTAACCTTGGACACTTCCGTTAAGGCCAGACCTTCTATCTCAAGGCCCATTTTTCCATCAGGATCTCAAATCATTAAATTTGAAGGTATGGAGATTGAACGCTTAATACTTAGTCATAGAGGTTTCTGTGATTAATACTATGTTACAGGCTCGTAAATCTGTGTCTCGGAAGATCTATTACCGAATCTGAAAGACTTACATTTCTTGGTGTTCTTCACATAAATTTTCTTGGCATTTTAGAATTCCTAGAATTTTACATTTTTTTCAAGATGGTTTGGATAAGGGTTTGTCTGCAAGTTCCTTGAAAGGTCAAATGTCTGCTCTTTCGGTTCTTTTTCACAGAAAGATTGCTAATCATCCTGATATTCATTGTTTTGTACAGGCTTTGGTTCTAATCAAGCCTGTCATTAAGTCAATTTCTCCTCCTTGGAGTCTCAATTTGTTTCTGAGGGCTTTACAGGCTCCTCCGTTTGAACCTATGCATTCTCTGGATATTAAATTACTTTCCTGGAAAGTTTTGTTCCTTTTGGCCATCTCTTCTGCTAGAAGAGTTTCTGAATTTGCTGCTCTTTCTTGTGAATCTCCTTTTCTGATTTTTCATCAGGATAAGGCGGTATTGCGGACTTCTTTTCAATTTTTACCTAAAGTTGTGAATTCTAACAACATTAGTAGAGAAATTGTTGTCCCTTCATTATGTTTTAATCCCAAGAATTCTCTGGAGAGATCTTTACATTCTTTGGATGTAGTTAGAGCTTTGAAATATTATGTTGAAGCTACTAAAGATTTCAGAAAGACTTCTAGTCTATTTGTTATCTTTTCTGGTTCTAGGAAAGGTCAGAAGGCTTCTGCCATTTCGTTGGCGTCTTGGTTAAAGTCTTTGATTCATCATGCTTATGTGGAGTCGGGTAAATCCCCGCCTCAAAGGATTACGGCTCATTCTACTAGGTCAGTTTCTACTTCCTGGGCTTTTAGGAATGAAGCTTCTGTTGATCAGATTTGCAAAGCAGCAACTTGGTCTTCTTTGTATACTTTTACTAAATTCTACCATTTTGATGTTTTCTCTTCTTCTGAAGCAGTTTTTGGTAGAAAAGTACTTCAGGCAGCCGTTTCAGTTTGATTCTTCTGCTTATAATTTCATTTTTTTTTTCATTATAAGATTAAAACTTTTTGATTTGGGTTGTGGATTATTTTTTCAGCGGAATTGGCTGTCTTTATTTTATCCCTCCCTCTCTAGTGACTCTTGCGTGGAAGTTCCACATCTTGGGTATCTGCTATCCCATACGTCACTAGCTCATGGACTCTTGCTAATTACATGAAAGAAAACATAATTTACGTAAGAACTTACCTGATAAATTCATTTCTTTAATATTAGCAAGAGTCCATGAGGCCCACCCTTTTTGTGGTGGTTATGATTTTTTTGTATAAAGCACAATTATTCCAATTCCTTATTTTTGATGCTTTCGCTCCTTTCTTATCACCCCACTTCTTGGCTATTCGTTAAACTGATTTGTGGGTGTGGTGAGGGTTGTATTGATAGGCATTTTAAAGTTTGGGAAACTTTGCCCCTCCTGGTAGGAATGTATATCCCATACGTCACTAGCTCAAGGACTCTTGCTAATATGAAAGAAATGAATTTATCCAGTAAGTTCTTACATAAATTATGTTTTTACCTCTGATTATCTTGTATGTCTGATTATCTTGTATGCCCCTTATTTAATTTCTTTTGACAGGCATGCATTTTAGCAAATCAGTGCTGGCTCCTAGGAACTCCATGTGCGTGAGCACAGTGTTATCTATATGACACACATGAACTAACACCCTCTAGTGGGGGAGAATCTGTCAAAATGCCCTGAGAGAAGAGGCGGCCTTCAAGGGCTTAGAAATTAGCATATGAACCTCCTAGGTTTAGCTTTCAACTAAGAATACCAAGAGAACCAAGCAAAATTAGTGATAAAAGTTAATTAGAAAATTGTTTAAAATGGCATGACCTATCTGAATCCTGAAAGTTTATTTTGGACTAGACTGTCCCTTTTAAATCTAATTTCATTTTGGCCAGTTAATATATTTTTTATTCTCATACATTAAAGTTAATATACAAAAATGCACAAAATGCCAAAGTATATTGTGTCATTTTTGGAGCGAGATTTTTTGGCGCAAAGTTACGTTCGATGACACAAATTCGTCATTTCCGGCGTCTTAGTCGACGCAGAGTCCTTTCACAGGGTTGCGTCTTCAATGACGCGAGTGTGTCATTTCCAGATGTTGTTAGCGCCAACATTTTTTTTTCTGTTTGTGTTGTGCATCATACTTGTCGCCAAATATTTTCATTATTTAAAACCCCATTCCTATATGCCTCTTGCATTTTTTCTCTATCAGAGGGCTATGCTGTTTGCATTTTTTTCCCATTCCTGAAACTGCCATATAAGGAAATTGATCATTTTGCTTTATATGTTGTTTTTTTCTCTTACATTTGCAAGATGTCTCAATCTGATCCTGTCTAAGAAATCATTGTTGGAACCCTGCTGCCTGATAACAGTTCCAAATGGCACTACCAAAGCTAAGTACATTTGTTGTAAACTTGTTGAGATTATATCTCCAGCTGTTGTTTGTAATAGTTGTCATGATAAACTTTTACATGCAGAGAATGTGTCCAACACTAATAGTACATTGCCTGTTGCTGTTCCTTCAACATCTAATGTACAAGATATAACTGTGAATTTAAAAGAATTTATTTCTGATTCTATTCAGAAGGCTTTGTCTGCCATCCCGCCTTCTAATAAACGTAAAAGGTATTTTAAAACTTCTCATAAAGTTGATGATATTTCAAATGACCGACAACATACTGAATTATCCTCCTCTGATGAGGATCTATCTGATTCAGAAGATCCTTCCTCAGATATTGACACTGACAAATGTACTTATTTATTTAAAATGGAGTATATTTATTCATTGTTAAAGAAGTGTTGATTACATTGGATATTGAGGAAACTAGTCCTCTTGATATTAAAACTGGTTAACTTTTAAATTCTGTTTATAAACCTCCTATGGTTACTCTAGAGGTTTTTCCAGTTCCTGATGCTATTTCTGATATGATTTCTAAGGAATGGAATAGGCCTGGTACTTTTTTTCCTTCTTCAAGGTTTAAAAAATTGTATCTTTTGCCAGCAGCTACATTGGAGTTTTGGGAAAAGATCCCCAAAGTTGATGGGGCTATATCTACTCTTGCTAAACGTACTACTATTACTATGGAAGATATTATTTCTTTTAAAGATCCTTTAGATAGGAAACTTGTATCTTATCTAAGGAAAGCCTATTTATATTCTGGGCATCTTCTCAGGCCTGCATTTTCTTTGACTGATGTTGCAGCTGCATCAATTTTTTGTCTGGAAAATTTAGTGCAACAAGAATTGGATTCTGATTTGTCTAGCATTGTTCACTTGCTTCAACATGCTAATCATTTTATTTGTGATGCCATTTTTGATATAATCAAAATTGATGTTAAATCTATGTCTTTTAGCTAGAAGAGCTTTGTGGCTCAAATATTGGAGTGCTGACATGGTATCTAAGTCTAGATTACTATCCCTTTCTTTCCAAGGTAATAATTTATCTGGTTCTCAGTTGGATTCGATTATTTCAACTGTCACTGGGGGGAAGGGAGTTTTTTTGCCTCAGGATAAAAAAACCTAAGGCTAAATCTAAAGCTTCTAACCGTTTTCGGTCCTTTCGACAAAATAAGGTACAGAAACCTAATCCTTCCCCCAAAGAATCTGGTTCCAATTGGAAACCTTCTTCAAGTTAGGGTAAATCCAAACTATTTAAGAAACCAAAACCAGCCCCCAAGTCTGCATGAAGGTGCGGCCCTCATTCCAGCTCATTTGGGCAGATTCTGTCCAAAATCAATGGATTCAGAGTTTTGTCTCTCAAGGGTACAGAATAGGATTCAGAGTAAGACCTCCTGTGAGAAGATTTTTTTCTCTCTCGCATCCCAGCAAATCTAGTAAAGGCTCAGGCTTTTCTGAATTGTGTTTCAGACCTGGATCTTTCAATGGTAATCATACCAGTTCCGTTTCAGGAACAGGGTCTGAGGTTTTATTCAAATCTATTAATTTTCCCAAAGAAAGAAAATTCATTCAGGCCAGTTCCTGATCTGAAAATTTTGAATTGTTTTCTAAGAGTGCCAACTTTCAAAATGGTGACTATAAGGACTATTCTGCCTTTTGTTCAGCAAGGGCATTATATGTCCACAATAGACTTACAGGATGCATATCTTCATATTCCGATTCATCCAGACCACTATCAGTTTCTGAGATTCTCTTTTCTAGACAAGCATTACCAATTTGTCGCTCTTCCATTTGGCCTAGCAACAGCTCCAAGAATCTTCAAAGGTTCTCGGTGCCCTACTCTCTGTAATCAGAGAAAGGGGTTTTGCGGTGTTTCCTTATTTGGACGATATCTTGGTACTAGCTCAGTCTTTACATTCTGCAGAATCTCACACAAATCAACTAGTGTTGTTTCTTCAAAGACATGGTTGGAGGATCAATTTACCAAAAAGCTCCTTGATTCCTCAGACAAGGGTCACCTTTTTAGGTTTCCAGATAGATTCAGTGTCCATGACTCTGTCTCTAACAGACAAGAGATGATTAAAATTGGTTTCAGCTTGTCGGAACCTTCAGTCTCAGTTATTCCCTTCAGTAGCTATATGCATGGAAGTTTTAGGTCTCATTACTGCAGCATCAAATGTGATCCCCTTTGCTCGTTTTCATATGAGACCTCTCCAGCTTTGTATGCTAAATCAATGGTGCAGGGATTATACAAAGATATCACAATTAATATCCTTAAATCCCAATGTTTGACTCTCTCTGACTTGGTGGTTAGATCACCATCGTATAGTTCAAGGGGCCTCTTTTGTTCGTCCAACCTGGACTGTAATCGCAACAGATGCAAGTCTTTCAGGTTGGGGAGCTGTCTAGGGATCTCTGACAGCACAAGGGGTTTGGAAATCTCAAGAGGCAAGGTAACCAATCAATATTTTAGAACTCCATGCTATTTTCAGGGCGCTTTAGGTTTGGCCTCTGTTGAAGACAGAACCGTTCATTTGTTTTCAGACAGACAATATCACAATTGTGGCATATGTCAATCAGGGTGGGACTCACAGTCCCTAAGCTATGAAAGAAGTATCTTGGATACTTGCTTGGGCAGAATCCAGCTCTTATCTAGTTTCTGCGGTTCATAGCCCAGGTTTAGACAATTGGGAAGCGGATTATCTCAGCCATCAGACTTTACATCCGGGTTTTTCTTCCAAGACTGATCTCCAAGATCATCATGGAACAATTGTTTGTGTTGCTGGTAGCTCCAGCATGGCCTCACAGGTTTTGGTATGCTGATCCTGTTCGGATGTCCAGTTGCCAACCTTGGCTACTTCCTTTAAGACCAGACCTTCTGTCTCAAGGTCCGTTTTTCCATCAGGATCTCAAATCATTAAATTTGAAGTTATGAAAATTGAAGCCTAGTGCTTAGGCATAGAGGTTTCTCTGACTCAGTGATTAATACTATGTTACAGGCTCGTAAATCTGTTTCTAGGAAGATTTATTATCGAGTTTGGAAGACTTATATTTCATGGTGTTCTGCTCAGAAATTTTCCTGGCATTCTTTTAGAATTCCTAGAATTTTACAGTTTCTTCAGGATGGTTTGGATAAAGGTTTGTCTGCAAGTTCCTTGAAGGGACAAATCTCTGCTCTTTCTGTTTTATTTCACAGAAAGATTGCTAAGCTTCCTGATATTCACTGTTTTGTACAGGCTTTGGTCCATATCAAGCCTGTCATTAAATCAATTTCTCCTCCTTGGAGTCTTAATTTGGTTTTGAAGGCTTTACAGGCTCCTCCGTTTGAGCTATGGGGGGTAGTTATCAAGCCATCAACCTCAAATACGCTGGAATTCCGCAGCGTATTTGTGGCGAGGCTGATTCGCCTTAGTTATCAAAGGCTAGAGATCGGCAAAAGTAGAATTTTGTGACGTAAGCTTCGATCCGCCGGACTCAGTCCGACACAGATCGATTCTTACGTCACTCCAGATGTTCCGCACACAAGTTCGGCACAATCTGACTACTTTTGCTAGTTTTCAAAAAACTAGCAGGTACGCTCGGCACTTTTCCGGCCCAGCGTACCTGGTTTTCAATCCGCCGCCCTGGAGGCGGCGGATCCCATAGGAATCAATGGGAGTCTGACCATAGCGAAAGTTCATGTTCGCTGCTGCCAGATATCCCATTGATTTCTATGGGAGCTGTCTACACCTAACACCCTAACATGTACCCCGAGTCTAAACACCCCTAATCTGCCCCCCCTACACCGCCGCAACTAAATAAAGTTATTACCCCCTAAACCGCCGCTCCCGGAGCCCACCGCAAGCTACTCTATACATATTAACCCCTAAACCGCCGTTCCCTGACCCCGTCGCAACTATAATGAATGTATTAACCCTTAAACCGCCGCTCCCGGACACCGCCGCAACCTACATTATACCTAGTAACCCCATACTGCCCCCCCATACCGCCGCCCTCTATAATAAAGTTATTAACCCCTATCCTGCCGATCTCGGACCTCGCCGCAACTAAATAAATAGTTTAACCCCTAAACCCCGCTCCCAGACCCTGTCACCACCTATATTAAACTTATTAACCCCTAATCTGCCCCCCCTAACACCCCCCTAACTTAAATATTAATTAAATAAATCTAAATAATATTTCTATTATTAACTAAATTAATCCTATTTAAAACTAAATACTTACCTTTAAAATAAACCCTAAGATAGCTACAATATAAATAATAATTATATTGTAGCTATTTTAGGATTTATTTTTATTTTACAGATAACTTTCAATTTATTTTAACTAGGTACAATAGCTATTAAATAGTTATTAACTATTTAATAGCTTACCTAGCTAAAATAAAGAGAAATTTATCTGTAAAATAAATCCTAACCTAAGTTACAATTACACCTAACACTACACTATACTTTAATAAATAATTCCTATTTAAAACTAAATACTTACCTGTAAAATAAACCCTAAGATAGCTACAATGTAATTAATAATTACATTGTAGCTATTTTAGGATTTATATTTATTTTACAGGTAACTTTTTGTATTTATTTTAGCTAGTTAGAATAGTTATTAAATAGTTATTAACTATTTAATAACTACCTAGCTAAAATAAATACAAAATTACCTGTAAAATAAATCCTAACCTAAGTTACAATTAAACCTAACACTACACTATCATTACATTAATTAAATAAATTAACTACAAATAACTACAATTAAATACAATTACATAAACTAACTAAAGTACAAAAAATAAAAAAGCTAAGTTACAAAAAATAAAAAAAATAAGTTACAAACATTTAAAAAATATTACAACAATTTTAAGCTAATTACACCTAATCTAAGCCCCCTAATAAAATAACAAAGCCCCCCAAATTAAAAAAAAACCCTACCCTATTCTACATTAAAAAAGTGCAAAGCTCTTTTACCTTATCCAATCAGCCAATCAGATTTTTCCTACCTTAATTCCGATTGGCTGATAGAATCCTATCAGCCAATCGGAATTGAAGGGACGCCATCTTGGATGACGTCCCTTAAAGGAGCCTTCATTCGTCGGTAGTCCGTCGGGAAAGAAGGATGTTCCGAGTCGACGGGATGAAGATGGATCCTGAAGAAAGAAGATTGAAGACCCCGCTTGGAAGATGACATCGCCCGAATGGAAGACTTCTTCAGCGCCCCTTGGAGGATCACTTCTGCCGCTCCGGATCTCCTCTTCGGTTCCATCGGTGGCTCGGCTGAGTGAAGACAACTCAAGGTAGGATGATCTTCAGGGGGGTAGTGTTAGGTTTTTTTAAGGGGGGTTTGGGTTACATTAGGGGTATGTGGGTGGTGGGTTTTAATGTTGGGGGGGTTGTATTTTTCTTTTACAGGCAAAAGAGCAGTTTTCTTTGGGGCATGCCCCACAAAAGGCCCTTTTAAGGGCTGGTAAGGTAAAAGAGCTTTGAACTTTTTTAATGTAGAATAGGGTAGGGAATTTTTTTTTGGGGGGGGGCTTTATTTTATTAGGGGGCTTAGATTAGGTGTAATTAGCTTAAAATTGTTGTAATATTTTTTAAATATTTGTAACTTATTTTTTTTATTTTTTTGTAACTTAGCTTTTTTATTTTTTGTACTTTAGTTAGTTTATGTAATTGTATTTAATTGTAGTTATTTGTAGTTAATTTATTTAATTAATGTAATGATAGTGTAGTGTTAGGTTTAATTGTAACTTAGGTTAGGATTTATTTTACAGGTAATTTTGTATTTCTTTTAGCTAGGTAGTTATTAAATAGTTAATAACTATTTAATAACTATTCTAACTAGCTAAAATAAATACAAAGTTACCTGTAAAATAAATATAAATCCTAAAATAGCTACAATGTAATTATTAATTACATTGTAGCTATCTTAGGGTTTATTTTACAGGTAAGTATTTATTTTTAAATAGGAATAATTTATTAAAGTATAGTGTAGTGTTAGGTGTAATTGTAACTTAGGTTAGGATTTATTTTACAGATAAATTTCTCTTTATTTTAGCTAGGTAAGCTATTAAATAGTTAATAACTATTTAATAGCTATTGTACCTAGTTAAAATAAATTGAAAGTTATCTGTAAAATAAAAATAAATCCTAAAATAGCTACAATATAATTATTATTTATATTGTAGCTATCTTAGGGTTTATTTTAAAGGTAAGTATTTAGTTTTAAATAGGATTAATTTAGTTAATAATAGAAATATTATTTAGATTTATTTAATTAATATTTAAGTTAGGGGGGTGTTAGGGGGGGCAGATTAGGGGTTAATAAGTTTAATATAGGTGGTGACAGGGTCTGGGAGCGGGGTTTAGGGGTTAAACTATTTATTTAGTTGCGGCGAGGTCCGAGATCGGCAGGATAGGGGTTAATAACTTTATTATAGAGGGCGGCGGTATGGGGGGGCAGTATGGGGTTACTAGGTATAATGTAGGTTGCGGCGGTGTCCGGGAGCGGCGGTTTAAGGGTTAATACATTCATTATAGTTGGTAAATTTCTCTTTATTTTAGCTAGGTAGCTATTAAATAGTTAATAACTATTTAATAGCTATTGTACCTAGTTAAAATAAATTGAAAGTTACCTGTAAAATAAAAATAAATCCTAAGCTAGCTACAATATAATTATTATTTATATTGTAGCAATATTAGGGTTTATTTTAAAAGGTAAGTATTTAGTTTTAAATAGGATTAATTTAGTTAATAAGAGAAATATTATTTAGATGTATTTAATTAATATTTAAGTTAGGGGGGTTTTAGGGTTAGTGTTAGACTTAGGTTTAGGGGTTAATACATTTATTACAGTGGCGGCGGTGTAGTGGGGTGCAGGATAGGGGTTAATAAATTTATTATAGGTGGCGACGGTGTAGGGGGGCAGATTATGGGTTAATAAGTTTAATATAGGTTGCGGCGGGGTCCGGGAGCGGCGGTTTAGGGGTTAAACTATTTAGTTGCGGCGAGGTGCGGGATCAGCAGGATAGGGGTTAATAACTTTATTATGGAGGGCGGCGATATAGGGGGGGCAGGATAGGGGTTACTAGGTATAATGTAGGTTGCGGCGGTGTCCGGGAGCGGCGTTTAGGGGTTAATACATTTATAAGAGTTGCGGCGGGGTCTAGGAGCGCCGATTTAGGGGTTACTAACTTTATTTAGTTGCGGGGGGCTCCGGGGGTGCCGGTATAGGGGGTAGAACAGTGTAGTTAGTGTGGGTGCTTAGTGACAGGCTAGCAAGAAAGCTGTAAAAAAGCCGAAGAGCAGCGAGATCGGATGCGTGATAACTCTCGCAGTCCGCTGCTCATCGCCCCGTACTTGGTGCGCGTCTTTTTGACAGGTTTTTTTGATAACTTAGGCGAATTTTTGCAGGTCCGCGGCGGCGATGTGAGGCGAGCTTAGGCGGGTGTATTGGACCGGCAAAGGCAGGTAAAGTAGACACGTTGATAACTTCCCCCCTATGCATTTTTTGGACATTAAACTACTCTCTTGGAAAGCGTTCCTTTGGGCCATCTCTTCTGCTAGAAGAGTTGACTAATTATCTGCTCTTTCTTGTGAATTTCCTTTTCTGATTTTCCATCAGGATAAGGCAGTTTTGCGGACTTCATTTAAATTTCTACCTAAGGTTGTGAATTCTAACAACATTAATAGAGAAATTGTTGTTCCTTCTTTGTGTCCTAAACCTAAAAATTCTTTGGATATATCCTTACATTCTTTTGATGTTGTAAAAGCTTTGAAATATTATGTTGAAGCTACTAAAGATTTCAGGAAGACTTATAGTCTATTTGTTATCTTTTCTGGTTGTAGGAAAGGTCAGAAGGCTTCTGCCATTTCTTTGACATCTTGGTTAAAACTTTTGATTCATCAGGCTTATTTGTGGAGTCGGGTCAGGCCCCGCCTCAGAGAATTGCAGATCATTCTACTAGATCAGTCTCCACGTTTTGGGCCTTTAAGAATGAAGCTTCAGTTGATCAGATTTGCAAAGCAGCAACTTGGTCTTCTTTGCATACATTTACTAGATTCTACCGTTTTGATGTATTTGCTTCTTCAGAAGCAGTTTTTGGTAGAAAAGTTTTTCAGGCAGCTGTTTCAGTTTGATTCCTCTGCTTATGTTTAAGTTTTTTTTTTCATTTATGAGAATAAACTTATTTTGGGTTGTGGATTAATTTTTTTCAGCGGAAAATGGCTGTTGTTATTTTTATCCCTCCCTCTCTAGTGACTCTTCTGTGGAGTTCCACATCTTTGGTATTACTATCCCATACGTCACTAGCTCATGGACTCTTGCCAATTACATGAAAGAAAACATAATTTATGTAAGAACTTACCTGATAAATTCATTTTTCATATTGGCAAGAGTCCATGAGACCCACCCTTTTTATGGTGGTTATGATGTTTTGTATAAAGCACAATTATTTCCAAATTCCTTTTTTGATGCTTTTTACACCTTTCTTTATCACCCCACTACTTGGCTATTTGTTAAACTGAATTGTGGGTGTGGTGAGGGGTGTATTTATAGGCATTTTGAGGTTTGGGAAACGTTGCCCCTCTTGGAAGGAATGTATATCCCATACGTCACTAGCTCATGGACTCTTGCTAATTACATGAAAGAAAAAAGCAAATAAAAAAATCTAACTTTTAAAAAAAAAAAAAAAACAACCCCTTTTTTTTAATCTTCTAACAAAGGATATAATAAAGAACCAAAAAAATGTTCTTAAAGGGACAGTAGTCAACACCAGAATTTTTGTTGTTTAAAAAGAAAGATAATCCCTTTATTACCCATTCCCCAGTTTTGCATATCCAACACAGTTATAATAATACATGTTTTACCTCTGTAATTATCTTGTATCTAAGCCTCTGCTGACTGCCCCCTTATTTCAGTTCGTTTGACAGACATGCAGTTTAGCCACTCAGTGCTCACTCCTAGGTCACGTTACGTGGATGAGCTCAATGTTATCTATATGAAACATGTGAACTAATGCCCTCTAGTGGTCAAAATGCATTCAGATTAAATTCAGTCTTCAAGGTCTAAGAAATTAGCATATGAACCTCCTAGGTTTAGCTTTCAACTAAGAATACCAAGAGAACAAAGCAAAATTGGTGATAAAAGTAAATTGGGAAGTTGTTTAAAATTGCATGCCCTATTTAAATCATGAAAGGTTTTTTTTGGACTTGACTGTCCCTTTTAATAAATGTTTACCAAATCAAGAAAACATACCCCAGGTAAAACTCTACACCTCAGAATTACTGAGGTGCCCTACCTGTCCTTCAACCCGCAGCAAACAAAGGAAAAAAAACGATTGCGTTTACAATCTGGATTTCCAGAGAAGCAAAAACAGCAAGAAGCCTTCTAAACATCAGAAATATGTGCACCTCACTCTTACAGGAAGTGAAAAAAAACGCCAAAAAAACTCTGACATCAAAGAATCAGAACCTATCTAAAAGGGGCAGTCCTACAGCAAACAAAAAAGCCATTTTTTTTTTAAAGGATGCCTTTCCTCACATGGACCTGTGCAAATACAGAGAGACTGAGTAAACCTACTGTGGCTATCTAAATAGGACAGCAAACTACTAGGTCAGTTTCTACTTCCTGGGCGTTTAGGAATGAAGCTTCGGTTGATCAGATTTGCAAAGCAGCAACTTGGTCTTCTTTGCATACTTTTACTAAATTCTACCATTTTGATGTGTTTTCTTCTTCTGAAGCAGTTTTTGGTAGAAAAGTACTTCAGGCAGCTGTTTCAGTTTGATTCTTCTGCTTATAATTTCAGTTTCTTTCATTATAAGATTTAAACTTTGTTTTGGGTGTGGATTATTTTCAGCGGAATTGGCTGTCTTTATTTTATCCCTCCCTCTCTAGTGACTCTTGCGTGGAAGATCCACATCTTGGGTATTCATTATCCCATACGTCACTAGCTCATGGACTCTTGCTAATTACATGAAAGAAAACATAATTTATGTAAGAACTTACCTGATAAATTAATTTCTTTCATATTAGCAAGAGTCCATGAGGCCCACCCTTTTTTGTGGTGGTTATGATTTTTTTGTATAAAGCACAATTATTCCAATTCCTTATTTTTTTATGCTTTCGCACTTTTTTCTTATCACCCCACTTCTTGGCTATGCATTAAACTGATTTGTGGGTGTGGTGAGGGGTGTATTTATAGGCATTTTGAGGTTTGGGAAACTTTGCCCCTCCTCGTAGGAATGTATATCCCATACGTCACTAGCTCATGGACTCTTGCTAATATGAAAGAAATTAATTTATCAGGTAAGTTCTTACATAAATTATGTTTTTTTTTATTATGGATCAGGAGGCTGTGCAGGATGTTACCTGTAGATTATGTTTTGATGCCCAGGTGGAATTTTTTGTTCTTCATGTATTGAAAGAACTTTAGCTTATAGAAATAGATTTTTTTATTCTGAGCCATCATTAGCTAAGACGGATGCTGTTCAGGAGCCTCCTGTTTCAGATGTGCCGCAGCTTTCTCCTTAAGCGTCCCAATCCTATTCATCTGCACATGCAGTGCCCTGCGTTTCCTCTCATGCTCTGTCTGGATTTACTTTGCAAAATATTGCTGCCCAGGTATCTTCTGCGCTATCTCAGGCACTGTCTGCTTTTCCCATGCTGCATGGAAAACGCAAAAGGAATTTTAAAGAAACAGTAAGTAAGGTTTCTGATCCTGAGGTGGCTAATCAAAGTCTTTCCTCTCAGAAGTCTGATTCTTGTGCATCTGAGGGTGAAATTTCGGATTCAGGCAGTATAATTTATTCTACTGATGCTGAAGGTCGTGTCCTTCAGATTTAAGCTGGAACACCTCCGCTTGTTACTTAAGGAGGTTTTGGCTACCTTGGATGACTCCGATACTACTATCGTTGTTAACCCTAAGAAGTCTAGTAAGCTGAACAAGTATTTTGATGTTCCCTCTGCGGTGGAGGTTTTTCTTCTTCCAGACCGTGCTTCTGAGATTATTGCACGAGAGTGGTAGTGTTAGGAGACTCCTCTAGGACCAGGACCCTCTTGTTCTCCTCTGCTTCAGGACTCTGGTATCTACCCTGCAAAGTGTTTTCAAGTACTTGGAGAGCCATTCAGAGAACACACAAGAATATGTTTGTTGAACAGCTCTAATTTTATTGTTCAGGATAGCGAGCTTATATACCTTTCAGAATACATTGAAATCTGTAGTCATTAGCTCATTTCTACGATGAGGAAAAACATCTGGCATCCTGTAAGTTGTACATCACATTTGTCAGATATCCTTGAAGATATTAAGTAAATTTATGACTGACAGGAAAAAAGGAGTAATGTAGGATCTCAAAATATTTCAATCTGATGTATAGCTACCTTTGACCTAACTAAAATTCCTTACATCAGCAGTGTTTTCTCACACATAGCCCAATGGTTCAAAAGTACATATAAAATGTGTGTATAAAGGTCACTATGTGTCTAGCTACAATTGAATATTAAAGGGATACAGAAAAGATACATTAAGATACATTACAATTAAACATAACATATAAAAATGATACAATGTATATATATGCTCCCTAGATATTATAATATTCTTACAATAAGAGTTAAAGCATATAGGTTTAACAAGTGACGTATTCATAATTACATCATTTCACATGGTATTTCTATAAGAACAAAGAAACTCATAGAAAATATAATTGGAATAAAAGGAGTGTTAGGGAGTCATTTCTACAGGAATACACAGTAACTGGGCCTCCTAGCCCAGCACAAATCACAGCCGTTTGACATCTTGTAGAGATAACAATGCACATCTTCAGGGTCATTCTCAGGGCTATTATATCTATGCAAGTCTCCCTAACATCAGCATATCTCTTACTACATAATAAACCACTATAATAAAAGTCTAATCATTACAAAATGGATGCTAATCATCACAAGATGGCTGCAGGGAACAAGATGGCTGCCGTCAGGTTCATATTACCCCTAACATACCATCCTTTTATTCTAACAGAATAACATAAAAATAGACTGACATAGAAAAGTAGTAAAACCTTATATTATGATATACTTTTATAGGCTAATTGTCACTGCATATCGGTACAGTCCCTCCAATACCTTCCATCTATCTTCCAGCCTTCCCAAAACTACCGGTCCACCGGCACAGAGACCCAACCAGCCCCCCATCTACCCCCAAACAATGCTGCATCGTCTATCTCTCCACCTGCATTGCTAGCACCCCCAATATGTCCAACAGTTCCTTTTAAAGCATGACATAGCAACAGCACAACTGTCTCTAGGTGGCCTCTGATCACTTTAAGAACAGTCTTTGTCCATTTGAGAGCGCTGCACCTTGACACTTTGCTATAATACAGTTCTCCAACAGTTCATTTGCAGTAGGGGTGCTTATCCATGGTTCTTCCGCAGGGAGATACTGGAAATCTGATGGTTTGTTCATGGGGTAGACAAGGCAACCAGTGGATACCCATGGCAAGCAAACACTCGAGTCACAGGGAGTCTAGGAAGCAAACAGAAACAGTACAGGATGAGTACACACCGCAATACAATCACAATTATGTCCAAATAAAACGTCACTTTCATCCTATGTCATTTAAAATCAAACAAAACATTGTTGATATACAATACAAACTAAATACATTGACATTTCTCAGAGAATAATTTACAACTTCTCTATACACTTTTAAATGATACTTCATGAATACTATGCAAGTGAAAAGATACCATACTAATTAATAAAAGGGAAAAATACATTTACTTTCATAAACTATAATTATGCTATTCCCTAAAACAAACATTTCTCTGTATATTTACTATAAACTTCTAGCTTAGACGTGTCCTCCTTATGTTCTAAAGGGTGAAGGGTCTAAGATATTATGATATATTGCAGCATTTTTCTGAAACATATTTTTATACTCAGTGGGCCATTCAATAGGGTACAATACTGCACAGTTCACAGTTACCTTCATCTAAAAATTACTATGTTAAGCACATAAACTACAATGTGCACTAATACCAATGAAGCATATGACCTCTTATACCTAATATGTTCAATAAAAATAAAACAACTACAAGAGAATACAAAACAAGCAGTATAAGGAATCAAGTTAAAACAATACTCCCCTAATTTAATTGGTTGACCCTGTAACAGCATAACAGGACCTCCATATCGAGCGATAAGGCACAGTCCAGAGAAGGATAGTCTTTATGTCCTGAAGACACACATCAGAGGAGACAGTCATGGATTACCCAGAGTCCAGTTCTGGGGCTGGTACCAGCATGCAAAGCAAAGAATGGATCCAAAGATAGTTCAGTAACTTTTTTACTGCAGTATGGTGGTTAAAACAAGCTTGACAAAAGGTCTTTCATTTTCTTTTTTTTTCTTTCTTTAAAGGTTTACTTGCTTTCAATCTTTAATCTTTTGAAGAGTGCACTTATGGAATTATATCTGTACAGATTTTACCTAAATATGGAAAAAACTCAAAAATAATTCCGTTAGTGTTGTTGAATTTCTGGATACAGCTGCATGATCTCATCCTGCAAATACAAATATAGTGTTAAGAACCAAATATAGAAAAATATAGGGCACAGCTGGTGGTTAGGCAATAACATTGTAAGAGAAGATTCAAAACGTTTTAGGTTCACCTTCTTACCTAAAAACAATCACCCCTATCACATAAAGATACTCATCAATACTCATCAATACTTCCCCCTTGTTTGCGTGAAACATCCCATGTGGCATGCAAACACAACATAACAAAAAACAAAAAGACAAATTATCCACTCCGCTCATGCATGCAGAATACAATTCTCAATAGCCAGCAAAATCAAATACACCTCCACATGCAATATTCCATTCATACAGCACCTTACCACACGCATTCACGAAAAATAAAAACACAACATTCTCTTAGAAAACACTTAAACCAATTGTCCATTTTACAAAACAAAACATGAACAGCCGACACAAACTTTTAACAACCAAAATTAACCTGAAATTCAAAACCAATTCTGCCATTCCCAAACAACCATCTATACCGTGGTTCTGCAAATTCTACCATGTACAATTCTATGATATCATACTAATAATGCAATCACCTCAGAAGATCAATAAACTCCAGTTGCATATTTACAAATAAAATCCCTAACCATAAATTTACAAAAGAACACACAAACACCTAAGTATCCAATTTTGGGAATAATTAGATGATAATGATACAGCCACTGTTCTATATAGCTCCTGCTCGCATGCACCATGCAAATCCACTGTTAAAGGGACATTTTAGTATAAATTAAACTTTCATTATTCAGATAGGACTTTTAATTTTAATCAACTTTCCAATTTACTTTTATCATCAAATTTTTTTCTTGGTGTTCTTAGTTTAAACTAAACATAGGTAGGCTCATATGCTAATCTCTAAGCCTTTGAGGGCTGCCTCTTATCACAGGCTTTTTTTAAATCTCTTTCCAACACAGAGAGACAAAATACACGTGGGCCATATAGATAACACTGTGTTCAGGCACAGGGGGTCATTTAAGATTCAGCACAAAACAATGCTAAATTTAAGACAACAGACCATAAACAGTTACAGTCATGTGACCAGGGAGCTGGAAGAATGCCCCTAGACACAAGGCAGCAAAAAGCATACCAATACAACTGTGTTGGCCATGCAACACTGTGGAATGGGCAATAAAGGGATTATTTCCCCTTTAAATTATTCCCAATGAGTCATTGGCCTTACTTATAATAAACATGTATACTGACATTCATTAAATAGCCTAAGCAAGCATAACCAGCATAAAAACACACAGTGGGATGCAGGCTAGTTAAAGGGACATTTTACTCAAATTAAAAATTATCTTTAATTGAAACTGCTGACACAGTTAAATATACTAGTGTTGGGCTTACAGTAAACCTCATTGTCTTCTCTGTAAATATTTCCTTAAAATCTCAGATTTTATATCCCTTTAAATATTTTCACTCCTCTGTTTGTCTTCATTTTTTTTTTTTTTTTAGTCTCACAGATCGTAACACTAAGATTGTAGACAACTTATCAATTAGTTTGCATTACAGAGAGAATTCAGTTACACTGCAAAAGAAATATCTACTAACTAAATGGCAGATTTAAAAAGAATACAAAGAAAGGTCCCAAAAAATATATATTTTGCAAACTACTAATACAGTGTTATTGCTGCTAATAAAATGACAATTTTCTAGTGCTCTGCCTACACACTGAGTTCTGATTTTACAGACAAACAATTCAACCCATTACAATTTACTTTATATATACACAAACTTGCAAATGCAAATTCTCCTACATTTGAAACTATTCAGCTTATATCACAAGTCATTACAAATACATTAATATAAAACAATTTTACAGTACACTGTCCCTTTAAGGACTAACCATTCATTACGTAAATTACATATGTATATTCTAACCATAATTTAGGCTGCTTGTATGATTTACCACACAAATTTCACCTCTGTATTTGTAGCATGCCCTGCAGATTAATTTACTTGCAACAAAAACGGACACACTTTTAAATAAACTTTCAATTACAGCTTATAACTATATGTCATTGGGTGCACCAACTCTGTGCACAGACCTTACAAATACAACATACGTCAACCTATTAATCATTCCAAAAACAGTTTCATTTTTACCAGAGCGTGACAAAAAAAAATCACACACCATCGCACTTTCAAAGCCACTCTCAAAGCCGTTACTTGCCACACAATTATCATTTAAAACTAAAACTGCACATGAATACCACATACTGTACTGAAAACATGCTGGTGACTTTAAAATACAGGTATATAAAATAACATTACAACATATTTTCTTGTACAGCTATACAGACAAGCTCATTTCATCTCGCATACCAGAGATTCACTCCCCCTCTCTTTGTGTTTTTTTTTTGTTTTTTTTCAGGAAAACATATATTTATTAATTTTCCTCCAATTTTAAAATGTATTTGTATATATCTGAGTCTGAAAAGATTGGCCATTTCCTCACAAATTCAGATAAATACATTTCAAATAATTAAATCTGTTACACTTAAATCTCCCTTTCATTACTGCACACACATACAACGGAACAGTTTTTTTTAGATTTCTCTTCACTGACTCTACACAGCTGCTCACTGACAGATCTTTTTATGATCCCCCCTCCCTCTCTAGAGTGGGTGCTTTTCTGCCTGAAATAAACTTCTTCTTTAACAACACAAAAAGAGCAGCAGTAATAAAATGCACAGTCACTTAATATATATTTTAAGCACAAAACAGCACAGTAAGTATATAGCTATAAAAAAAAGCAAACTTTAAAAGCAATTAGAAAATGCAAAGGCAATACAGCAATTTGAAGTGTGCAAGCAGAAAAACAAATGCAATACAGCAACAGATTGCGCATAGACAAAGATAGCAAAACAATTTCCAGGCTGATACCAGAGTTTATGGATAATATGCAATAAATTTTACGAATTATACCCCTTTATTTTACAACATATATACCGCATACAACACTATATACCACATTAAATCCTTATATTCCAACAGAGACTCGAACTCCGTTTTAACCTTAAAAATACTATATTTTAACCAATAAAAACATATGTCTCTAGAGGACTCTAACCTCATCATATGTCACTGGAGGCCTCTAACCTCATCATATGTCACTGGAGGCCTCTAACCTCCGAAACCAATAAATATGTATCATTCAAAGGACTCTAACCTCAGATACCATATCTAATAAATAAAAACAATTAACATGTATCATTCAGAGGACTCTAACCTCAGATACCATGTAATCATGTATCTCTTGGAGGCCTCTAACCTCAGATACTACTTTATAACCAAAAACAATTTTTACCAAAAAAATTTCCATAAAAAAAAACACCTTAAAAACACCTTAAATATACATATATACACAACATACACAGATATGCATAACATACATACACATTCCCCACTATATTTTTTGTTTTTTAAATAACCTGAGTGTCTGGTCCTATAGGGTTCTAGCTTGACAATGGGTAAGCAAAAAACAGTGCAAAACAAGTGTTTTACTCACCCCTTGACAAGCTATCACTTCTAGACACCATTTGTAAGGAGACTCCTCTAGGACCAGGACCCTCTTGTTCTCCTCTGCTTCAGGACTCTGGTATCTACCCTGCAAAGTGTTTTCAAGTACTTGGAGAGCCATTCAGAGAACACACAAGAATATGTTTGTTGAACAGCTCTAATTTTATTGTTCAGGATAGCGAGCTTATATACCTTTCAGAATACATTGAAATCTGTAGTCATTAGCTCATTTCTACGATGAGGAAAAACATCTGGCATCCTGTAAGTTGTACATCACATTTGTCAGATATCCTTGAAGATATTAAGTAAATTTATGACTGACAGGAAAAAAGGAGTAATGTAGGATCTCAAAATATTTCAATCTGATGTATAGCTACCTTTGACCTAACTAAAATTCCTTACATCAGCAGTGTTTTCTCACACATAGCCCAATGGTTCAAAAGTACATATAAAATGTGTGTATAAAGGTCACTATGTGTCTAGCTACAATTGAATATTAAAGGGATACAGAAAAGATACATTAAGATACATTACAATTAAACATAACATATAAAAATGATACAATGTATATATATGCTCCCTAGATATTATAATATTCTTACAATAAGAGTTACAGCATATAGGTTTAACAAGTGACGTATTCATAATTACATCATTTCACATGGTATTTCTATAAGAACAAAGAAACTCATAGAAAATATAATTGGAATAAAAGGAGTGTTAGGGAGTCATTTCTACAGGAATACACAGTAACTGGGCCTCCTAGCCCAGCACAAATCACAGCCGTTTGACATCTTGTAGAGATAACAATGCACATCTTCAGGGTCATTCTCAGGGCTATTATATCTATGCAAGTCTCCCTAACATCAGCATATCTCTTACTACATAATAAACCACTATAATAAAAGTCTAATCATTACAAAATGGATGCTAATCATCACAAGATGGCTGCAGGGAACAAGATGGCTGCCGTCAGGTTCATATTACCCCTAACAGGTAGAGACCTGGTATTCCTTTTTCTCCATCTCCTATTTTTAAGAAAATGTTTTCTATAGCTGACTCTATTAAGGAGTCGTGGAAAACGGTTCCTAGGGTGAAAGGAGCTATTTCCACTTTTGCTAAGAGGACCACTATTCCCATAGAGGATAGTTGTTCTTTTAAGGATCCAATGGATAAGAAATTGGATAAGATAAGAAATTGGAGACATTATTAAAGAAAATGTATGTTCACCAAGGTCTTCAATGGCAGCTTGCAGTGTGTATTTTGATGCTTTGTCTGATTCTATTCAGACAGATACTCCTCTTGAGGAGATCCAGAACAGGATTAAGGCTCTGAAGGTTAGCCAATTCCTTTATTTCATATGTCTGGTTTTGCAGACCTAGTTTTGCAGTTCTAGTGGATATTTCTTCTAAATTCCCTACAAGGTAAGTCCTTGTTTGGGCCTGGATTGGCTGAAATTATTTTAGATATCACAGGAGAAGAGGGATCTTTTCTTCCTCAGGATAAGAAGAATAAGCAGAAAGGGCGTTAGAGTAATTTTTGTTCCTTTCGTAACTTTAGAGGTAAACCCTGCTGTTCCTCTTCCAAGCAGGAAATTATCCAAGTCTTCCTGGAAGTCTGGTCAATCTTGGAACAAGGGGAAACTGTCTAAGAAGCCTGCGGCTGACTCCAAGTCAGCATGAAGGGTCAGCCCCCGATCCAGAAATGGATCTAGTAGGGGGCAGGCTTTCTCAATTTGCTCAGGCTTGGATATGAAATGTCCCAGACCTGTGGGCCGTGGAAATTGTATCTCAGGGGTACAAGATAGAATTCAATACTTTTCCTCCAAGAGGTAGGTTTCTTCTCTCAAGATTATCTGTAGACCAGATAAAGAGAGAGGCGTTCTTAAATTGTATAGGATCTTTTTGCCCTGGGGGACTTACAGACCTAAAGTGTTTAAACAAGTTCCTCAGTGTATCGTCCTTCAAGATGGAGACTATTCGTTCCATTCTTCCTTTGATTCAAGAGGGTCAGTTTATGACAACCATAGACTTAAAGGATGCGTACCTTCATGTTCCCATTCACCAGGATCATCACAAGTTTCTAAGGTTTGCTTTCTTAGACAATCATTTACAGTTTGTGGCTCTTCCTTTCGGCCTTGCCACAGCTCCCAGAATTTTCTCAAGTGGTGGTGCCTTCTGTTTAGGTCTACCTGTCTTGTCCCTCCCTTATCATCTGTGTCCTCTAGTTTGGGTATTGATTCCCACTAGTAATTGATGATTCCCACTAGTAATTGATGATTTCGTGGACTCACCATATCTTAGGAAAGAAAACATAATTTATGCTTACCTGATAAATTTATTGATTTCCGGATATGGTGAGTCCACGGCCCACCCTTTATTTAAGACAGTTATTTCTTTCATGTAATTGGCAAGAGTTTATGAGCTAGTGACGTATGGGATATGCAATCCTACCAGCAGGGGCAAAGTTTTCCAAACCTCAAAATGCATATAAATACACCCCTCACCACACCCACAATTCAGTTTTACAAACTTTGCCTCCTATGGAGGTGGTGAAGTAAGTTTGTGCTTGATTTTTATGATTTCTTCTGTGATATGTGCTTCTAAGAATTCTGAAGCCCTCTCAGAGTACAGTGAGTTCCTCTCAGAGTACAGTGTTTGTCAGAGGGATGTGAAGAGAGTATCGCCTATTTGATTTTATGGTTTCCCTCACGGGAAATGTTTTCAAGGGTTCTCTGTTATCGGTCGTAGGGATTCATCTCCTACCTCCCTTTTCAGATTGACGATATACTCTTATATACCATTACCTCTGCTGATGGCTTTCAGTACTGGTTTGGCTATCTCCTATATGTGGATGGGTGTCTTTCGGTAAGTATGTATTATTATTTAAGACACTCTCAGCTATGGTTTGACGCTTTATGTATCAAGTTTTAAATATATGTATTTTACTTATATTTGCCATGAATCAGGTCTATGTGTATTTCCCTTTGCAGTCTGGCAGTTTCGTTATGGGAATCATGTTTTAGGAAGTTTTTCTTATCTGGGGTATAGTCTTTTTTTCAATTTGACTTGTTTTTTCTTTGAATAACTTGCGGGTAAAGTAGGCTCGCGAGGGTGCAAAATGCTGCTATTTATTGCGTCATTCTTGGGAGCAGCATTTTTTGGCGCGAATGTGTGTCTGTAATGACGCAAGTTCATCGTTTCCTGTGTCTTAGTTGACCCTAGGTTGTTTGGCACAAAATTGTGTTGCATCATCTCCGGATGTTTGTTGGCGACAAAAAATCTCAACTTTCTTTTGCATTGTGCGTTATACTTGGCGCCAAAAAAAATAGTTTTATTTTACCCCACTTCCTATATGCTCCTTGCCTTCTTTTTGCTCAGAGGGCTATGCTATTTGTTTGTTTTTTGCCAATTTTAGCATTTGCTTTTTTCCCATTCCTGAAACTGCTATATGTGGAAATAAGACATTTCTGTTTAAATTTTATTTTTTCTTTTACATTTTTCAAGATTTCTCAATCTGATCCTGTCTCAGAAGCTGCTGTAGGAACCATGCTGCCTGAACACAGTTCTACCAAAGCTAAGTGTATCTGTTGTAAGCTAGTGGAGATTATATCTCCAGCTGTAGTGTGTGACAGTCATGATAAGCTTTTGCATTCAGAAAAGGTTTCTATTAGTGCTAGTACAGTATCTGTTGTTCCTTCAACATCTAAAGTACATGAAATCCCTGTTGATATGAAAAACTATATTGCTGATGCGATACAGAAGGCTATGGCTGCTTTACTGCCTTCAAATAAATGTAAAAGGTCTTTTAAAACTTCTCATAATACTGATGAAATTTGTAATGACCGGCAACATACTGATATATCCTCCTCTGATGAGGATCTCTCTGACTCAGAAGATCCTACTTCAGACATTGACACTGATAAATCATCTTATCTTTTTAAGATTGAGTATATTCGTTCTTTGTTCAAAGAAGTGTGATAACTTCGTTTAAATAAATTTGTTTAAATAAACGTTTAATTTCTGTCTATAAACCTCCTGTGACTATTTCTGAGGTTTTTCCTATTCCTGATTCTATTTCTGATGTGATTTCCAAGGAATGGTCTAAGCCTGATTCTTCTTTTGTTCCTTCTTCAAGGTTTAAAAAATTTGCCAGTGGCTAATTTTTTTTTTTTTTAAAGTCCCTAAGGTTGATGGGGCTATTTATAGTCTTGCTAAACGTACTACTATTCCTATGGAAGATAGTACTTCTTTTACGGATCCTTTAGATAGGAAAATTGAGTCTTATCTAAGAAAAGCTTATTTGCATTCTGGCTATATTGTCAGACCTGCCATTTCTATGGCTGATGTTGTGGCTGCATCAACTTTTTGGAATGGAATGCTGACATAGTATCTAAATCTAGGTTACTATCTCTATCATTCCAGGGTAATAATTTGTTTGGTTCCCAGTTGGATTCTATTATTTTCACTATTACTGGGGAAGGGAGTTTTTTTGCCTCAAGATAAAAAGTCTAAGGGCAAATCTAAAACTTCTAATCGGTTTTGTTCCTTTCGTCAGAATAGAGAACAGAAAACCACTCCTTCTCCTAAGGACTCTGGCTCCAATTGGAAGCCATCCTCGAGTTGGAATAAATCCAAGCCTTATAAGAAACCAAAGCCAGCCCCCAAGACTGCATGAAGGTGCAGCCCTCAATCCAGTTCTGAATAAGACCTCCTGTGAGAAGATTTTTTCTCTCTCACGTTCCAACAAATCCTGTGAAAGCTCAGGCCTTTCTGAAGTGTGTTTCAGATCTAGAGCTTTCAGGAGTAATTGTACCAGTTCCAATTCTGGAACAGGGTCTGGGTTTTTATTTAAATCTATTCATTGTCCCGAAGAAGGAAAATTCTTTCAGACCAGTTCTGGATCTGAAGGTTTTTTAATCAATTTGTAAGGGTCCCAACTTTCAAGATGGTGACTATAAGGACTATTCTGACTTTTGTTCAGCAAGGTCATTACATGTCCTTAATAGACTTACAGGATGCGTATCTTCACATTCCGATTCATCCAGACCACTATCGGTTTCTAAGATTCCCTTTTCCAGACAAGCATTACCAATTTGTTGCTCTTCCATTTGGCCTAGCAACAGCTCCAAGAATCTTTTAGAAGGTTCTCGGTTCCCTTCTATCTGTAATCAGAGAGCAGGGTATTGCGGTGTTTCCTTATTTGGGCAATATCTTGGTACTGGCTCAATCTTTTCATTTCTCTTGTAAGATGTATCGAGTCCACGGATTCATCCTTACTTGTGGGATATTCTCCTCCCCCACAGGAAGTGGCAGAGAGAGCACCCACAGCAGAGCTGCCTATATAGCTCCCCCCTTAGCTCCACCCCCAGTCATTCTCTCTGCCTGCTTAACTGCTAGAAAGGGCAAAGAGGAGTGTGGTGACAAAAATGTTAGGTTTTTATTTTGTCAAGCAAAAGTTTGTTATTTTTAAATGGTACCGGTGTGTACTATTTACTCTCAGGCAGAAAAGAGATGAAGATTTCTGCGAGGAGGATGATGATCTTAGCATTTTGTAACTAAGATCCACTGCTGTTCTCACAAGGGCTGAAGAGTACATGAAAACTTCAGTTGGGGGAACAGTTTGCAGGCTAAACTGCATTAAGGTATGTTCAGTCTATGTTTTTCTAGACAGACTATGTTATTTTTAGAAAAGGCTGGCAATATCCCCATGAGGGAAGGGTAAGCTGTATTAAGACACTTGGATAGGAATTTCAGCTTGCATGAAGGGCTCATTAGTTACTGGTGACACTGTTTGGTAAAAACGTTTTTGTTTATTCAGTGAATGATGCAATTATAACGTTTTTTTGAAGGGACTAAAGGGGTCATTGTGGCTTGTTTTTGAGTTTTCTAACCCACGTGGTTAATTTAGAGACACTATAGTGTTTTTCTGTTAGGCCTCAAAACATTGAGTGAGGTGGGAGGGGCTTATTTTCGCGCTCAGTTGTGCAGTTTCTTTTCCTCTGAGACTTCTAACTGCTTCTCCAGAGGTTCCTGCCGTGTTTGAGGGCTGTAAAAGAAGTTTTTTCCCCCCACAAATTGTTCTGAAGGGCAGATAGGAGCCACAGCAGAGCTGTGGCAAAGTGCTGAAAGTCTTTTTTACCGGTTTTGATGTTTTTTTCAGTCCGGTTTTGCCATTAAGGGGTTAATTGTTTATTTGCATAGCTGTGCAAAATTCCTAAGGCTATATGATACTACTGTAAAAATTACGTTATGTTTACTGCTTTTTTACACTGTTTTGCAGAATTTGTGCAGCTTTTTTTCTCTTAAAGGTACAGTACCGTTTTATTTCTTAGTGTTATTTACTTTGATTACAGTGTTTTCCAAGCTTGCTTGTTACATTTCTAGCCTGTTTAACATGTTTGACACCAAGGAAAATCCTTGTTCAATATGTTTGGAAGCCATTGTGGTACCCCCTCTTAGAATGTTTCCCAATTGTACTGATATGTCTATAAACTATAAAGAACATATATTAGCACTTAAAAATAGAGCAATAGATGATTCTCAGTCAGAAGTAAATGAGGGTTCGCCATCTAGCTCTCCCCAAGTGTCACAACCAGTAACGCCCGCACAAGTGACGCCAAGTACCTCTAGTGCGTCAAATTAATTTATTTTACAAGACATGGCCACAGTTACGAATACAACCCTCACAGAGGTTTTATCCTGACTGCCTGGTTTACAAGGAAAGCGGGACAGCTCTGGGTTAAGGAAAAATGCTGAGCAGTCTGACGCTTTAGTAGCCGTAAATGATATGCCCTCACAATGCTCTGAGGTAGGGGTGAGGGATTTGTTATCTGAGGGAGAAATTTCTGATTCAGGAAAGACGCTTCCTCAGACAGATTCTGATATGACGGCCTTTAAATTTAAGCTTGAACACCTCCGCTTATTGCTCAGGGAGGTATTAGCGGCTCTAGATGATTGTGACCCTATAGTGGTCCCAGAGAAATTGTGTAAGATGGATAAATACTTAGAGGTTCCTGTTTACACTGATGTTTTTTTTCCAGTCCCTAAGAGGATTGTGAATATTATTGCTAAGGAGTGGGATAGACCAGGTATTCCGTTCATTCCCCCTCCTGTTTTTAAGAAAATTTTTCCCATATCTGACACCATGCGGGACTCATGGCAGACAGTTCCTAAGGTGGAGGGAGCTATTTCTACTCTGTCTAAGCGTACAACTATACCTATTGAAGTCAGTTGTGCTTTCAAAGATCCTATGGATAAAAAAATTAGAGGGTCTCCTGAAGAAAATTTTTGTTCATCAAGGTTTTCTTCTTCAACCTATTGCGTGCATTGTTCCTGCAACTACTGCAGCTGCTTTCTGGTTTGAGGCTCTAGAAGAGGCTCTTCAGATGGAGACTCCGTTAGAAGAAACTTTGGACAGAATTAAGGCCCTTAAATTGTCTAATTCTTTTATTACAGATGCCGCTTTTCAACTGGCTAAATTAGTGGTAAAGAATTCAGGTTTTGCCATTTTAGCACGCAGGGCGTTATGGCTTAAATCCTGGTCTGCTGATGTGTCATCTAAAACTAAACTTTTGAACATCCCTTTCAAAGGAAAGACCCTATTTGGGCCTGAACTGAAAGATTATTTCAGACATCACTGGAGGGAAAGGTCATGCCCTCCCTCAGGATAGATCAATTAAGATGACGACCAAACAAAATAATTTTCGTTCCTTTTGGAATTTCAAGAGTGGTCCCGCTTCAGCTTCCTCTGCTGCAAAGCAAGAGGGGAATTTTGCCCAATCCAAATCAGTCTGGAGACCTAACCAGGCTTAGAACAAGGGTAAACAGGCCAAGAAGCCTGCAGCTGCCTCTAAGACAGCATGAAGGGGTAGCCCCCAATCCAGGACCGGCTCTAGTAGGGAGCAGACTTTCTCTCTTCGCTCAGGCTTGGGCAAGAGATGTTCACGATCCCTGGGTTTTAGAAATTGTGTCCCAGGGATATTTTCTGGAATTCAAAGGCTCTCTTCCAAGGGGGACTTTTCACATTTCTCGACAAAGAGAGAGGCGTTCTTACGCTGTGTAGAAGACCTACATACCATGGGGGTGATCCGCCCAGTCCCAAAAGAGGAACAGGGGCTAGGTTTTTACTCAAACCTGTTTGTGGTTTCCAAAAAAGAGGGAACATTCAGATTAATCTTGGATCTCAAAATTCTAAACAAGTTCCTCAAAGTTCCATCATTCAAGATGGAGACTATTCAGTCTATTCTACCTCTGATCCAGGAGGGTCAATATATGACCACCGTGGACTTAAAGGATGCGTATCTACACATCCCTATTCACAGAATTTTCACAAGGGTGCTAGGGTCCCTTCTGGTGGTTCTACGACCATGGGGCATAGCAGTGGCGACTTATCTAGACGACATCTTATTTCAGGCGTCAACTTTCCAGCTATCCAAGTCTCACACGGACATTGTGTTGGCTTTTCTGAGATCTCACGGGTGGACGGTGAACATAAAAGAGTTCTCTCTTCCCTCTTATAAGAGTTTCCTTCTTAGGAACTCTGATAGACTTGGTAGAAATGAAAATATTTCTGACGGCGGTCAGAAAATCAAAGCTCTTAACCACTTGCCAAGCTCTTCATTCCATTCCTCGGCCATCAGTGGCTCAGTATATGGAGGTAATCGGACTCATGGTAGCGGCAATGGACATAGTTCCTTTTGCCCGCCTACACCTCAGACCACTACATCTATGCATGCTCAAACAGTGGAATGGGGATTATGCAGATTTGTCTCCTCAACTGCATCTAGACCAGGAGACCAGAGATTCTCTTCTCTGGTGGTTGTCTCAGGACCACCTTTCTCAGGGAATGTGTTTCCGCAGGCCAGAGTGGCTCATTGTAACGACAGATACCAGCCTGCTAGGCTGGGATGCAGTCTGGAACTCCATGAAAGCACAGGGCTTATGGTCTCGGGAGGAATCTCTTCTCCCGATAAATATTCTAGAACTGAGAGCGATATTCAATGCGCTTCAGGCGTGGCCTCAGCTTGCTGCGGCCAAATTCATCAGGTTTCAGTCGGACAACATCACAACTGTAGCTTATATCAATCATCAAGGAGGAACAAGGAGTTCTCTAGCGATGATGGAGGTAACCAAAATAATCCGATGGGCAGAGGATCACTCTTGCCATCTCTCAGCAATCCACATCCCAGGAGTAGAGAACTGGGAGGCGGATTTCCTAAGTCATTAGACTTTTCATCTGGGGGAGTGGGAACTCCATCCGGAGGTATTTGCCCAGCTGATTCAGCTATGGGGCACACCAGAATTTTATCTGATGGCGTCCCGTCAGAATGCCAAACTTTCTCGTTATGGGTCCAGGTCCCGGGATCCCAAGGCGGTACTGATAGATGCTCTAGCAGTGCCTTGGTCCTTCAATCTGGCCTATGTATTTCCTCTTCTTCTACGTCTGGTTGCCAAAATAAAGCAGGAGAGAGCTTCTGTGATTCTGATAGCACCTACATGGCCACGCAGGACTTGGTATGCAGACCTTGTGGACATGTCCTTGGTTCTACCATGGACTCTGCCAATGAGGCAGGACCTTCTAATCCAAGGTCTGTTCACGCATCCAAATCTAATTTCTCTGCATCTGACTGCTTGGAGATTGAACGCCTGATTCTATCAAAGCGTGGTTTCTTTGAGTCGGTCATTGATACCCTGATTCAGGCTAGAAAGCCTGTCACCAGGAAGATCTATCATAAGATTTGGCGCAAATATCTTTATTGGTGTGAATCCAAAGGTTACTCGTGGAGTAAGATTAGGATTCCTAGAATTTTGTCTTTTCTCCAAGAAGGTTTGGAGAAGGGATTATCAGCTAGTTCCTTATAAGGACAAATATCTGCTTTGTCTATTCTTCTACACAAACGTCTGGCAGATGTCCCAGACGTTCGAGCATTTAGTCAGGCTTTGGTCAGAATCAAGCCTGTATTTAAACCTGTTGCTCCGCACTGGAGCCTAAATTTAGTTCTTAAAGTTCTTCAAGGGGTTCCGTTTGAACCTATGCATTCCATAGATATTAAGCTTCTATCTTGGAAAGTTTTGTTTTTAGTAGCTATCTCTTCGGCTCGAAGAGTTTCTGAGCTATATGCTTTACAGTGTGATTCCCCTTATCTTATTTTCCATGCAGATAAGGTGGTTTTGCGTACCAAACCTTCCTAAGGTTGTTTCTTATAAGAATATCAATCAAGAGATTGTTGTTCCTTCACTGTGTCCTAATCCTTCTTCAATGAAGGAACGTCTGTTGCACAATCTTGATGTGGTTCCTGCTTTAAAGTTCTACTTACAAGCAACTAAAGATTTCCGTCAAACATCTTCATTGTTTGTTGTTTATTCTGGTAAGCGGAGAGGTCAGAAGGCTACGGCTACCTCTCTTTCTTTTTGGCTGAAAAGCATCATCCGTTTGGCTTATGAGACTGCTGGCCAACAGTCTCCTGAAAGAATTACTGCTCATTCTACTAGAGCTGTGGCTTCCCCATGGCTTTTAAAAATGAGGCTTCTGTTGAACAGATTTGTAATGCGGCGACTTTGTCTTCGCTTCATGCTTTTTCCAAATTTTTCAAATTTGATACTTTTTCTTCTTCAAAGGCTATTTTTGGGAGAAAGGTTCTACAAGCAGTGGTGCCTTCTGTTTAAGGTCCCTGTCTTGTCCCTCCCTTCATCTGTGTCCTAAAGATTTGGTATTGGTATTCCACAAGTAAGGATGAATCCGTGGACTCGATACATCTTACAAGAGAAAACATAATTTATGCTTACTTGATAAATTTATTTCTCTTGTGATGTATTGAGTCCATGGCCTGCCCTGGTTATTAAGACAGGCATATATATTTTTATTTTTAAACTTTCAGTCACCACTGCACCCTATAGTCCTTTTTCTTCCTAGCCTTCAGTCGAATGACTGGGGGGGTGGAGCTAAGGGGGGAGCTATATAGGAAGCTCTGCTGTGGGTGCTCTCTCTGCCACTTCCTGTGGGGGAGGAGAATATCCCACAAGTAAGGATGAATCCGTGGACTCGATACATCACAAGAGAAATAAATGTATCAGGTAAGCATAAATTATGTTTTTCAATTTACCAAAGAGTTCCTTGATTCCTCTGACAAGGGTCACCTTTTTAAGTTTCCAGATAGATTCAGTGTCCATGACTCTGTCTTTAACAGACAAGAGACGAATGAAATTGGTTTCTGCCTGTCAAAACCTTCAGTCTCGATTATTCCCTTCAATGGCTATGTGCATGGAAGTTTTAAGTCTCATGACTGCAGCATCGGACGTGATCCCCTTTGCTCGTTTTCATATGAGACCTCTGCAGCTTTGCATGCTGAATCAATGGTGCAGGGATTATACACGGATATCACAGTTGATATACTTAAATCCCAACATTCAACTCTCTCTGTGTCCTGGTGGTTGGACCATTATCGGATTCTTCAAGGGGCCTCTTTTGTTCATCCTTCCTGGACTGTGATTTCAACAGATGCAAGTCTCACAGGTTGGGGATCTGTCTGGGGGTCTCTGACAGCACACAGAGTTTAGAATCCTCAAGAGGCGAGGTTACAAATCAATATTTTAAAACTCTGTGCTATTTTCAGGGCTCTTCAGGCTTGGCCTCTATTAAAGAGAGAATCATTCATTCGTTTTCAGACAGACAATATCACAACTGTGGCATATGTCAATCATCAAGGGGGGACTTGCAGTCCTTTAGCGATGAAAGAAGTATCTTGGATATTTTCTTGGGCGGAATCCAACTCCTGTCTAATTTCTGCAATACATATCCCAGGTGTAGACAATTGGGAAGCGGATTATCTCAGTTGTCAGTCTTTACATTCAGGGGAGTGGTCTCTCTATCCAGATGTATTTTATCAGATTGTACAGATGTGGGGTCTCCCTGAAATAGATCTCCCATCTTAACAAGAAGATTCCCAGGTACCTTTCTAGGTCCAGGGATCATCATGCAGAGATGGTGGATGTGTTAGCACTTCCTTGGTTTTACCAACCTGCGTACATTTTTCCACCTCTAGTTCTTCCAAGGGTGATCTCCAAGATTATATTGGAACAATTGCATGCGTTTCTGATAGCACCAGCATGGCCTCACAGATTTTGGTATGCGGATCTTGTCCAGATGTCCAGTTGCCAACCTTGGCCACTTCCTTTTAAGGCCAGACCTTCTTTCTCAACGGCCATTTTTCCATCAGGATCTCAAATCGTTAAATTTGAAGGTATGGAAATTGAACGCTTAGTACTTAGTCATAGAGGTTTCTCTGACTCAGTGATTAATACTATGCTACAATTTTTTAACATTTTATTATTACTTTATCCCCCCCCCCCTTTGGCAGCCCTAGTTATTAATTCTACTATATCAAATAAATTTACCCTAAATCGCGGGACAACACAAGGGTGTCCTATTTCTCCTCTTCTTGTTAATTTGTTCTTAGAACCATTAGCTATATATTTTAGGGAAAACCTGGATGGAATTGATATTGGGCAGCATAACATTCAACAAGCAATATATGCTGATGATCTCCTTATTTTCACTCAGAATCTTCAAACTAATTTACCTCTAATTCTTAACGCCTTAGATTTATTTCAAGCATTTACATGCTTTGCAACAAATAAAGACAAGTCTGAAATACTTTGGCTAATTAAACCCAAACATTCACCCAAACACCTTTTTAAGGAGGCAAAGGAATATATTACGTATCTAGGGTTGAAATTTGCATGAGACTCAAATCAATGGTATAGCTTACATTTTTTACCACTGATCTTATCCCTTAAGAAAGATATAGAGAAATGGATGAAGCTACCCCTATCACTGTCAGGTAGAATACACCTAATTAAGATGGTTTCGTTGCCCAGATTTTTTTACATTTTCCAGGCTTTACCACTTTTACTATTAAAAAGAGACTGTTCTCTAATCAATAAATATATAACACAATTTATTTGGAAATACATAAAGCCTAGGATAGCTACCAAACGTATGTTTGCGGGGAAAAAGGGTTTAGGCCTGGCTATACCAGATTTTGAATCTTACAACATAGCGGCAATTATGAAGTATGTTCTAGACTGGTTCCTTGAGAAAGGGCATTTTTCTATTTACAACTTAGAAAAGGCTCTGGTCACCCCTTTTTAATTAAAAGCCCTTGTACATATGCCCTCAAAACTAATTCCAAATGAAATAAAATGATTAATGGTCAACAACCTCTTCGGGCGTGGCGCAAATTTTGTATAAAAATAGGTGTTAACTGTAGGGTTTCGCCCTTTCTGACCATTAGAGGGAATCCTGAATTTGTGGAAGGTTATTACTCTGCAAGGTTCGACACTTGGTCAAGTGTGGGGGTTAGATACCTGGTCCAATTAATTAATAGGGAAGACAACAGTATTAAAATGTTTGATGAATGCAAGTCAAAATTCAGTTGCTAATCATCAATTTTTTTCATATTTACAACTTTGGCACTGGGTCGAACAATGTTTGAGACTGAAGGACTTAGATTGGAATAATGAATCTCTGAAACAGATAACAGTACCCTTTCGGCTAGGGAAAATTTCTATTTCACCTATGTACAAGTTTTTTACGATTTGCACAGGAACAAAGTAATTTTAGATCTCTTAAGTTAAAATGGAGTGAGTTTTGTGTAAATCAGAGCGAGGTGTAGTTAATGATCAGCTCTGTGTTTAGGGCTACTAAGGCTATGAGGGGGGAATACTATAGGCAGCAACAAGTGAAGATGATGTATCAAATTTTTATCACCCCTAAAATTATCTCATATTGGATTAAGGAAGGGGATAAACCAGTATGTACTAGGTGTAAATTTAGTTCGGCAGATATGGTCCGTTTGTTTTGGTCTTGCCCAATTATCCAAAGATTTTGGGGTAAAATTTTATTCTGGGCCACTAAAACTTTAAACCAATTTATACGTTTAAATAGTCAGAATGTCTTTTTTTTTTAATAACCAAGGAGGAAGTGGGTGGAAATACTTATTTTTCAGGGAAGGAAAATAATTTTGAGAAACTGGCAATCTCATAAAGAACCTAAACTTTCAGAACTTAAGAGTGGAATATTGTATCAGATGTTCTTAGAACAAGTTTCAATACAGATGGAAACTGAATAAGTTTTTCTTTGCAAAATGGGGGAAGTATATTAAATCACTAGACATTAATGCCCAAAAATTAGCCATTCTTCCTTTTAAAAACTCAATCTTTATTTTAGAATCCAATTTAAGGGGCAAATGGCTATACCCCAGAGCGAGTAGAGGGGGGGAACCTATTTTTTTTTTTTTATTTAATATAATTAAACCTGACGGAGGGGGGGCTCTCCCCTTATTTTTTTCTCCTTTTTTTCTTTTCCTTCTTTTTTTTTATTTGATGTTACACATTTTTGGTTTATTACCGAGTGGAGTTAAAATGAAAAATCCCAACAAAATGGTGGTGAGAGACAGAGATTTATGTTTACAATCAAGAGGTTGTATCTTTGTGTTGTATCTTAAGGCTTGTTTTTTTTTATATGCGGTACTTAATTTTTCTGTTGTTGCATCCAGTTTTGTTGGGATCAAAAACAATAAAAAAAAAATACTATGCTACAGGCTCGTAAGTCTGTTTCAAGGAAGATTTATTATCAGGTTTGGTGGAAAACCTATATTTCATGGTGTTTTTCTCATAAATTCTCTTGGCATTCTTTTAGGATTCCTAGAATTTTACAGTTTCTTCAGGAGGGTTTGGATAAAGGTATGTCTGCAAGTACCTTGAAGGGACAAATCTCTGCTCTTTCTGTTTTATTTCATAGAAAGATTGCTAAACTTCCTGATATTCACTGTTTTGTTCAGGCTTTGATTTGTATCAAGCCTGTTGTTAAATCAATCTCTCCTCCTTGGAGTCTTAATTTGGTTTTGAAGGCTTTGCAGGCTCCTTCTTTTGAGCCTATGCATTCTTTGGATATTAAAGTGTTGTTTCTTTTGGCTATCTCTTCAGCTAGAAGAGTTTCCGAATTGTCTGCTCTTTCTTGTGAGTCTCCTTTTCTGATTTTCCATCAGGATAAGGCTGTTTTGCGGACGTTGTTTAAATTTCTTCCTAAGGTTGTGAATTCTAACAACATTAGTAGGGAAATTGTTGTTCCTTCTTTGTGTCCTAAACCTAAGAATAATCTTGAAAGATCTTTACATTCTGTGGATGTTGTAAGACCTTTGAAATAATTTGTTGAAGCTACTAAAGATTTCAGGAAGACTTCTTGTCTATTTGTTGTTTTTTCTGATCCTAGGAAACGTCAGAAAGCCTCTGCCATTTATTTGGCATCTTGGTAAAAGGTTTTGATTCACAAGGCTTATTTGGAGGCGGGACAGTCTCTGCCTCAGAGAATTACAGCTCATTCTACTAGATCATCGCCACTTCTTGGACTTTTAAGAATGAAGCTTCGGTTGATCAGATTTGCAAAGCAGCAACTTGGTCTTCTTTGCATACATTTACTAAATTTTACCATTTTGATGTATTTGCTTTTTCTGAAGCAGTCTTTGGTAGAAAAGTTCTTCAGGCAGCTGTTTCAGTTTGATTCTTCTGCTTATGATTTAAGTTTTATTCTTGAAATGTATGTGAAATTTATGAGAGAGACTTATTTTTTTGTGGATTTAATTTTTTTCAGCGGAAATAGCTGTTTTTATTTCTCCAACATAGGTGTGTCCGGTCCACGGCGTCATCCTTACTTGTGGGATATTCTCTTCCCCAACAGGAAATGGCAAAGAGCCCAGCAAAGCTGGTCACATGATCCCTCCTAGGCTCCGCCTTCCCCAGTCATTCTCTTTGCCGTTGTACAGGCAACATCTCCACGGAGATGGCTTCGAGTTTTTTAGTGTTTAACTGTAGTTTTTATTATTCAATCAAGAGTTTGTTATTTTAAAATAGTGCTGGTATGTACTATTTACTCTGAAACAGAAAAGAGATGAAGATTTCTGTTTGTAAGAGGAAAATGATTTTAGCAACCGTTACTAAAATCGATGGCTGTTCCACACAGGACTGTTGAGAGGAATTAACTTCAGTTGGGGGAACAGTGAGCAGACTTTTGCTGCTTGAGGTATGACACATTCTAACAAGACGATGTAATGCTGGAAGCTGTCATTTTCCCTATGGGATCCGGTAAGCCATTTTTATTACAGACAGTAAATAAGGGCTTCACAAGGGCTTTTTAAGACTGTAGACATTTTCTGGGCTAAATCGATTTATATATAAACATATTTTATACTCCATAGCCTTGAGGAATTATTTTAATCTTGGGGATTTTGTAAAATAACCGGCAGGCACTGTATTGGACACCTTATGCTCTAGGGGCTTTCCCTAATCATAGGCAGAGTCTCATTTTCGCGCCTGTATTGCGCACTTGTTTTTGAGAAGCATGACATGCAGATGCATGTGTGAGGAGCTCTGATACATAGAAAAGACTTTCTGAAGGCGTCATTTGGTATCGTATTCCCCTTTGGGCTTGGTTGGGTCTCAGCAAAGCAGATACCAGGGACTGTAAAGGGGTTAAATATAAAAACGGCTCCGGTTCCGTTATTTTAAGGGTTAAAGCTTCCAAATTTGGTGTGCAATACTTTTAAGGCTTTAAGACACTGTGGTGAAATTTTGGTGAATTTTGAACAATTCCTTCATACTTTTTCGCAATTGCAGTAATAAAGTGTGTTCAGTTTAAAATTTAAAGTGACAGTAACGGTTTTATTTTAAAACGTTTTTTGTACTTTGTTATCAAGTTTATGCCTGTTTAACATGTCTGAACTGCCAGATAGACTGTGTTCTGAATGTGGGGAAGCCAAGGTTCCTTCTCATTTAAATAGAAATAAATGTAAAATGGACAAGTTCCTTGAGGTCCCGGGGCCCCCCGAAGCTTTTCCTATACCCAAGCGGGTGGCGGACATTGTAAATAAAGAATGGGAAAGGCCCGGTATACCTTTCGTCCCTCCCCCCATATTTAAAAAATTGTTTCCTATGGTCGACCCCAGAAAGGACTTATGGCAGACAGTCCCCAAGGTCGAGGGGGCGGTTTCTACTCTAAACAAACGCACCACTATACCCATAGAAGATAGTTGTGCTTTCAAAGATCCTATGGATAAAAAATTAGAAGGTTTGCTTAAAAAGATGTTTGTTCAGCAAGGTTACCTTCTACAACCAATTTCATGCATTGTCCCTGTCACTACAGCCGCGTGTTTCTGGTTCGATGAGCTAGAAAAGGCGATCACTAGTAATTCTCCTTCTTATGAGGAGATTATGGACAGAATCCGTGCTCTCAAATTGGCTAATTCTTTCACCCTAGACGCCACTTTGCAATTGGCTAGGTTAGCGGCGAAAAATTCTGGGTTTGCTATTGTGGCGCGCAGAGCGCTTTGGTTAAAATCTTGGTCAGCGGATGCGTCTTCCAAGAACAAATTGCTTAACATTCCTTTCAAGGGGAAAACGCTGTTTGGCCCTGACTTGAAAGAGATTATCTCTGATATCACTGGGGGCAAGGGCCACGCCCTTCCTCAGGATAGGTCTTTCAAGGCCAAAAATAAACCTAATTTCTTTCATGTAATTAACAAGAGTCCATGAGCTAGTGACGTATGGGATATACATTCCTACCAGGAGGGGCAAAGTTTCCCAAACCTTAAAATGCCTATAAATACACCCCTCACCACACCCACAAATCAGTTTTACAAACTTTGCCTCCAAGGGAGGTGGTGAAGTAAGTTTGTGCTAGATTCTACGTTGATATGCGCTCCGCAGCAAGTTGGAGCCCGGTTTTCCTCTCAGCGTGCAGTGAATGTCAGAGGGATGTGAAGAGAGTATTGCCTATTGAATGCAGTGATCTCCTTCTACGGGGTCTATTTCATAAGGTTCTCTGTTATCGGTCGTAGAGATTCATCTCTTACCTCCCTTTTCAGATCGACGATATACTCTTATATTTACCATTTCCTCTACTGATTCTCGTTTCAGTACTGGTTTGGCTTTCTACAAACATGTAGATGAGTGTCCTGGGGTAAGTAAGTCTTATTTTCTGTGACACTCTAAGCTATGGTTGGGCACTTTATTTATAAAGTTCTAAATATATGTATTCAAACATTTATTTGCCTTGACTCAGAATGTTCAACTTTCCTTATTTCCAGACAGTCAGTTTCATATTTGGGATTATGCATTGAATTATCATATTTTTTCTTACCTCAAAAATTTGACTTTTTTCCCTGTGGGCTGTTAGGCTCGCGGGGGCTGAAAATGCTTCATTTTATTGCGTCATTCTTGGCGCGGACTTTTTTGGCGCAATAATTCTTTTCCGTTTCCGGCGTCATACGTGTCGCCGGAAGTTGCGTCATTTTTTGACGTTATTTTGCGCCAAAGATGTCGGCGTTCCGGATGTGGCGTCATTTTTGGCGCCAAAAGCATTTAGGCGCCAAATAATGTGGGCGTCTTATTTGGCGCTAAAAAATATGGGCGTCGCTTTTGTCTCCACATTATTTCAGTCTCATTTTTCATTTGCTTCTGGTTGCTAGAAGCTTGATGTTTGGCATTTTTCCCATTCCTGAAACTGTCTTATAAGGAATTTGATCTATTTTGCTTTATATGTTGTTTTTTCTCTTACATATTGCAAGATGTCTCACGTTGCATCTGAGCCAGAAGATACTACAGGAAAACCACTGCCTGCTGGATCTACCAAAGCTAAGTGTATCTGCTGTAAACTTTTGGTAGCTATTCCTCCAGCTGTTGTTTGTAATAATTGTCATGACAAACTTGTTAAAGCAGATAATATTTCCTTTAGTGATGTACCATTGCCTGTTGCAGTTCCCTCAACATCTAAGGTGCAGAATGTTCCTGATAACATAAGAGATTTTGTTTCTGAATCCATAAAGAAGGCTTTGTCTGTTATTTCTCCTTCTAGTAAACATAAAAAGTCTTTTAAATCTTCTCTCTCTACAGATGAATTTTTAAATGAACACCATCATTCTGATTCTTTGGACTCTTCTGGTTCAGAGGATTCTTTCTCAGAGATTGATGCTGATAAATCTTCATATTTATTTAAGATGGAATTTATTCGCTCTTTACTTAAAGAAGTACTAATTGCTTTAGAAATAGAGGATTCTAGTCCTCTTGATACTAATTCTATACGTTTGGATAAGGTTTTTAAAGCTCCTGCGGTTATTCCAGAAGTCTTTCCTGTTCCTTATGCTATTTCTGCTGTAATTTCCAAGGAATGGGATAAATTGGGTAATTCATTTACTCCTTCTAAACGTTTTAAGCAATTATATCCTGTTCCGCCTGACAGGTTAGAATTTTGGGACAAAATCCCTAAAGTTGATGGGGCTATTTCTACCCTTGCTAAACGTACTACCATTCCTACGTCAGATGGTACCTCGTTTAAGGATCCTTTAGATAGAAAAATTGAATCTTTTCTAAGAAAAGCTTATCTATGTTCAGGTAATCTTCTTAGACCTGCTATATCATTGGCTGATGTTGCTGCAGCTTCAACTTTTTGGTTGGAAACTCTAGCGCAACAAGTAACAAATCGTGATTCTCATGATATTATTATTCTTCTCCAGCATGCTAATAAATTCATCTGTGATGCCATTTTTGATATTATTAGAGTTGATGTTAGGTTTATGTCTCTGGCTATCTTAGCCAGAAGAGCTTTATGGCTTAAGACCTGGAATGCTGGTATGGCTTCTAAATCAACTCTACTTTCCATTTTCTTTCCAGGGAAACAAATTATTTGGTTCTCAGTTGGATTCTATTATTTCAACTGTTACTGGTGGGAAAGGAACTTTTTTACCACAGGATAAAAAGTCTAAAGGTAAAAACAGGGCTAACAATCGTTTTCGTTCCTTTCGTTTCAATAAAGAACAAAAGCCTGATCCTTCGTCCTCAGGAGCAGTTTCAGTTTGGAAACCATCTCCAGTCTGGAATAAATCCAAGCCTGCTAGAAAGGCAAAGCCTGCTTCTAAGTTCACATGAAGGTACGGCCCTCATTCCAGTTCAGCTGGTAGGGGGCAGGTTACGTTTTTTCAAAGAAATTTGGATCAATTCTGTTCACAATCTTTGGATTCAGAACATTGTTTCAGAAGGGTACAGAATTGGTTTCAAGATGAGACCTCCTGCAAAGAGATTTTTTCTTTCCCATGTCCCAGTAAATCCAGTGAAAGCTCAAGCATTTCTGAATTGTGTTTCAGATCTAGAGTTGGCTGGAGTAATTATGCCAGTTCCAGTTCCGGAACAGGGGATGGGGTTTTATTCAAATCTCTTCATTGTACCAAAGAAGGAGAATTCCTTCAGACCAGTTCTGGATCTAAAATTATTGAATCGTTATGTAAGGATACCAACGTTCAAGATGGTAACTGTAAGGACTATATTGCCTTTTGTTCAGCAAGGGAATTATATGTCCACAATAGATTTACAGGATGCATATCTGCATATTCCGATTCATCCAGATCATTATCAGTTCCTGAGATTCTCTTTTCTAGACAAGCATTACCAATTTGTGGCTCTACCGTTTGGCCTTGCTACAGCTCCAAGAATTTTCACAAAGATTCTCGGTGCCCTTCTGTCTGTAATCAGAGAACAGGGTATTGTGGTATTTCCTTATTTGGACGATATCTTGGTACTTGCTCAGTCTTTACATTTAGCAGAGTCTCATACGAATCGACTTGTGTTGTTTCTTCAAGATCATGGTTGGAGGATCAATTTACCAAAAAGTTCTTTGATTCCTCAAACAAGGGTAACCTTTCTGGGTTTCCAGATAGATTCAGTGTCCATGACTCTGTCTTTAACAGACAAGAGACGTCTAAAATTGATTACAGCTTGTCGAAACCTTCAGTCTCAATCATTCCCTTCGGTAGCCTTATGCATGGAAATTCTAGGTCTTATGACTGCTGCATCGGACGCGATCCCCTTTGCTCGTTTTCACATGCGACCTCTTCAGCTCTGTATGCTGAACCAATGGTGCAGGGATTACACGAAGATATATCAATTAATATCTTTAAAACCGATTGTTCGACACTCTCTAACGTGGTGGACAGATCACCTTCGTTTAATTCAGGGGGCTTCTTTTGTTCTTCCGACCTGGACTGTAATTTCAACAGATGCAAGTCTCACAGGTTGGGGAGCTGTGTGGGGATCTCTGACGGCACAAGGAGTTTGGGAATCTCAGGAGGTGAGATTACCGATCAATATCTTGGAACTCCGTGCAGTTTTCAGAGCTCTTCAGTTTTGGCCTCTTCTGAAGAGAGAATCATTCATTTGTTTTCAGACAGACAATGTCACAACTGTGGCATACATCAATCATCAAGGAGGGACTCACAGTCCTCTGGCTATGAAAGAAGTATCTCGAATTTTGGTTTGGGCGGAATCCAGCTCCTGTCTAATCTCTGCGGTTCATATCCCAGGTGTAGACAATTGGGAAGCGGATTATCTCAGTCGCCAAACGTTGCATCCGGGCGAATGGTCTCTTCACCCAGAGGTATTTCTTCAGATTGTTCAAATGTGGGGGCTCCCAGAGATAGATCTGATGGCCTCTCATCTAAACAAGAAACTTCCCAGGTATCTGTCCAGATCCCGGGATCCTCAGGCGGAGGCAGTGGATGCATTATCACTTCCTTGGAAGTATCATCCTGCCTATATCTTTCCGCCTCTAGTTCTTCTTCCAAGAGTAATCTCCAAGATTCTGAGGGAATGCTCGTTTGTTCTGCTAATAGCTCCGGCATGGCCTCACAGGTTTTGGTATGCGGATCTTGTCCGGATGGCATCTTGCCAACCATGGACTCTTCCGTTAAGACCAGACCTTCTGTCACAAGGTCCTTTTTTCCATCCGGATCTGAAATCCTTAAATTTAAAGGTATGGAGATTGAACGCTTGATTCTTGGTCAAAGAGGTTTCTCTGACTCCGTGATTAATACTATGTTACAGGCGCGTAAATCTGTATCTCGAGAGATATATTATAGAGTCTGGAAGACTTATATTTCTTGGTGTCTTTCTCATCATTTTTCTTGGCATTCTTTTAGAATACCGAGAATTTTACAGTTTCTTCAGGATGGTTTAGATAAGGGTTTGTCCGCAAGTTCTTTGAAAGGACAAATCTCCGCTCTTTCTGTTCTTTTTCACAGAAAGATTGCTATTCTTCCTGATATTCATTGTTTTGTACAAGCTTTGGTTCGTATAAAACCTGTCATTAAATCAATTTCTCCTCCTTGGAGTTTGAATTTGGTTCTGGGAGCTCTTCAAGCTCCTCCGTTTGAACCTATGCATTCATTGGACATTAAATTACTTTCTTGGAAAGTTTTGTTCCTTTTGGCCATCTCTTCTGCTAGAAGAGTTTCTGAATTATCTGCTCTTTCTTGTGAGTCTCCTTTTCTGATTTTTCATCAGGATAAGGCGGTGTTGCGAACTTCTTTTGAATTTTTACCTAAAGTTGTGAATTCCAACAACATTAGTAGAGAAATTGTGGTTCCTTCATTATGTCCTAATCCTAAGAATTCTAAGGAGAAATCGTTGCATTCTTTGGATGTTGTTAGAGCTTTGAAATATTATGTTGAAGCTACGAAATCTTTCCGTAAGACTTCTAGTCTATTTGTTATCTTTTCCGGTTCTAGGAAAGGCCAGAAAGCTTCTGCCATTTCTTTGGCATCTTGGTTGAAATCTTTAATTCATCTTGCCTATGTTGAGTCGGGTAAAATTCCGCCTCAGAGAATTACAGCTCATTCTACTAGGTCAGTATCTACTTCCTGGGCGTTTAGGAATGAAGCTTCGGTTGACCAGATCTGCAAAGCAGCAACTTGGTCCTCTTTGCATACTTTTACTAAATTCTACCATTTTGATGTATTTTCTTCTTCTGAAGCAGTTTTTGGTAGAAAAGTTCTTCAGGCAGCGGTTTCAGTTTGAATCTTCTGCTTATGTTTTTTGTTAAACTTTATTTTGGGTGTGGATTATTTTCAGCAGGAATTGGCTGTCTTTATTTTATCCCTCCCTCTCTAGTGACTCTTGTGTGGAAAGATCCACATCTTGGGTAGTCATTATCCCATACGTCACTAGCTCATGGACTCTTGTTAATTACATGAAAGAAAACATAATTTATGTAAGAACTTACCTGATAAATTCATTTCTTTCATATTAACAAGAGTCCATGAGGCCCACCCTTTTTTGTGGTGGTTATGATTTTTTTGTATAAAGCACAATTATTCCAATTCCTTATTTTATATGCTTCGCACTTTTTTTCTTATCACCCCACTTCTTGGCTATTCGTTAAACTGATTTGTGGGTGTGGTGAGGGGTGTATTTATAGGCATTTTAAGGTTTGGGAAACTTTGCCCCTCCTGGTAGGAATGTATATCCCATACGTCACTAGCTCATGGACTCTTGTTAATATGAAAGAAATGAATTTATCAGGTAAGTTCTTACATAAATTATGTTTTTCGTCCCTTTCGTAGAAACGGACCAGCCCCAAGTGCTACGTCCTCTAAGCAAGAGGGTAATACTTCTCAAGCCAAGCCAGCCTGGAGACCAATGCAAGGCTGGAACAAGGGAAAGCAGGCCAAGAAACCTGCCACTGCTACCAAGACAGCATGAGATGTTGGCCCCCGATCCGGGACCGGATCTGGTGGGGGGCAGACTCTCTCTCTTCGCTCAGGTTTGGGCAAGAGATGTTCTGGATCCTTGGGCGCTAGAAATAGTCTCCCAAGGTTATCTTCTGGAATTCAAGGGGCTTCCCCCAAGGGGGAGGTTCCACAGGTCTCAATTGTCTTCAGACCACATAAAAAAACAGGCATTCTTACATTGTGTAGAAGACCTGTTAAAAATGGGAGTGATTCATCCTGTTCCATTAGGAGAACAAGGGATGGGGTTCTACTCCAATCTGTTCGTAGTTCCCAAAAAAGAGGGAACGTTCAGACCAATCTTAGATCTCAAGATCCTAAACAAGTTTCTCAAGGTTCCATCGTTCAAAATGGAAACCATTCGAACAATTCTTCCTTCCATCCAGGAAGGTCAATTCATGACCACGGTGGATTTAAAGGATGCGTATCTACATATTCCTATCCACAAGGAACATCATCGGTTCCTAAGGTTCGCATTCCTGGACAAGCATTACCAGTTCGTGGCACTTCCGTTCGGATTAGCCACTGCTCCAAGGATTTTCACAAAGGTACTAGGGTCCCTTCTAGCGGTGCTAAGACCAAGGGGCATTGCAGTAGTACCTTACTTGGACGACATTCTGATTCAAGCGTCGTCCCTTCCTCAAGCAAAGGCTCACACGGACATGGTCCTGGCCTTCCTCAGATCTCACGGATGGAAAGTGAACGTAGAAAAGAGTTCTCTATCTCCGTCAACGAGGGTTCCCTTCTTGGGAACAATAATAGACTCCTTAGAAATGAGGATTTTTCTGACAGAGGCCAGAAAAACAAAACTTCTAAACTCTTGTCAAATACTTCATTCCGTTCCTCTTCCTTCCATAGCGCAGTGCATGGAAGTGATAGGTTTGATGGTAGCGGCAATGGACATAGTTCCTTTTGCGCGCATTCATCTAAGACCATTACAACTGTGCATGCTCAGTCAGTGGAATGGGGACTATACAGACTTGTCTCCGACGATACAAGTAAATCAGAGGACCAGAGATTCACTCCGTTGGTGGCTGTCCCTGGACAACCTGTCACAGGGGATGAGCTTCCGCAGACCAGAGTGGGTCATTGTCACGACCGACGCCAGTCTGATGGGCTGGGGCGCGGTCTGGGGACCCCTGAAAGCTCAGGGTCTTTGGTCTCGGGAAGAATCTCTTCTACCGATAAATATTCTGGAACTGAGAGCGATACTCAATGCTCTCAAGGCTTGGCCTCAGCTAGCAAAGGCCAAGTTCATACGGTTTCAATCAGACAACATGACGACTGTTGCGTACATCAACCATCAGGGGGGAACAAGGAGTTCCCTGGCGATGGAAGAAGTGACCAAAATCATTCAATGGGCGGAGACTCACTCCTGCCACTTGTCTGCAATCCACATCCCAGGAGTGGAAAATTGGGAAGCGGATTTTCTGAGTCGTCAGACATTACATCCGGGGGAGTGGGAACTCCATCCGGAAATCTTTGCCCAAATTACTCAACTGTGGGGCATTCCAGACATGGATCTGATGGCCTCTCGTCAGAACTTCAAGGTTCCTTGCTACGGGTCCAGATCCAGGGATCCCAAGGCGACTCTAGTAGATGCACTAGTAGCACCTTGGACCTTCAAACTAGCTTATGTGTTCCCGCCGTTTCCTCTCATCCCCAGGCTGGTAGCCAGGATCAATCAGGAGAGGGCATCGGTGATCTTGATAGCTCCTGCGTGGCCACGCAGGACTTGGTATGCAGACCTGGTGAATATGTCATCGGCTCCACCATGGAAGCTACCTTTGAGACGAGACCTTCTTGTTCAAGGTCCGTTCGAACATCCGAATCTGGTCTCACTCCAACTGACTGCTTGGAGATTGAACGCTTGATCTTATCAAAGCGAGGGTTCTCAGATTCTGTTATTGATACTCTTGTTCAGGCCAGAAAGCCTGTAACTAGAAAAAATTACCACAAAATATGGAAAAAATATATCTGTTGGTGTGAATCTAAAGGATTCCCTTGGGACAAGGTAAAAATTCCTAAGATTCTATCCTTTCTTCAAGAAGGATTGGAGAAAGGATTATCTGCAAGTTCCTTGAAGGGACAGATTTCTGCCTTGTCTGTGTTACTTCACAAAAAGCTGGCAGCTGTGCCAGATGTTCAAGCCTTTGTTCAGGCTCTGGTTAGAATCAAGCCTGTTTACAAACCTTTGACTCCTCCTTGGAGTCTCAATTTAGTTCTTTCAGTTCTTCAGGGGGTTCCGTTTGAACCCTTACATTCCGTTGATATTAAGTTATTATCTTGGAAAGTTTTGTTTTTGGTTGCAATTTCTTCTGCTAGAAGAGTTTCAGAATTATCTGCTCTGCAGTGTTCTCCTCCTTATCTGGTGTTCCATGCAGATAAGGTGGTTTTACGTACTAAACCTGGTTTTCTTCCGAAAGTTGTTTCTAACAAAAACATTAACCAGGAGATAGTCGTGCCTTCTTTGTGTCCGAATCCAGTTTCAAAGAAGGAACGTTTGTTGCACAATTTGGATGTTGTTCGCGCTCTAAAATTCTATTTAGATGCTACAAAGGATTTTAGACAAACATCTTCCTTGTTTGTTGTTTATTCTGGTAAAAGGAGAGGTCAAAAAGCAACTTCTACCTCTCTCTCTTTTTGGATTAAAAGCATCATCAGATTGGCTTATGAGACTGCCGGACGGCAGCCTCCTGAAAGAATCACAGCTCATTCCACTAGGGCTGTGGCTTCCACATGGGCCTTCAAGAACGAGGCTTCTGTTGATCAGATATGTAAGGCAGCGACTTGGTCTTCACTGCACACTTTTACCAAATTTTACAAGTTTGATACTTTTGCTTCTTCTGAGGCTATTTTTGGGAGAAAGGTTTTGCAAGCCGTGGTGCCTTCCATTTAGGTGACCTGATTTGCTCCCTCCCTTCATCCGTGTCCTAAAGCTTTGGTATTGGTTCCCACAAGTAAGGATGACGCCGTGGACCGGACACACCTATGTTGGAGAAAACAGAATTTATGTTTACCTGATAAATTACTTTCTCCAACGGTGTGTCCGGTCCACGGCCCGCCCTGGTTTTTTAATCAGGTCTGATAATTTATTTTCTTTAACTACAGTCACCACGGTATCATATGGTTTCTCCTATGCAAATATTCCTCCTTTACGTCGGTCGAATGACTGGGGAAGGCGGAGCCTAGGAGGGATCATGTGACCAGCTTTGCTGGGCTCTTTGCCATTTCCTGTTGGGGAAGAGAATATCCCACAAGTAAGGATGACGCCGTGGACCGGACACACCGTTGGAGAAAGTAATTTATCAGGTAAACATAAATTCTGTTTTTATTCCTCCCTTTCTAGTGACTCTTCTGTGGTCTCCCACATCTTGGGTATTTCTATCCCATACGTCACTAGCTCATGGACTCTTGCCAATTGCATGAAAGAAAACATAATTTATGTAAATTAATTTATTCCGTATTGGCAAGAGTCCATGAGGCCCACCCTTTTTATGGTGGTTATGATTTTTGTATAAAAAGCACAATTTTATTTCCAGTTCCTTTTATTGTATGCTTTTTTACTCCTTATTTTTTCACCCCACTTCTTGGCTATTCATTAAACTTAATTGTGGGTGTGGTGAGGGATGTATTTATAGGCATTTTGAAGTTTGGGAAACTTTGTCCCTCCTGGTAGGACTGTATATCCCATATGTCACTAGCTCATGGACTCTTACCAATATGAAAGAAATAAATTTATCAGGTAAGTTCTTACATACATACAGTTTTGCTGTAGTGCTCTTTGCCTCCTCCTGCTGGCCTGAAGTGATATTCCCACTAGTAATTAATGATTCCATGGACTCAACATATCCGGAAAGAAATACATTTATCAAGTAAGCATAAATTATGTTTTTACACATTTAATAAAGCTATTATACAAAAAATCTTCTGCCAGGGGGCAAAGCCTAGCCACGCAGGCCGATGGCAGCATTCTGAGAAAGCTCCTGAGCCCTGTGGCATAAACTGTGTAAAAATAACATATAGAACCATCTTTAATGCTTAAAATATGACATCCGCAGTGCTGTAGTAGAACGGAGACCACAACTGCCGAACTTTATGGAGCTAAGCGGAGCTGAAGGGACAAAAAAAGATTCCGGAGCAGCGTAATTAACACTCACTCCTTACTTGGGCTGGAGCTGCTGGGGAGAGGAATCGTGATCGGTGGAGTATCTTAGAGAACGGTCCGGGTACAACAGAACAGCAGGCTTATAAGACCGCAGACACAACGTTATAGCCAGGTACCGGGTGGTTTGGGGCATGAGATAAAGCCTTCAAATAATAGGCGTGAATGACATTGGGATATAACAAGGGACGCCATAACAAAAGTAAGCTAAAACTGTGTAGGTGCAATACTCTTTTTACAGCGGAGGGATTATAATACTAGCAAAGACAGTGACAACAGCTAATAGCCATGTGGGCAGTACAGTCAGGTATATAGGCCTGCAATAATAGTGGCACAGTCGCAGCAAGATAAAATAGCGGGCTAGATCAGTAATAACGCTATATTGGGCACTCTATCATCTTTAAAATATACAGTGTCTACACTTGCAGAGCACTATATTATACCTGTACCTGGAACTTTTTCTCATTGCACTAACTAATTCAGGATAGTATACATCACCTGAGTGAACACCAAACAGACTGCAGTATTTCCTCACCACATTTGTGGAATGCCCAATAAGAAGCAGACTAGAGGAGAGAAAATCAATGTTAATAGAACACTAGGCCACTATCTAAAACCTAAGGAACCCCAGGGGCCTACACCCGCAGAAAAGCTGTAAGTGGTCAACAGAACACAATGGCAGAAGCACATATCGTTGACACCCTACCTCCAAATTATGTCACAAAAGAAGACCTCAGTCTCCTGTCATCCAAGGATGATATAAAGGTGGTAATGCACGAAGTCCGCACACTATATAAAGAACTTCACAAAGATATATCTACATTGAAAGACAGGATAACTACAGTAGAAGACACTCAAACATCAACCTCCACTGACTTGGCACAACTCACAAAGTGACCTCTCAAGATAACTTAATACAGTCTCTGAATGACAAAATAGAGGATTTGAATAACCGCAGCCGCCGCAATAACTTGAGGGTGAGGGGTGTCCCTGAATCAGTTTCTACCATAGCAATAGAGGGATACCTCCAAAGCCTATTCAGAACCATAAAGGGGACCCCAAGTCCAACGGATATCCCAATCGAAAGAGCACATAGAACATTGCGGCCTAGACCACCTCCTAAAGCACCGCCACATGATATTATCAAGTTACTTAACTTTCAGGATAAGGAGGAAATTTTGCGCAACGCCAGGGCTAAACAACCCCTTCAACATGCTGTGGGATGCCTATACAAATTTTCAGTGACCTGAGTCCAGTTACTCTACAAAAACATAGAGCATTGTCCTATATCACTTCTGCATTACAAAAGCACAAGATACAATACAGATGGGGCTTTCCGGTAGCTGTCATAGCTTCAAAAGATAATAAAAATGTGATTTTCCGCACCGAGGAGGATCTACCACAATTTTGCCGGGAGCTCTCAATTGATGTTCCACTTTCTCCCACTTCCTTACACAATGACCCATTACAGGGTTCGGCATCGGAAGACCCAAGAAAGCACACGTAGAGTATAACCTAATTTACCAAATGTTTGCTCACCTACGACCAGTTAACGGAGTGGAGGACAGGAATCTTGGACAGAATACCTGGACTCATGTGTCCACCAGGACTGAATAGAGTCACCAATGTCTAAGAGAAATTTGGACCTGATGCCTTTCCAGAACATTATACAAGAACTAAAGGCTCTCAGGTGATATCACACTGAGCTTTTTTTTTTTCTCTATTATGTATTTTGCTGCTCTGGTTCAAGAAAAGTTTTATTAATTTAGGCTCAGTTCTGATTATAGTTATGAAAGTTGAAATGTCAATGTTTAGCATGGTTTAGTTTAGTTTTACAATGCATAATACTGATCCTGAGATTACATAAACCGCTGAGTGATCGGACATAGAGAATGTAACAATGTGAGTCATACCAGATTACAGAAGTCATGCCTCAGACAATCTGTTAGTATGACTTTAAAATACCATGATCACCAGGCGTGCAGTTATGAGCAACCTAGATAGATACACTGCTCTTTGAATATGTCTTGGAACTCTTGACAAGTTTGACTTAGTGTTACCTAAATAGATATAAATGCATTGAACAATGTTGTTTTCTGTTTGTCCTGTTGTAGTTTGAATTTTTGACTGCCCTTTGCTTTGCTCCGTTTTCTATCTTTTCCATATTTATATGTCCAATGTTACTATAAATTTTAGTCTCTGTTTCTTTTGCCCTCTTATATTGCGGAGTAAAATGTTAACAATAATAGGTTATCTATATGTAACAAACGGAGATTAGAGCCCAACTCTACCTCCAAAAAAAATTCAAAGCACAATTATAAATCACACAAATGCCATAGGGACACATCCCCACTGAAACACTTGCCTTTACCTTTTCTTTATTTGGTATACCATTGAATATTTTAACACAAACACCTTTATAGTATACTAATATTACCTATTCCGTTCTACCCTCACTAACTTAAAGCTTCAGATAAGAATTAGATAATAATTCCCCTTACCCCCTACATCCCATTAACCGGTATATCACACACAGGCAACACTTTCATCCTCCTTTACCCCCTTTTTACTTTTTTTTTTCTCTAGGAATTGAGTGCTACACAGAAGTTGTTATTAACTTCCAACTATGCTGCGCCCCAGACTATCTAACGCCCCTGACTATACTATCACTTTAACTACAATAAATGTCAAGGGTTTAAATAGCCCTGTCAAGAGATCTATCGCCATGAAAGAAATCAATAGAATCAATCATTCTATTATTTTTCTACAAGAAACGCATTTTCAGAAAGGGAAGGAACCTAAATCGTCCAATCCCAAATACCCTACCACTTTTTTCGCCTCTAACTCTTGCAAAAGAAATGGAGTGGGTGTGCTGTTCCTCGGGTCGATTTCTCTACAACCACTTACAGTAATTAAGGACCCAGAAGGCCGCTTTATTTTAATTGTCGGCTTCCTATTTGGGAAACCCATTACTCTATTTAATGTATACGCCCCTAACACGGGACAATACCACTTCATAAAAAAATGACATGCCTTTTGTTAGATCACCGCAAAGGATTAGTCTTATTGGGCGGAGATTTTAATTTTTCACTTAACCCACCACTAGATTCTTCAAATCACACTTCCAGCATCCCAAGACATGTTCTGAAAGCAATCAAAACTACTATTTCAGAAATTAACCTCCATGACATCTGGCGTACTCTACACTCCACAACAAAGGACTAAACATACTATTCTAATGTCCATAAAAAATATTCCCGTATTGATTACCTATTTACAGACTCGATAGGACTCTCCTCTATGACTAAATGTGACATAGGCACAATCACCTGGACAGACCACGCCCCAGTTTCTTGTGCTGTGGTTTTGCCCGAAACACCTCTGACGGATTTTGTTTGGAGATTGGACGATCATCTATTATTAGACCCGCTCACAAATGAGAATATAGGCAAGGCTATCTCAGAATTTTTTACTCTTAACACACACACTGATACATCTAGCTCAAAAAACTGGGAGGCACATAAGTGCGTAATAAGGGGAGAACTAATCAAAATTAGGGCGAAAAAATTGATAGACAACAGAGCACACTATGAGAAACTGCATTCCTCAATCTACCTCTTAGAACAAAAACATAAGGTCGACCCGCAGAACTCCTCACTTATGATATCTTTAACACGAGCTAGAAAAGAGGAACTTGTTACAGCCGACTCTCAAAGTACGGCTTTATACCTCCGCCAACTCTATTATAATGAGGGTAATAAACCCGGTAAGCTTTTGGCCAGGTCCATACAACTGAAAAAATACAAGTCTTTTATTAATTCCCTTAGAACAAGTGACTCATCAGAGGTTAAGGACAGTAAAGGGATAGCGAATGAATTCTGTCAATACTATCAATCTCTATACAGCCTAAATCAAAACCTGGACACCACTAGTGGTTCTGAGTGCCCCAATAAACAAGCATTAATCACAGATTATCTAAGAAATTTACCTCTCTGTTCCCTTAGTGAGGAAGAGTCAGCAACCCTGGACTTACCACTCACAGATACAGAAATATCACAAGCCATAGGGGAACTTTCATCAGGGAAATGCCCGGGTCCGGATGGATTTACCCTGAAATACTATAAAAATTACAAAACCCTTTTAGTTCCACATCTTCTTACTCTTTTCAATTAATTGATTAACACTGAAACATTACCACGCGGAATGCTTGAGGCCCACATCTCAGTGCTCCCCAAACCAGGTAAAACACCCAATTTTCCAAGTCATTTCCGCCCAATATCTCTGTTAAATACGGATGTAAATAAACTGACTACTCACTCCTCCAAATTATATGCTGCAAATTATTTTCCACTATACAAAGCAATTAGGTCAGACATAGGCAGGTGGAGGAAAATGGGATTCTCCTGGTACGGGAGGCTGTCTGCTGTCAAGATGACGATTCTACCTAGAATTCTGTATCTGTTCAGGGTCCTCCCAATTAAAATCAGCAATTCAGATTTAGATAATCTCTAAAAAGACATACACAGATTTCTGAGGGACAACAACCATCCGAGGATCCCACACCAATTCCTGACAAGACATAGACAATTGGGGGGGGTGGGAGCTCCTAATTTGCATGATTATTATACAGCAGCTAGACTAGCGCAAAACTCAATACTGGGGAGAAGACAAAAAGATGTTCTCTGGCCTGCCTTGGAGGCTGCTATGGGGGGAATGGAGGGACCCGAGGATATTTTCTGGGGTAACATAAAGAATAAGGGACCAGAGATCTATCATAATAAGTCCACACAACTGGCAAAACAACAATGGACCAAGATACAGCGGATAGGGAAGCTGATGCCTAGACACACCCTGATAACACCACTAAAATACTTGATAAATGAGGAGTTCATACACCATATCAAAAAATGGGAAAATAAAGGCTTATACAGGGTGGCGGATATATATACACAAGGTAAACTATTGACCTTCACACAACTTAGACAGAAGCTAGAGCCTATACAGATACACTGGTTCCTCTACCTGCAGATCACATCAGCTGTACAAACATATTTCAGTGGGGCCACAATACACAGTCCAAAAACGACTCTCGAAAATTTATGTCTAGCAATCGACAGACCCAAGAAAGCAATATCTAGATTATACATATCATTACAGGAAACTAAATACATGACTAAGTCTGCATTGCTACTAAATTGGGAGGAGGATATTGCAAGTGAGCATACGATTGATGACTGGAATGATATACTTCATCAAGCTAGCAAGGGCCTTATTAGTGCGGACCTTAGAGAGAATGTACTGAAGACCACCTTTAGATGGTACTTGACACCACTGAAAACATTTCACATGACACTAGGAAACTCTAGATACTGTTATAGGGGGTGTAAAGTTAGAGGATCATATCTTCACATGTGGTGGGATTGCCCTAAAGTCCAAAACATTTGGAGGAAACTATCTTTAATGCTAAGTACCCTGTTAAACGAAAGAATCTCTCTTACTCCAGCCCAGGCGCTGCTGCATGAGACACTTCCGAGACTAAATCCACATATAAACACTTTCATTCGAATCCTATGCACCACCACAAGAATAGCTATAGCTAAATATTGGAAAAATGAGACACCAACATGGGCAGAGATCCTCAATAAAATACAGATGATTTATTCGATGTACGAGACAGCAGCATTTATTCAAGACACAGGGCCTACATTCCAGAAGATCTGGTTTTACTGGATAATCAGAGAAGGTGAGGGGACAGGGTAGAGGAGTAAGGCAAGAATTCCTTAGAGGAAGATAGTCGCTGACCTGACATAGGAGACCACTTCACAAAGGGACAATTGATGAGAGAGCTACTAATAGCCATATAAATAGGTACTAGGGTGTGGGGCACCCGTGACTTCATTAGTTTGATTTGTTGTGATACAGAAGTTGTTGAATTTTGTTCATCTGTTTTATTTAGATAAATGATACTACTGAAATTAAAAGAGTATTACCCCCCAAGATCATATACTTCCAATATAGACTGCAATAGCCAAGGATATATAAGAGAAGTAATTGAGGGAAAAATATGAAAATGAGAGAAACCTCCATAGGCTTTGAGATAGACTGCAGCAAAGGTAGCAGATTAGATTAATTGCCGATATCTCATGAATAAATGGTTAAACCCAAAGTTAGAAAGTTCTAATGGCAAACCGGCTCAAGGAAGTATACCTAGACGAGTACCACAAGAGTCTTAGAATACAAGTATGAGTAAGGTACTATCTACCATGCTGTTGAATGCTCTTTATTCTTTTTTTTTTTTTTTTTTTTTATGTTTCTTATATTTTTTCGTCTGTCTCATTGTATGTCACATGTAATGTATCCGATGTATATGGAGGAGGTTTGTGGTTTAATAAAGAATATTTTATCTAAATACGGATGTAAAGATCTTAGCAAAAGCATTGGCCAATAGACTAAATAGAATCCTCCCGAAACTGATCTCTACCGACCAGGTGGGATTTGTACCTGGTCGCGAGGCCAGAGACAATACAATTAGGATACAACATATCATCAATTTAGCTAAACATAACTCTCTTCCCCTCTCACTATTTTCAACAGATGCCGAAAAAGGCTTTTGATAGGGTCGATTGGTTATACCTCAGACAACTAATGTCCAAGATGATGTGTTTATCAAACACATTCAAAATAACAAACGGTACCCGACAAGGCTGCCCATAATCTCCATTATTATTTGTCCTCTCATTTGAGGCCCTGGCCCAAACTATACTTCTAAATGAGAGGATCTCTGGAATAACAATAGGATATTTAGAGAATAAACTCATTATGTATACAGACAACATACTTTTCACACTATCGAACATTGACACTTCAATACCAGAATTGTTAGGGGAATTACAGAGGTATGGCCAAGTCTCCAACTTCCATCTTAACCTAATAAATTCAGAACTACTCAACATTTCATCTCCAACACAACATGTTAATCACATACACCTAGATTTAGAGTTTGGCGTTAGCCGTCAAAAGCAGCGTTAAGGGGTCCTAACGCTGCTTTTTACCGCCCGCTGGTCATTAGAGTCAGGCAGGAAAGGGTCTAATGCTCACTTCCTCACCGCGACTCCAGGCTACCGCAGATCCCCTTATGCCAATTGCGTATCCTATCTTTTCAATGGGATCTGCCTAACACTAGTATTTGGAGTCTTGGGAGACGTGAGCGGTAGACCCTCTACTGACAAGACAAAAAAGTCAGTAGTTAAGAGCTTTATGGGCTAACACATGAATATAAAGCTCTTAACTACTGTGCTACAAAGTACACTAACTAAACTACCTACACTGTGTGCAGAATTATTAGGCAAATTAGTATTTTGACCACATCATCCTCTTTATGCATGTTGTCTTACTCCAAGCTGTATAGGCTCGAAAGCCTACTACCAATTAAGCATATTAGGTGATGTGCATCTCTGTAATGAGAAGGGGTGTGGTCTAATGACATCAACACCCTATATCAGGTGTGCATAATTATTAGGCAACTTCCTTTCCTTTGGCAAAATGGGTCAAAAGAAGGACTTGACAGGCTCAGAAAAGTAAAAAATAGTGAGATATCTTGCAGAGGGATGCAGCACTCTTAAAATTGCAAAGCTTCTGAAGCGTGATCATCGAACAATCAAGCGTTTCATTCAAAATAGTCAACAGGGTCGCAAGAAGCGTGTGGAAAAACCAAGGAGCAAAATAACTGCCCATGAACTGAGAAAAGTCAAGCGTGCAGCTGCCAAGATGCCACTTGCCACCAGTTTGGCCATATTTCAGAGCTGCAACATCACTGGAGTGCCCAAAAGCACAAGGTGTGCAATACTCAGAGACATGGCCAAGGTAAGAAAGGCTGAAAGACGACCACCACTGAACAAGACACACAAGCTGAAACGTCAAGACTGGGCCAAGAAATATCTCAAGACTGATTTTTCTAAGGTTTTATGGACTGAGGAAATGAGAGTGAGTCTAGATGGGCCAGATGGATGGGCCCGTGGCTGGATTGGTAAAGGGCAGAGAGCTCCAGTCCGACTCAGACGCCAGCAAGGTGGAGGTGGAGTACTGGTTTGGGCTGGTATCATCAAAGATGAGCTTGTGGGGCCTTTTCGGGTTGAGGATGGAGTCAAGCTCAACTCCCAGTCCTACTGCCAGTTTCTGGAAGACACCTTCTTCAAGCAGTGGTACAGGAAGAAGTCTGCATCCTTCAAGAAAAACATGATTTTCATGCAGGACAATGCTCCATCACACGCATCCAAGTACTCCACAGCGTGGCTGGCAAGAAAGGGTATAAAAGAAGAAAATCTAATGACATGGCCTCCTTGTTCACCTGATCTGAACCCCATTGAGAACCTGTGGTCCATCATCAAATTTGAGATTTACAAGGAGGGAAAACAGTACACCTCTCTGAACAGTGTCTGGGAGGCTGTGGTTGCTGCTGCATGCAATGTTGATGGTGAACAGATCAAAACACTGACAGAATCCATGGATGGCAGGCTTTTGAGTGTCCTTGCAAAGAAAGGTGGCTATATTGGTCACTGATTTGTTTTTGTTTTGTTTTTGAATGTCAGAAATGTATATTTGTGAATGTTGAGATGTTATATTGGTTTCACTGGTAAAAATAAATAATTTAAATGGGTATATATTTGTTTTTTGTTACGTTGCCTAATAATTATGCACAGTAATAGTCACCTGCACACACAGATATCCCCCTAAAATAGCTATAACTAAAAACAAACTAAAAACTACTTCCAAAACTATTCAGCTTTGATATTAATGAGTTTTTTGGGTTCATTGAGAACATGGTTGTTGTTCAATAATAAAATTAATCCTCAAAAATACAACTTGCCTAATAATTCTGCACTCCCTGTATGTACCCCTAAACCGAGGCCCCCCCACATCGCCGCCACTACAATAAATGTTTTTAACCCCTAATCTGCCGACCGGACACCGCCGCCACCTACATTATAGCTATAAACCCCTAATCTGCCCCCCCCCCCAATGTTGCCACTACCTAACTACAATTATTAACCCCTAATCTGCCGACCGGACCTCGCCGCCACTATAATAAATGTATTAACCCCTAAACCGCCGCACTCCCGCCTCGCAAACACTATAATAAATAGTATTAACCCCTAATCTGCCCTCACTAACTTCGCTGCCACCTACTTACAATTATTAACCCCTAATCTCCCGCCCGCACCATCGCCGCTACTGTAATAAAGTTATTAACCCCTAAACCTAACCCCTAAACCTAACCCTAACACCCCCCTAACATAAATATAATTTAAAATAAACAAAATAACATTCCTAAAATTAACTAAATTAATCCTATTTAAAACTAAATACTTACCTATCAAATAAACCCTAATATAGCTACAATATAACTAATAATTACATTGTAGCTATTTTACGATTTATATTTATTTTACAGGCAACTTTTTATTTATTTTAACTAGGTACAATAGCTATTAAATAGTTAATAACTATTTAATAGCTACCTAGTTAAAATAACTACAAAATTACCTGTAAAATAAATCCTAACCTAAGTTACAAATACACCTAACACTACACTATCAATAAATTAATTAAATAAATTACATACAATTAGCTAAATTAAAATACAATAAAATAAACTATTCTATAATACAAAAAACAAACACTAAATTGCAAAAAATAAAAAAGAATTACAAGAAATTTAAACTAATTACACCTAATCTAAGCCCCCTAATAAAATAAAAAAGCCCCCCAAAATAAAACATTCCCTATTCTAAACTACCAAAGTAATCAGCTCTTTTACCAGCCTTTAAAAGGGCTTTTTGCGGGGCATTGCCCCAAAGTAATCAGCTCTTTTACCTGAAAATGAAAATACAATACCCCCCAACATTACAACCCACCACCCACATACCCCTACTCTAACCCACCCAAACCCCCCTTAAAAAACCTATCGCTAACCCCCTGAAGATCATCCTACCTTGAGTCGTCTTCACTCAGCCGAGCCGAATTCTTCATCCAAGGTGTGCAGAGGAGGTCCTTCATCCGGTAGAAGTCTTCATCCAAGCGGGGCAAGAAGAGGCCCTCCATCCGGTAGAAGTGTTCATCCAGGCGGCGTCTTCAATCTTCATCCATCCGGAGCGGAGCAGAGCCATCTTCAAAGGAGCTGACGCGGAGCCATCCTCTTCAACCGATGACTTCCCGACGAACGAAGTTTCCTTTAAGGGACGTCATCCATCCGCGTCGGCTCCATTGAAGATGGCTCCGCTCCCCTCTGGATGGATGAAGATTGAAGACGCCGTATGGATGAAGACTTCTACCGGATGGAGGACCTCTTCTTGCCCCGCTTGGATGAAGACTTCTACCAGAGGAAGGACCTCCTCTGCGCACCTTGGATGAAGAATTCAGCTCGGCTGAGTGAAGACGACTCAAGGTAGGATGATCTTCAGGGGGTTAGCAATAGGTTTTTTTTAAGGGAAGTTGGGTGGGTTAGAGTAGAGGTATGTGGGTGGTGGGTTGTAATGTTGGGGGGGTATTGTATTTTTATTTTCAGGTAAAAGAGCTGATTACTTTGGGACAATGCCCCGCAAAAAGCCCTTTTAAGGGCTGGTAAAAGAGCTGATTACTTTGGTAGTTTAGCATAGGGTAGGGAATTTTTTATTTTGGGGGGCTTTTTTATTTTCTTAGGGGCCTTAGATTAGGTGTAATTAGTTTAAACTTCTTGTAATTTTTTTATTTTCTGTAATTTAGTGTTGTTGTTTTTTTGTATTATAGAATAGTTTATTTTATTGTATTTTAGTTTAGCTAATTGTAGGTAATTTATTTAATTAGTTTATTTATAGTGTAGTGTTAGGTGTATTTGTAACTTAGGTTAGGATTTATTTCACAGGTAATTTTGTACTTATTTTATTTAGGTAGCTATTAAATTGTTATTAACTACTTAATAGCTATTGTACCTAGTTAAAATAAATACAAAGTTGCCTGTAAAATAAAAATCCTAAAATAGCTACAATGTAACAATTAGTTATATTGTAGCTATATTAGGGTTTATTTTATAGGTAAGTATTTCGTTTTAAAAAGGATTAATTTAGTTAATTTTAGGAATATTATTTAGTTTAACTTAAATTATATTTATGTTAGGGGGATGCTAGGGTTAGGGTTAGAGTTAGGTTTAGGGGTTAATAACTTTATTATAGTAGCGGCGACGGTGCAGGCGGGAGATTAGGGGTTAATAATTGTAGGTAGGTGGCGGCGATGTTAGGGATTGCAGATTAGGGGTTAATACTCTTTATTATAGTGTTTGCGAGGTGGGAGTGCAGCGGTTTAGGGGTTAATACATTTATTATAGTGGTGGCGAGGTCCGGTCGACAGATTAGGGGTTAATAAGTGTAGGTAAGGTAGCGGCGACGTTGGGGGGGGAAGATTAGGGGTTAATAAATATTACATAGGGGTCGGCGGTGTTAGGGGCAGCACATTAGGGGTTCATAGTGATAATGTAGGTTGCGGCGGTGTCCAGAGCGTCAGATTAGGGGTTAATAATATAATGCAGGTGTCAGCGATAGCGGGGGCGGCAGATTAGGGGTTAATAAGTGTAAGATTACGGGTGTTTATACTCTGGGTTCATGTTTGGGTGTTAGGTGCAGACTTAGAGAGTGTTTGCCATAGGAAACAATGGGGCTGCGTTAGGAGCTGAACGCTGCTTTTTTGCAGGTGTTAGGTTTTTTTCAGCCCAAACTGCCCCATTGTTTCCTATGGGGATATCGTGCACGAGCACGTTTTTCCAGCGTACCGCTACCGTAAGCAACGCTGGTATTGAGGGTTGAAGTGGAGCTAAATTATGCTCAATGCACCCTTTTTTTAGCCTAATGCAGCCCCTCAGACAACTCTAAATACCAGCGTTGTTTGAAGGGTGCGCTGGGAAAAAAAGCAGCGTTAACTACGCAGGTTTTTACTGACAAAACTCTAAATCTAGGCGTTCGTTAAGAAATTTCATATTACAGTAGTCACATCCAAACTCAAATACCTAGGCATCTATCTGATAACCTAAAGAATGTATTCCTATATAACTACGCCCGTTTAAAAAATGAAATCTTTAGGGATCTTAATTTGTGGAATAACAAACCCATGTCATGGTTGGGCAGAGTAGGAATTATAAAGATGAATATTCTACCCTTCTTATTATATTTATTTCAGGCTCTGCCTATCCCCACGCCCATGAAATTCATCCCACAATTACAGTCACTTATAGATAACTTTATAGGACGGGGAAAAAGAAATAGAGTGAGGAGACAGACGGTATGCCAGCCCAGGGAAAAAGGAGGGCTCGGAGTCCCTAACCTAGCTCTCTACAAGAAAGCTATTGCTTTACAACAAATAATAGAATGGAGTCATAACTCTGATCAGAAAGCCTGGGTACAATTAGACAATTATATATTGAAAAGAGGTAATGAAGCGACATTAGCATGGACAGAACCCAGAAAATGACCAGACATAATACTTCACTACCCAACAATATCGGAAGCCTTTGGGGAATGGGATAAAATCATAGCTACTAATCCACAAATCTCCTCTACCTATTCACCATTACTTCCTATCAGAGAGAACCCGGAACTAAATTTATGCCGCACACATACACATAACACTCTAAAATATAGTCTAAGAGACAGCATACTGCACTCCGTAATAGAACAAGGTAACATAATGATTATAGAGAAGCTGCAGCTCTGGGATAGGACACTTTTCCCTAACTGGTTGTCCCGATCCCAACTTATTAATTTCATTTTAACACATAAACATAGATCCAAGTTGCACCGTGAACTAACTCCCTTTGAGAAGCTGTGCATACAGCAGACGCCACCTAGGCACACGGTTTCTCTCACATATAAAATCTTGTTACTTCCAAGCGAACAGATGTTGCCAACATATGTACGGGACTGGCACGCGGAGATAGACTCGACCTTAGAGCCAAAAGTATGGAATAAGTCTTTCCAACTGGCGCGCAGGGCCTCGTCATCTGCTATCATACAGGAAATACATTTTAAGCTTATCAGTAGATGGTACCTGACTCCTGCCAGGTTACATAGATCTGCCCCACATATATCCAATAGATGTTGGAGGAGTTGTGGACAGAAAGGCACAATGCACCATATTTGGTGGGCATGCCCCACTCTCACACAATACTGGAAGGAGGTGTTCCACTCCATATCCAGGGTCCTCGATACCACTATTGAGCCTAACTTTAAAGCTCTCTTATTCCTAGAAATACCTAAATTATGAATGACATTAAAACTTCACTCCTCCTCATAATGATCAATAGTGCTAAAAAACTAATTCCTAAACGTTGGAGGTTTAGCACCCCACCCTCAGTACAGGAGTGGTATAACCAAACTTCAGACTTGCTGAGGTTGGAAAGATTCCACTATCTAAAAGCTGGAACATCACCAGGGGGATGTTGGATCTTTGGGACAGCTTCACACTCTGAATAAAATAAATTGTGGTACTCCTAGCGCAAGCGTAATCTCTTTAACATTCTGAAATAATGTACCACTCCTTCCTTCCCCCCCCAATATTTTTTTATGCACAACCTACTACACTCAGTTTCACCCTTCCCCCTTTTTTCCTTCCCTGTTACCCTTCCTCTTCAGTTCATAATTCAGAGGTGAGGACTATGTTAGAACATGGATATCTGCAAGTGCGACATAATGCACCTTAACATATCAATACTGACAAACACTTGAGCTATTTTCCTCATGAGTTAAATATCCTAGTTTATAATGTGTTGTCTATATATATATGAATCATTGGCAACCTGTATAAGATATAATATACAAGGTATTAAGATTGCTGGAGTTAAACATCAAACAACATTTCTCCAACATAGGTGTGTCCGGTCCACGGCGTCATCCTTACTTGTGGGATATTCTCTTCCCCAACAGGAAATGGCAAAGAGCCCAGCAAAGCTGGTCACATGATCCCTCCTAGGCTCCGCCTTCCCCAGTCATTCTCTTTGCCGTTGTACAGGCAACATCTCCACGGAGATGGCTTAGAGTTTTTTGGTGTTTAACTGTAGTTTTTATTATTCAATCAAGAGTTTGTTATTTTAAAATAGTGCTGGTATGTACTATTTACTCTGAAACAGAAAAGAGATGAAGATTTCTGTTTGTAAGAGGAAAATGATTTTAGCAACCGTTACTAAAATCGATGGCTGTTTCCACACAGGACTGTTGAGAGGAATTAACTTCAGTTGGGGGAAACAGGGAGCAGACTTTTGCTGCTTGAGGTATGACACATTTCTAACAAGACGATGTAATGCTGGAAGCTGTCATTTTCCCTATGGGATCCGGTAAGCCATTTTTATTACATAAAGAGAAAAAAGGGCTTCACAAGGGCTTTTAAGACTGTAGACATTTTCTGGGCTAAAACGATTTATATATAAGCATATTTTATACTCCATAGCCTTGAGGAATTATTTTAATCTTGGGAACTATGTAAAATAACCGGCAGGCACTGTATTGGACACCTTATTCTCTAGGGGCTTTCCCTAATCATAGGCAGAGTCTCATTTTCGCGCCTCTATTGCGCACTTGTTTTTGGGAAGCATGACATGCAGATGCATGTGTGAGGAGCTCTGATACATAGAAAAGACTGTCTGAAGGCGTCATTTGGTATCGTATTCCCCTTTGGGCTTGGTTGGGTCTCAGCAAAGCAGATACCAGGGACTGTAAAGGGGTTAAATATAAAAACGGCTCCGGTTCCGTTATTTTAAGGGTTAAAGCTTTGGTGTGCAATACTTTTAAGGCTTTAAGACACTGTGGTGAAATTTTGGTGAATTTTGAACAATTCCTTCATACTTTTTCACATATGCAGTAATAAAGTGTGTTCAGTTTAAAATTTAAAGTGACAGTAACGGTTTTATTTTAAAACGTTTTTTGTACTTTGTTATCAAGTTTATGCCTGTTTAACATGTCTGAACTACCAGATAGACTGTGTTCTGTATGTGGGGAAGCCAAGGTTCCTTCTCATTTAAATAGATGTGATTTATGTGACACAAAATTTAGAGAAAATGATGCCCAAGATGATTCCTCAAGTGAGGGGAGTAAGCATGGTACTGCATCATCCCCTCCTTCGTCTACACCAGTCTTGCCCACACAGGAGGCCCCTAGTACATCTAGTGCGCCAATACTCCTTACTATGCAACAATTAACGGCTGTAATGGATAATTCTATCAAAAACATTTTAGCCAAAATGCCCACTTATCAGCGAAAGCGCGACTGCTCTGTTTTAGAAAATACTGAAGAGCATGAGGACGCTGATGATATTGGTTCTGAAGTGCCCCTACACCAGTCTGAGGGGGCCAGGGAGGTTTTGTCTGAGGGAGAAATTTCAGATTCAGGGAAAATTTCTCAACAAGCTGAACCTGATGTGATTACATTTAAATTTAAATTGGAACATCTCCGCGCTCTGCTTAAGGAGGTGTTATCTACTCTGGATGATTGTGAGAATTTGGTCATTCCAGAGAAATTATGTAAAATGGACAAGTTCCTAGAGGTCCCGGGGCCCCCCGAAGCTTTTCCTATACCCAAGCGGGTGGCGGACATTGTAAATAAAGAATGGGAAAGGCCCGGTATACCTTTCGTCCCTCCCCCCATATTTAAGAAATTGTTTCCTATGGTCGACCCCCGAAAGGACTTATGGCAGACAGTCCCCAAGGTCGAGGGGGCGGTTTCTACTCTAAACAAACGCACCACTATACCCATAGAAGATAGTTGTGCTTTCAAAGATCCTATGGATAAAAAATTAGAGGGTTTGCTTAAAAAGATGTTTGTTCAGCAAGGTTACCTTCTACAACCAATTTCATGCATTGTTCCTGTCACTACAGCAGCGTGTTTCTGGTTCGATGAACTAGAAAAGGCGCTCAATAATAATTCTTCTTCTTATGAGGAGATTATGGACAGAATTCATGCTCTCAAATTGGCTAATTCTTTCACCCTAGACGCCACTTTGCAATTGGCTAGGTTAGCGGCGAAAAATTCTGGTTTTGCTATTGTGGCGCGCAGAGCGCTTTGGCTAAAATCTTGGTCAGCGGATGCGTCTTCCAAGAACAAATTGCTTAACATTCCTTTCAAGGGGAAAACGCTGTTTGGCCCTGACTTGAAAGAGATTATTTCCGATATCACTGGGGGCAAGGGCCACGCCCTTTCTCAGGATAGGTCTTTCAAGGCCAAAAATAAACCTAATTTTCGTCCCTTTCGCAGAAACGGACCAGCCCTAAGTGCTACGTCCTCTAAGCAAGAGGGTAATACTTCTCAAGCCAAGCCAGCCTGGAGGCCAATGCAAGGCTGGAACAAAGGTAAGCAGGCCAAGAAACCTGCCACTGCTACCAAGACAGCATGAGATGTTGGCCCCCGATCCGGGACCGGATCTGGTGGGGGGCAGACTCTCTCTCTTCGCTCAGGCTTGGGCAAGAGATGTTCTGGATCCTTGGGCGCTAGAAATAGTCTCCCAAGGTTATCTTCTGGAATTCAAGGGGCTTCCCCCAAGGGGGAGGTTCCACAGGTCTCAATTGTCTTCAGACCACATAAAAAGACAGGCATTCTTACATTGTGTAGAAGACCTGTTAAAAATGGGAGTGATTCATCCTGTTCCATTAGGAGAACTAGGGATGGGGTTCTACTCCAATCTGTTCGTAGTTCCCAAAAAAGAGGGAACATTCAGACCAATCTTAGATCTCAAGATCCTAAACAAGTTTCTCAAGGTTCCATCGTTCAAAATGGAAACCATTCGAACAATTCTTCCTTCCATCCAGGAAGGCCAATTCATGACCACGGTGGATTTAAAGGATGCGTATCTACATATTCCTATCCACAAGGAACATCATCGGTTCCTAAGGTTCGCATTTCTGGACAAGCATTACCAGTTTGTGGCACTCCCGTTCGGATTAGCCACTGCTCCAAGAATTTTCACAAAGGTACTAGGGTCCCTTCTAGCGGTGCTAAGACCAAGGGGCATTGCAGTAGTACCTTACTTGGACGACATACTGATTCAAGCGTCGTCCCTTCCACAAGCAAAGGCTCACACAGACATTGTCCTGGCTTTTCTCAGATCTCACGGGTGGAAAGTGAACGTAGAAAAAAGTTCTCTATCTCCGTCAACAAGGGTTCCCTTCTTGGGAACAATAATAGACTCCTTAGAAATGAGGATTTTTCTGACAGAGGCCAGAAAATCAAAACTTCTAAACTCTTGTCAAATACTTCATTCTGTTCCTCTTCCTTCCATAGCGCAGTGCATGGAAGTAATAGGTTTGATGGTAGCGGCAATGGACATAGTTCCTTTTGCGCGAATTCATCTAAGACCATTACAACTGTGCATGCTCAGTCAGTGGAATGGGGACTATACAGACTTGTCTCCGACGATACAAGTAGATCAGAGGACCAGAGATTCACTCAGTTGGTGGCTGTCCCTGGACAACCTGTCACAGGGGATGAGCTTCCGCAGACCAGAGTGGGTCATTGTCACGACCGACGCCAGTCTGGTGGGCTGGGGCGCGGTCTGGGGACCCCTGAAAGCGCAGGGTCTTTGGTCTCGGGAAGAATCTATTCTCCCGATAAATATTCTGGAACTGAGAGCGATATTCAATGCTCTCAAGGCTTGGCCTCAGCTAGCAAAGACCAAGTTCATACGGTTTCAATCAGACAACATGACGACTGTTGCGTACATCAACCATCAGGGGGGAACAAGGAGTTCCCTGGCGTTGGAAGAAGTGACCAAAATCATTCAATGGGCGGAGACTCACTCCTGCCACTTGTCTGCAATCCACATTCCAGGAGTGGAAAACTGGGAAGCGGATTTTCTGAGTCGTCAGACATTTCATCCGGGGTAGTGGGAACTCCATCCGGAAATCTTTGCCCAAATCACTCAATTGTGGGGCTTTCCAGACATGGATCTGATGGCCTCTCGTCAGAACTTCAAGGTTCCTTGCTACGGGTCCAGATCCAGGGATCCCAAGGCGACTCTAGTAGATGCACTAGTAGCACCTTGGACCTTCAAACTAGCTTATGTATTCCCGCCGTTTCCTCTCATCCCCAGGCTGGTAGCCAGGATCAATCAGGAGAGGGCATCGGTGATCTTGATAGCTCCTGCGTGGCCACGCAGGACTTGGTATGCAGACCTGGTGAATATGTCATCGGCTCCACCATGGAAGCTACCTTTGAGACGAGACCTTCTTGTTCAAGGTCCGTTCGAACATCCGAATCTGGTCTCACTCCAACTGACTGCTTGGAGATTGAACGCTTGATCTTATCAAAGCGAGGGTTCTCAGATTCTGTCATTGATACTCTTGTTCAGGCCAGAAAGCCTGTAACTAGAAAAATCTACCACAAAATATGGAAAAAATATATCTGTTGGTGTGAATCTAAAGGATTCCCTTGGGACAAGATAAAAATTCCTAAGATTCTATCCTTTCTTCAAGAAGGTTTGGAGAAAGGATTATCTGCAAGTTCTTTGAAAGGACAGATTTCTGCCTTGTCTGTGTTACTTCACAAAAAGCTGGCAGCTGTGCCAGATGTTCAAGCCTTTGTTCAGGCTCTGGTTAGAATCAAGCCTGTTTACAAACCTTTGACTCCTCCTTGGAGTCTCAATTTAGTTCTTTCAGTTCTTCAGGGGGTTCCGTTTGAACCCTTACATTCCGTTGATATTAAGTTATTATCTTGGAAAGTTTTGTTTTTGGTTGCAATTTCTTCTGCTAGAAGAGTTTCAGAATTATCTGCTCTGCAGTGTTCTCCTCCTTATCTGGTGTTCCATGCAGATAAGGTGGTTCTGCGTACTAAACCTGGTTTTCTTCCGAAAGTTGTTTCTAACAAAAACATTAACCAGGAGATAGTCGTGCCTTCTTTGCGTCCGAATCCACTTTCAAAGAAGGAACGTTTGTTGCACAATTTGGATGTAGTTCGTGCTCTAAAATTCTATTTAGATGCTACAAAGGATTTTAGACAAACATCTTCCTTGTTTGTTGTTTATTCTGGTAAAAGGAGAGGTCAAAAAGCAACTTCTACCTCTCTCTCTTTTTGGATTAAAAGCATCATCAGATTGGCTTACGAGACTGCCGGACGGCAGCCTCCTGAAAGAATCACAGCTCATTCCACTAGGGCTGTGGCTTCCACATGGGCCTTCAAGAACGAGGCTTCTGTTGATCAGATATGTAAGGCAGCGACTTGGTCTTCACTGCACACTTTTACTAAATTTTACAAATTTGATACTTTTGCTTCTTCTGAGGCTATTTTTGGGAGAAAGGTTTTGCAAGCCGTGGTGCCTTCCATCTAGGTGACCTGATTTGCTCCCTCCCTTCATCCGTGTCCTAAAGCTTTGGTATTGGTTCCCACAAGTAAGGATGACGCCGTGGACCGGACACACCTATGTTGGAGAAAACAGAATTTATGTTTACCTGATAAATTACTTTCTCCAACGGTGTGTCCGGTCCACGGCCCGCCCTGGTTTTTTAATCAGGTCTGATAATTTATTTTCTTTAACTACAGTCACCACGGTATCATATGATTTCTCCTATGCAAATATTCCTCCTTTACGTCGGTCGAATGACTGGGGAAGGCGGAGCCTAGGAGGGATCATGTGACCAGCTTTGCTGGGCTCTTTGCCATTTCCTGTTGGGGAAGAGAATATCCCACAAGTAAGGATGACGCCGTGGACCGGACACACCGTTGGAGAAAGTAATTTATCAGGTAAACATAAATTCTGTTTTTCTGCAAATTATTTACTTCTTTTTTAAAAATAGGGCACATGCAGATTACCTGAAATTATAAAAATGTTATAACATTAAGGTACTTTTACTGGGTTTAAAGTTAACTACAATAAATCAAAAATATTATGGCTAGATACAAATAAAAGATAAAGAGGTAATTTTAATTTCAGGGAAGTAAACCACTATTTTACTTATTTGGGTGTAAAAATATATAGAAATCACAAAACATGGTATTAAGCTAAGTGGGGATAATATTATATTAAAAATAGAGGGAAGTCTAAAAAGATGAGAAAATATTCCACTTACTTTAACTGGTTGAATAAACTTTCTCAAGATGGTACTTCTTCCAAAAATAATATATCTTATTAAGATGCTTTTGATTTTGTTATTAATAAAAAGAACACAATAGATTGCACAAATCAATTAGGAGATTTCTGTGGCAGAGGAAAATGGAGAGAATAAGTGATTAAAAACTGATAAAATGTGGGTCTTGCAGCTTTAAACTTCATCTGGTATAATTGAGCATTATTAGCTAAAATTATTATAGAATGGTTCTTAGAATTTATTGTACATTTCATATATTAGAGGAAAATATATTTAAAAAATCAATAAAAATGTTACAAAATATAGAACTTTCTGAAAAGTATTAAACAACTTAGTATATTCTTTAATCCTATAATTGCATAGTCAAAACTTAAATATTCACAAAGGTATTTCACATTTTCTTCCAATACAGGGCAATACAAAATAGCAGAATATTCTATCAAAACATTTAACATTTGGAAGGAAAAGGGGTTAAAACAAATATAGGAAGGTTTAAATAATTCTAGAAATATAAAAACCTTCCAGATAATAAAAGAAGAATATTATTTGGAAATAAATAATCCTTTGCGTATATTCATTTTAATCATTATATACATGAGTATATATACTCGTACAGTTGTAATTAAAAATTGTCAACCCCCATTGCAAATCAGGTTTATTTCAAAATGTATAAACTTTCAGCTGTTTGCAATGAGCAAATCAAACAAAAGCAATTGAAATAGCTCAACACAACAAATGCTTCAAGTGTTTCCCCAAATTCAACTGAAAGTGCAAATTTTAATGAATTCTGAAGCCTCAAAATTATTAAACCCCTACATGGCAAGCATCTTTACTACTTAGTAGAGCACCCTTTTGCTGTTATGACCTGTTGCAAATGAGATGCATTACCAGACACCAGCTACTGGCAGCGTTCCTGAGAAATCTTAGCCCATTTCTTTTGAGAAATAGCCTCCAGTTTGGTAATATTCTTGGGTTTTCATAATGCAGCCGCCTTCTTCAAATCCCACCAGAGATTTTCTATGGGATTCAAGTCAGATGACTGTGATGGCCACTGTAGAATCTTCCAGGACGACTTCTGCAGCCAAGCCTTAATGGAATTTGAGGTATGTCTTGGATCATTGTCCTTTGTAAGGTCTAATGACACCCAAGCTTCAGCTTCCTCACAGACGGCATGATGTTTTCTCCTAGGATTTCCTGATACTTCAATGAATCCATCTTGCCTTCCACATTCTGCAGGTTTCCAGTGCCAGAGGATGCAAAGCTGCCCCAGAGCATACCGAGCCACCACTATACTTTACTGTAGGCAGATTGTTCTTTTTAGCAAATGCTTCATTCTTCTTCCTCCAGACATATTGCTGATCCATTGGGCCAAAAAGTTCCAGTTTTGTTTCATTGCTCCACAGAACAGAATCCTAAAACTTCTGTGGCTTATTTATGAGTTTGAGCATATTGGAGCTGACTTTTTTTGTGTGCTTTTGGGTCAGTAGTGGTGTACGTCTTGGATTTCTGGCATGGAAACCTTCTGCGTTTAGTACGCGCCTTACTGTGCAAACTGAAACCTCAGTGCCTGTTGCCACTAAGTTTTGCTGCAGGTCTTTTGCAGTCACACAAGGGTTTTTCTCATCCTGCCTTCTCTAAAATCTGGTTGCAGCCTTTGATAGCTTACTTTTTCTGCCTCATCCAGGTAGTGTAACCACTGATCCTTTAACTTTGAACTTGTGAACTATGCTTCCAACAGTGTCTCTAGGAAAATTCTGGGCTTTCACTCTCTTTTTGTATCCTGCTACTTGTTTGTGAAAGTCGACCTCTTGTCTTAACTTTTTGTACCATTCTATTGGCTTAGCAATATTTCTAACATGTCAAACGTGTCACTCAGCAAACCTTTAGCCAGTTCAGGTATTTCATGTGTTCTAGCTCAAGCACTCCTGGTGCAACTAATAAAGCCCTTGATTAGTTGCATCAGGTGTATTTGAAACAACACCTGTTTTGCATATTTGTGCTGTTTTGAGGGATTCTATTCAGGGGGTTGAATAATTTTGAGACTGCAGAATTCATTAAAAGTTGCATTTTAGGTTGAATTTGGGGAAACACTTGAAGCATTTGTTGTGTTGAGCTATTTCAATTGCTTTTATTTGATTTGTTCATTGCAAACTGCTGAAAGTCTGTAAATTTTGACAATACAACTGTATATAAAGGGGCATGGCTTTAAGGGCTTATTGAGCAAGTTACTTCTGCCTTTAAAAAGGGGTCTTTAAGCCAGCATTAATCTACAATTTATTAATAATGGAAAATAGATCTAAACAAAGAAAGAATATATGTAGAAAATGTATAAAGTTACTGATCAGGAATTTCACTGATACTCTTATTCTAAATAGTCTTAAGACAGTAAAATTTGCCATTATTTCAGTTGATCTGTGAGCATCCCATTTTAAATGATTACATGCTGTATATTATACTCCTAAAAATATTGAGAAATGGGCAAATCTAGATAATAAAAACTGTATGAAATGCAATTATTGTTTACCTGATATTATACATTGATACAATGCATTTTTTTTAATAAAAAAAACTAAAATATACTTTATTTTGGGGGCAATTTAGGGCACTTTTAGAAAATGAACCAGAGATCTGATCTCTGGTTAATTTTTTAAATGCCAATTGCTACCGCAAGCTCGTGGTAGCAATAACCAGCCACTTGTAAATGGCTGTTTATTTATCGTGCGCCTGTAAATGGGCGAATTTGCCCATGTACCGGGCATGATAAATTAGAGATCCACTTGGAATCTAGCTCACAATGGGGAGACTATCTTAATATACAGCCCATTAATAATAAAACATTTTTTTACCCTTTTAATAACACATTATATTATGGCACAAAATGTACAGGACAAGTAGATCTTTGCAGATAGTATTAATGTAGAATATAAGTAAATGGATAGAGAATATTAGATGGTTATATATTATCGACATTGTAAATCTAGAGTAATTATACATTTAGATATATAACAAAAGTTTAGGCATTTGGTGTTCTTTTGGTTACCACATGATATCTACTTTGTTTTGGATAACTGCATTTAACGAGAGATATGTGGTAAGGTTTTAATATTTATAGAATAAGGAACATTTTCAACATATTAATGTATGATATAGAGCTATGTATATGTGTCATCCTTACAAGATTTTGATGATGAATCCCTGGTACTTGAACAAAAATTATTTTAAAAAAAAGCATATGATGCTAGTTTAATTGAAAAAGCCAAACAAACAAGTAGAGACAGAAATAGGGATGACCTTCTAGTAAATAAAACTAAAACGCTAGGAAGAAAATATAGTGAAGGGTTGAAATGTATTGCTACCTACAATTTAGGCGCAGGTTTTATTAAATCTACCCTTAGAAAACACTGGAATATCTTATTGTCTGACCCCATTTTGGAGTCACACTTAGATAAGAACCCTGTTACTATTTTCTGAAAAAATAAAAGTATTAAAAATATACTAGCCCCGGGGGGCGGTGCCTACAGCCGATGCGCCAGGACATGTTTTTGAAGAGCTCCTGACTTTATATCATATTTTCAATATTAAGCTATTATTTCCTTAGTAGCTTTATACCACAGAAAGTTTGCAAGATTCAGGAAAGTATTCCTAAGCTTTGTACCTGACCTGTGTTCTTCGGTTCAACTTCCTAGCCATCTAAAGAACTTATAAGCAGCGTGGCCTGTAAGGCCTACTCTTTTGGAGAGAAACAGCGAAGTTGGGGCAGCCGCACAGTACCCCCCCCCCCCAGACTTCTGGGTTACAAGCTCATAACGAAGCACAAATTTCAGTCCTTCCAGCCGTTTGCACTGATGAATGTTCAAAAGTGCCCTACTTCTTATAATATAACTGGGCGATTGGACGCAGTGGAGCAAGTGTTTTTTGGATATACTTTTTGGTTTAGCTGGGAGAAGCATGTCGCTAGCTACATGGGTTATAGCTGAATTGAGCAGCCTCGTGGACACTTTTCAAACCGCTATTTTGGATGCAGTGCAAGACGCAGCTGCTACATCTACCAACAATATCTTAGCTGGACAGCTGCAAAGAAAACCTACATGGCTATGCACGGGAGCAGCTCAGGTCTGGGAACCGCATTGGCAATTTGCGGTTAAGCTCTTTGGAGATACAGGGGAGCCCTTCCCACTACAAGAAGCAGAGCCAGATCAGCCCGCAAAGAGTACGACTAAAGATCCGTCTGTTCGAGGTGAGAGGAGAGTTTGTGACGCCTCTGCTGCTCTGAGGGGAAAATGGAAACGGTTTACTACAAATGACTCGTGTGTGGAGATTTCAGTATTGGGCACACGCACTAATTTGGTATGCAGCGTTATACAGCCTCAGTTGGGAGATCCTCTTGCCAAAGTTACTCTCTCAAGTGCTAAACTGACAGTAAGTTTGGAGATGGGCATTCCCTTGCAAGTTCCCAGTATGTTAAGGGGGGTCTGTGAGTTGTGCCAGAAGTCTGAGAATGACACTGAACGTTACGCAGCTACACATTATCTCTTAATGTGGAGACTGGGGATCGGTTGAAGCACTTTCATTGTTATTGTACCAAGCTGTAGGATGGTTATATATCTCTTCACATTAAGTGCATTGAAGATATTCCCACTCTCACATGGCTGAACTTTTTGTGCTCCACTGTAGACATAAGACTATATGAAAGTTATTGGCTTGATAATTTTGTATGCAACGTTAATAATTTTTTACAGGTTTCTATTTGAAGTTTGCCCGCTTTTCTTTGTTTTTTGCTAGCAGGGATTTGGTTGACAGGGACAGAGTTTACAGGGCCTACTACAAGTTCCTTGAGAGATATCTACTACTGAGATTATTTAGTTTGTATGCAAAAAATTGAATACTGTAGATTCATTTAATAGGTTATTGGAAGGGGTCTTACGCTGTCTAAATAAGTTATATTATACCAAGTCTCCTATTATGACTAGAATAGCTTTTAAGTTTTCAGGACAGTAAATATAGGAACAACACTGTGAAATTCCCAGAGTCCCATTACTTAGATCATGATAGTGTGCTGCCAGCAGCCGAGGTGGCACATTTGTCTAGTTCTGGGGATGTACTATCTTTGATTTAGAATTGGTAGGAGCAGTTTCTACACACATGTACAGGTATATGATTAACACTATATCATAGCAGGTAAAGTGAGAATATGAAAATGTTATGACAGTATGTGCGAGTTATATCTATTAGAAAGATTAATGCCCTTAAGACCATTTTTATCTTAGCTAGAATATTATATATTCCTATGTTATGACCCATATTTGAAGCATGTTGACTAGATGTTTGGTTATTGCGGATATTCCATTAAACATATTCAAGAAGGCTATAATGCTTATAAGGTGCTTATATAATTGTATTTAATATGACCTGGTGGTGCCCAGTCCTGACCCTGCTCACTTCTCTGTGAAAGGCACATATTGAGCAAAAAGAGGCTGCTTCTAGGGTGGTAACTAGCCATAGAACAAGCTATTATGCTATTGTTCGTTCCCAGGTTGAGCGCTTCTCTCTTTTTATTTATGCAAATTATGACACTTAGGGAAGTCTCCCTAAGTGTGATGCGGGAATCCAGACGTGGACCCGTTGCTCAGTGTGCCTAGAGGGATATGGCTGCACCTCACTGACGAGGCCCACAATAGGCCGAAACGTACGTCTGGGGTTTTGCTGTATCTCTTGTTCAGAGAGGGATTGCCTTGTATTTCGGGGCTGGACTGTACTGTGAAGTCAGGATCAGACTGATATGCTACAGGAAAGTTCTTCTCTGTGAAAGGCACATATTGAGCAAAAAGAGGCTGCTTCTAGGGTGGTAACTAGCCATAGAACAAGCTATTATGCTATTGTTCGTTCCCAGGTTGAGCGCTTCTCTCTTTTTATTTATGCAAATTATGACACTTAGGGAAGTCTCCCTAAGTGTGATGCGGGAATCCAGACGTGGACCCGTTGCTCAGTGTGCCTAGAGGGATATGGCTGCACCTCACTGACGAGGCCCACAATAGGCCGAAACGTACGTCTGGGGTTTTGCTGTATCTCTTGTTCAGAGAGGGATTGCCTTGTATTTCGGGGCTGGACTGTACTGTGAAGTCAGGATCAGACTGATATGCTACAGGAAAGTTCTTCTCTGTGAAAGGCACATATTGAGCAAAAAGAGGCTGCTTCTAGGGTGGTAACTAGCCATAGAACAAGCTATTATGCTATTGTTCGTTCCCAGGTTGAGCGCTTCTCTCTTTTTATTTATGCAAATTATGACACTTAGGGAAGTCTCCCTAAGTGTGATGCGGGAATCCAGACGTGGACCCGTTGCTCAGTGTGCCTAGAGGGATATGGCTGCACCTCACTGACGAGGCCCACAATAGGCCGAAACGTACGTCTGGGGTTTTGCTGTATCTCTTGTTCAGAGAGGGATTGCCTTGTATTTCGGGGCTGGACTGTACTGTGAAGTCAGGATCAGACTGATATGCTACAGGAAAGTTCTTCTCTGTGAAAGGCACATATTGAGCAAAAAGAGGCTGCTTCTAGGGTGGTAACTAGCCATAGAACAAGCTATTATGCTATTGTTCGTTCCCAGGTTGAGCGCTTCTCTCTTTTTATTTATGCAAATTATGACACTTAGGGAAGTCTCCCTAAGTGTGATGCGGGAATCCAGACGTGGACCCGTTGCTCAGTGTGCCTAGAGGGATATGGCTGCACCTCACTGACGAGGCCCACAATAGGCTGAAACGTACGTCTGGCGTTTTGCTGTTTCTCTCATTCAGAGAGGGATTGCCTGGTATTTCGGTGCTGGACTGTACTGTGAAGTCAGGATCAGACTGATATGCTACAGGAAAGTTCTTCTCTGTGAAAGGCACATATTGAGCAAAAAGAGGCTGCTTCTAGGGTGGTAACTAGCCATAGAACAAGCTATTATGCTATTGTTCGTTCCCAGGTTGAGCGCTTCTCTCTTTTTATTCCTGCTCACATAGCCCCATGAGCTGATAACCATATTCAGGGTTTTTTTTTTGTTTGTTTGTTTTTTTTGTGTGCGTTTTCTATAGTTGACTGTTGTCCATGCCTACTCCCACTATTCAGAGGGGTATCCTATGCCTCTATTGTTTATAATTATTCCGCTGCTGGTAATAGCCCTATACATTTGGTGTACATATATTAAACCAAAAGAGAGGGAGAGACCTCTCTAAAAGACTGCACATACAGCACTCTGTGCCTGGACTTGTAGTGGAGAAATTGGGAATTTAAAATATAACTTTTATTAAGTATATTAAAATTAAACACTCAATTAAAAACAACCTGGTAGTAGTAGCCTTTGATATGTTATAAGTGCTTAGAAGGAAATTGTGTAGGCAGGGAGTTATAAGTGAGACCACTTGGTTCAGTAATTTCACTGGTAATAAAGGGTTAATATTTTTGTGTCAAATACACATATATCTGGATATCTAAATATGCTATTGATTTGTGCTTGGGTGTTGGAATTAGGTTCAATGCTAGTGACGCTAAGTGAACTCAGAAATACACATAAAAAGTAGTGTTAGAAACTTCACTTTGTTAATAAATATCACTCCTGTTTAATCTTATGTTGGAGTATAGATAGTAGAGATATTCAGAATAATCAGATTTCATGTGACAGTTTGTGAACCTGTATTATTCTGGTTGTATTTTAAACATTCAAATGGGTGTTGTATATCACCTTTGATCAACTTATTTCCACCGTTTGTAGGTTTATTATCAAAATAAATTATTTACAATCTCAGTGTGGTCCAGTTGATTCATTTGTGTATAAAGTGTTAACAAAGTAGTATAATCTTGATTTGTTTCTATTTAATAGCTAGTCATTCGTCTACAATACCAGTGATCCTATGTTTGGCGTTGGGATTATTACCCTATTGTCTCAGCACCACTTTCACATATGTAATTCTTGTGGGATTGTGTTATTATGAAATAGGGGGTATATGTACACCTTCTATTGAATCCAATCCTAATGGTAATAATGTGCACTTTTGAGTAGCTAAGTGTAATATAGTTCTTACACCTAATGACTCAGCCAGTATAAGTGTGCTGAATATTAGTAACTATTGAAATAATAAGATGCACCAACTGTTACATTTAACTGTTTACATTTAAATAAAAGAGGAACTAACTTCAATTGTAAGTGTGTAGCCGCAATATTATGCAGCTATTGCGGTATTATATTATGTTTGCCCCTCTTGCTGTGATATTCTGTGTATCCTGTGTTCTCTCTTATAGTAATTTGGTCTTTCGTGTGATTCAGTGTCACACTAAGAATGCAGTATTGTGCTTGGTGTAAATTACTTTAGAACCGGATATTTATTTTCCAGAGTTAGTTTGTTATAAGCCAACCGTTAAATTAGTTCTGTTAAGTTAGGTATATATGCACCCTCAGCTGAACTGGTATGGCTATAGCATTATTGAGGTACTAGCTGGAAGGTTTTAGTTACTTAATATAGCAGCAAAAGTTCGATAGTTGCACCGGTAAAATAGAATTATCTGACTATAAGTACAACTGAGCTTGAAATTCCCCCAATGCAATATCCTAAGGTTGCCACCTAGTAAATAGCCTAGTGCGAGTAACCCTCTGTTAGATCAAATAGTCTTAAGGTCAAAGTTATAACTTAGTTAAACAATCCTAATTGTGACTGTTTGTCATATATTAGAACTGGATACGTAATATAAATTCTACCCCGCCTAAACAGGCCAACTACTGCAGGTAATTTTAAAAAATTAATAGAGCTCCCATCTGCTCTATAACCCCCTGACCGGTTTCGCCCGTGTCGGGCTTTTTCACAAGCTCAGTTGTACTTATAGTCAGATAATTCTATTTTACCGGTGCAACTATCGAACTTTTGCTGCTATATTAAGTAACTAAAACCTTCCAGCTAGTACCTCAATAATGCTATAGCCATACCAGTTCAGCTGAGGGTGCATATATACCTAACTTAACAGAACTAATTTAACGGTTGGCTTATAACAAACTAACTCTGGAAAATAAATATCCGGTTCTAAAGTAATTTACACCAAGCACAATACTGCATTCTTAGTGTGACACGGAATCACACGAAAGACCAAATTACTATAAGAGAGAACACAGGATACACAGAATATCACAGCAAGAGGGGCAAACATAATATAATACCGCAATAGCTGCATAATATTGCGGCTACACACTTACAATTGAAGTTTGTTCCTCTTTTATTTAAATGTAAACAGTTAAATGTAACAGTTGGAGCATCTTATTATTTCAATAGTTACTAATATTCAGCACACTTATATTGGCTGAGTCATTAGGTGTAAGAACTATATTACACTTAGCTACTCAAAAGTGCACATTATTACCATTAGGATTGTATTCAATAGAAGGTGTACATATACCCCCTATTTCATAATAACACAATCCCACAAGAATTACATATGTGAAAGTGGTGCTGAGACAATAGGGTAATAATCCCAACGCCAAACATAGGATCACTGGTATTGTAGACGAATGACTAGCTATTAAATAGAAACAAATCAAGATTATACTACTTTGTTAACACTTTATACACAAATGAATCAACTGGACCACACTGAGATTGTAAATAATTTATTTTGATAATAAACCTACAAACGGTGGAAATAAGTTGATCAAAGGTGATATACAACACCCATTTGAATGTTTAAAATACAACCAGAATAATACAGGTTCACAAACTGTCACGTGAAATCTGATTATTCTGAATATCTCTACTATCTATACTCCAACATAAGATTAAACAGGAGTGATATTTATTAACAAAGTGAAGTTTCTTATACTACTTTTTATGTGTATTTCTGAGTTCACTTAGCGTCACTAGCATTGAACCTAATTCCAACACCCAAGCACAAATCATTAGCATATTTAGATATCCAGATATATGTGTATTTGACACAAAAATATTAACCCTTTATTGCCAGTGAAATTACTGAACCAAGTGGTCTCACTTATAACTCCCTGCCTACACAATTTCCTTCTAAGCACTTATAACATATCAAAGGCTTACAGAAGATTAAGGAATAGACCTACTACTACCAGGTTGTTTTTAATTGAGTGTTTAATTTTAATATACTTAATAAAAGTTATATTTTAAATTCCCAATTTCTCCACTACAAGTCCAGTCACAGAGTGCTGTACGTGCAGTCTTTTAGAGAGGTCTCTCCCTCTCTTTTGGTTTAATATATTACTTAACTGCACAGCACCACCTTTTCTGCTATTATAAGCACAGAAACATTAATTTAGTGTCAGCTACTCACTCCAATTATAGAAAAGGCTGCCGCAGTGGTGCCACTGTATATCAGTTGTGGTAAAAATTTGGTGTACATATATATGATTTCCAGGCCCACAAGTGACCTAAATATTTGAAGTATTAGGCATAGCATTGATTACTTATGACATATAATATTGTTATATATATATTACTGTTCTTATATATAATTTCATGTGACACGGTTTGTTATAAGATATTAACTTAATTTCAAGGTCCAAAAGTGACCGTATGTAACATTAGAGCTCCTCTTCCTATTCATTTAAAGTACAAAGGCCCATGAGTGGTCTGCTGGTCTTGTTGAGGTGCTTTCATCTCCTACAAAAAATAGAAAATGAGGTTCCCATATGCATATTCAGTGTTTCGTACAAAAGTACTGTACTGTCTTTCTAATTATACGCTGTCATGTACATGGTAATTCAATTCTTTCTACATGATTGTAAAAGCTAAACAAATATTACTGTACCCACTGTGTATATGCTACTGAATTTTTGATTATTGTTTGCTATCTACATAACCTCAATAAAAATCTTTAAAAAAACAAAACAAAAAAAAATTATATACTAGCCCCTTCCAAGCTACGAGCGAAAAAAAGAGACAAGTAAAGGTAATTTATTGGCATGGTGTACTAATAATGGTGGGACTTTCAAATGCGGACACTTGAATTGCTGTATGTGTAGGTTGATTAAAAAAGGAGACACCATTAGTAATTGGAACAACACAAAGGAATATAAGTTAAAAGAAAGGGCTTCATTTGTGTCCATATATGCAGTCTATTGTCTTACTTGTGAATTTGGGAAGATTTACATTGGTAGAACCAAGAGAAAAGTAAAACGCTGCATATATGAACATGTACTAGAAAACATCAAAAATGGGTTTGATAATCACAGCATATCAGAACATTTTAAATGTGTGCATCTTAAAAACACTCAAGGGCTATCAGTGAGAATATTGGAGGTAATTCCAGCTTCAGTGGGCAACAGCCAACAGAGGCTGATGCGTTTAAGACAATGTGAGACTAAGTGGATACACTTACTAGAGAGCCTGTCCCCTAAAGGGTTAAATATAGACCTGGATTTGCAGGCATTCATGATATAGATATGTCTTTTTCTACTATGAATGCCAGAATTATAAATAAGTATTATAACATGGGTTTTATTAAATGTTGTATATATGCTGATGTGTTATGAAATAATTTGTTGTTTTAAAAATGGTTTTTAGTCCAAGAAAATGTTTTTAGTTTACTAGGTTGTTATAGCGTGTTATTATATTCATTTATTTCTTATATGACTGTCCTCGATATCGCCATAAAATATTGTTAAAAATACGAGGTACAATCAAATAGTATACTTGTTGAAGAATTTTTTATTCCCCTGCCCAAGTTACTGTTAAGTGTCATTTTTTAATTGTTATTTTTTATGTATTACGATATTCCTGCATTTTTACAGAAAACTTTAACGCTCTGCCTATTAAGTAAGCAGAGGAAAGATAAATATCCCTTGATTGGCGCCTAGTAAGAGTGTGTGTTAGTCTGATAACATAAGAGGAATCAGCACGGCAGACTAACACGCCCCTTATGACATTACAAAGAAGGGGCTGCAATAATCTGTAATTTCGGATTGGCCAATACCCACCAATAAGGACCCTATAAGACAGTGAGAAAGTACACTATGATAGAGAAGTACACCCATTTTCACATCAGGGAAAGAAGGGGCGGAAATAAATGGTCATACTGGATTGGCTAATCATCCAAAAATAGGGAGGATATAAATTGATGCAAACAGACCCTTTAAACGGCTGATCGTAACTAATTGAACTATTCCTCTTGAGAAAGTTTGCTCAGGAGCAAATGAAACGTGTTACGAGCGAAACCTATGGCGGATTGCTGCAGGACCAAATCAATAATCAATCTTCTCAGCTGTGGTGACCCTTGGTAGTCCAGTGTTGGAGCCAGTGGATATAGTGATCACAGACACATACTGAGCCTTCTTGTATTACTGCGGATATTATTCTTACTTCTTGTGAGTGTTTTTAACAGTATTTTAGCTCCAATAAATTGTAATTCTACCTTGATGTGGGGTTGCGCCTTTTTTTCTCTTGTTTTGCTACTATGTATATGTGTCTTTCAACATAATTTGCTTAGATATAGGATCTCTATATTACCTTGTGCTAAATATTTAGTAAAAAAAGAAAAAGTAGTAACGTCATAATACATGCATACAAGACTGTGATTGAATAAGGATTAATAAATATATGATTATTTAATGGGATTATTTGCACAACATCATTAGATTTAGTATGCAGCCATAAATGTAAAATGCAGTTTCTGTTCCTTACACTCTCCGCCACCTCAGAGGCTTTTTGGAGTAATTGATAGGCCCTGATCTCACGCTATTGGTTGCACAAGAACTCTTGTACCATCCTAAATTTCACCACACAATGCTGCATTGCAAGTGTGGATTGCAGGTGGACAGGTTCACTACTTGATGCTTTAGCTGCCTGCAGCCTTAATAAGTATAGATAAGTGATTCCCATCTTTAGTCTGTTTTGTGAAAATTACAATGTATACAATCAAGTCAGGAATGATACAATATTAAATCATAGGAAAAATAATATTGCTATTTGTGGTTGAAATCTATACAAGACATATAATACCATATATACAAAAAGGTTTAATAATACATTTAAATCAATATTTCTCCAACATAGGTGTGTCCGGTCCACGGCGTCATCCTTACTTGTGGGATATTCTCTTCCCCAACAGGAAATGGCAAAGAGCCCAGCAAAGCTGGTCACATGATCCCTCCTAGGCTCCGCCTACCCCAGTCATTCTCTTTGCCGTTGTACAGGCAACATCTCCACGGAGATGGCTTAGAGTTTTTTAGTGTTTAACTGTAGTTTTTATTATTCAATCAAGAGTTTGTTATTTTGAAATAGTGCTGGTATGTACTATTTACTCAGAAACAGAAAAGAGATGAAGATTTCTGTTTGTATGAGGAAAATGATTTTAGCAACCGTCACTAAAATCCATGGCTGTTCCACACAGGACTGTTGAGAGCAATTAACTTCAGTTGGGGGAACAGTGAGCAGTCTCTTGCTGCTTGAGGTATGACACATTCTAACAAGACGATGTAATGCTGGAAGCTGTCATTTTCCCTATGGGATCCGGTAAGCCATGTTTATTACGATCGTAAATAAGGGCTTCAAAAAGGGCTTATTAAGACTGTAGACTTTTTCTGGGCTAAATCGATTGCTTATTAACACATATTTAGCCTTGAGGAATCATTTTATCTGGGTATTTTGATATAATAATATCGGCAGGCACTGTTTTAGACACCTTATTCTTTAGGGGCTTTCCCAAAGCATAGGCAGAGCCTCATTTTCGCGCCGGTGTTGCGCACTTGTTTTTGAGAGGCATGGCATGCAGTCGCATGTGAGAGGAGCTCTGATACTTAGAAAAGACTTTCTGAAGGCGTCATTTGGTATCGTATTCCCCTTGGGGCTTGGTTGGGTCTCAGCAAAGCAGATACCAGGGACTGTAAAGGGGTTAAAGTTCAAAACGGCTCCGGTTCCGTTATTTTAAGGGTTAAAGCTTCCAAATTTGGTGTGCAATACTTTTAAGGCTTTAAGACACTGTGGTGAAAATTTGGTGAATTTTGAACAATTCCTTCATGTTTTTTCGCAATTGCAGTAATAAAGTGTGTTCAGTTTAAAATTTAAAGTGACAGTAACGGTTTTATTTTAAAACGTTTTTTGTACTTTGTTATCAGTTTATGCCTGTTTAACATGTCTGAACTACCAGATAGACTGTGTTCTGAATGTGGGGAAGCCAGAATTCCTATTCATTTAAATAAATGTGATTTATGTGACAATGACAATGATGCCCAAGATGATTCCTCAAGTGAGGGGAGTAAGCATGGTACTGCATCATTCCCTCCTTCGTCTACACGAGTCTTGCCCACTCAGGAGGCCCCTAGTACATCTAGCGCGCCAATACTCCTTACTATGCAACAATTAACGGCTGTAATGGATAATTCTGTCAAAAACATTTTAGCCAAAATGAACACTTATCAGCGTAAGCGCGACTGCTCTGTTTTAGATACTGAAGAGCATGACGACGCTGATAATAATATTTCTGTAGGGCCCCTAACCCAGTCTGATGGGGCCAGGGAGGTTTTGTCTGAGGGAGAAATTACTGATTCAGGGAACATTTCTCAACAAGCTGAACCTGATGTGATTGCATTTAAATTTAAGTTGGAACATCTCCGCATTCTGCTTAAGGAGGTATTATCCACTCTGGATGATTGTGACAAGTTGGTCATCCCAGAGAAACTATGTAAAATGGACAAGTTCCTAGAGGTGCCGGGGCTCCCAGAATCTTTTCCTATACCCAAGCGGGTGGCGGACATTGTTAATAAAGAATGGGAAAGGCCCGGTATTCCTTTCGTCCCTCCCCCCATATTTAAAAAATTGTTTCCTATGGTCGACCCCAGAAAAGACTTATGGCAGACAGTCCCTAAGGTCGAGGGAGCGGTTTCCACTTTAAACAAACGCACCACTATACCCATAGAGGATAGTTGTGCTTTCAAAGATCCTATGGATAAAAAATTAGAAGGTTTGCTTAAAAAGATGTTTGTTCAGCAGGGTTACCTTCTACAACCAATTTCATGCATTGTCCCTGTCGCTACAGCCGCATGTTTCTGGTTCGATGAGCTGATAAAGGCGGTCGATAGTGATTCTCCTCCTTTTGAGGAGATTATGGACAGAATCAATGCTCTCAAATTGGCTAATTCTTTCACCCTAGACGCCACTTTGCAATTGGCTAGGTTAGCGGCTAAGAATTCTGGGTTTGCTATTGTGGCGCGCAGAGCGCTTTGGTTGAAATCTTGGTCGGCTGATGCGTCTTCCAAGAACAAGCTACTTAACATTCCTTTCAAGGGGAAAACGCTGTTTGGCCCTGACTTGAAAGAGATTATCTCTGATATCACTGGGGGTAAGGGCCACGCCCTTCCTCAGGATCGGCCTTTCAAGGCAAAAAATAAACCTAATTTTCGTCCCTTTCGTAGAAACGGACCAGCCCAAAGTGCTACGTCCTCTAAGCAAGAGGGTAATTCTTCTCAAGCCAAGCCAGCTTGGAGACCAATGCAAGGCTGGAACAAGGGAAAGCAGGCCAAGAAACCTGCCACTGCTACCAAGACAGCATGAAATGTTGGCCCCCGATCCGGGACCGGATCTGGTGGGGGGCAGACTCTCTCTCTTCGCTCAGGCTTGGGCAAGAGATGTTCTGGATCCTTGGGCGCTAGAAATAGTCTCCCAAGGTTATCTCCTGGAATTCAAGGGACTTCCCCCAAGGGGGAGGTTCCACAGGTCTCAGTTGTCTTCAGACCACATAAAAAGACAGGCATTCTTACATTGTGTAGAAGACCTGTTAAAAATGGGAGTGATTCATCCTGTTCCATTAAGAGAACAAGGGATGGGGTTCTACTCCAATCTGTTTATAGTTCCCAAGAAAGAGGGAACGTTCAGACCAATCTTAGATCTCAAGATCTTAAACAAGTTTCTCAAGGTTCCATCGTTCAAGATGGAAACCATTCGAACAATTCTTCCTTCCATCCGGGAAGGTCAATTCATGACCACGGTGGATTTAAAGGATGCGTATCTACATATTCCTATCCACAAGGAACATCATCGGTTCCTGAGGTTCGCATTCCTGGACAAACATTACCAGTTCGTGGCGCTTCCTTTTGGATTAGCCACTGCTCCAAGGATTTTCACAAAGGTACTAGGGTCCCTTCTAGCTGTGCTAAGACCAAGGGGCATTGCTGTAGTACCTTACTTGGACGACATTCTGATTCAAGCGTCGTCCCTTCCTCAAGCAAAGGCTCACACGGACATTGTCCTGGCCTTTCTCAGATCTCACGGATGGAAAGTGAACGTGGAAAAGAGTTCTCTATCTCCGTCAACAAGGGTTCCCTTCTTGGGAACCATAATAGACTCCTTAGAAATGAGGATTTTTCTGACAGAGGCCAGAAAAACAAAACTTCTAGACTCTTGTCGGATACTTCATTCCGTTCCTCTTCCTTCCATAGCTCAGTGCATGGAAGTGATCGGGTTGATGGTAGCGGCGATGGACATAGTTCCTTTTGCACGCATTCATCTAAGACCATTACAACTGTGCATGCTCAGTCAGTGGAATGGGGACTATACAGACTTGTCTCCGAAGATACAAGTAAATCAGAGGACCAGAGACTCACTCCGTTGGTGGCTGTCCCTGGACAACCTGTCACGAGGGATGACATTCCGCAGACCAGAGTGGGTCATTGTCACGACCGACGCCAGTCTGATGGGCTGGGGCGCGGTCTGGGGATCCCTGAAAGCTCAGGGTCTTTGGTCTCGGGAAGAATCTCTTCTACCGATAAATATTCTGGAACTGAGAGCGATATTCAATGCTCTCAAGGCTTGGCCTCAGCTAGCGAGGGCCAAGTTCATACGGTTTCAATCAGACAACATGACAACTGTTGCGTACATCAACCATCAGGGGGGAACAAGGAGTTCCCTGGCGATGGAAGAAGTGACCAAAATCATTCTATGGGCGGAGTTTCACTCCTGCCACCTGTCTGCTATCCACATCCCAGGAGTGGAAAATTGGGAAGCGGATTTTCTGAGTCGTCAGACATTACATCCGGGGGAGTGGGAACTCCATCCGGAAATCTTTGCCCAAGTCACTCAGCTGTGGGGCATTCCAGACATGGATCTGATGGCCTCTCGTCAGAACTTCAAAGTTCCTTGCTACGGGTCCAGATCCAGGGATCCCAAGGCGGCTCTAGTGGATGCACTAGTAGCACCTTGGACCTTCAAACTAGCTTATGTGTTCCCGCCGTTTCCTCTCATCCCCAGGCTGGTAGCCAGGATCAATCAGGAGAGGGCGTCAGTGATCTTGATAGCTCCTGCGTGGCCACGCAGGACTTGGTATGCAGATCTGGTGAATATGTCATCGGCTCCACCTTGGAAGCTACCTTTGAGACGAGACCTTCTTGTTCAGGGTCCGTTCGAACACCCGAATCTGGTTTCACTCCAGCTGACTGCTTGGAGATTGAACGCTTGATCTTATCGAAGCGAGGGTTCTCAGATCCTGTTATCGATACTCTTGTTCAGGCCAGAAAGCCTGTAACTAGAAAGATTTACCACAAAATATGGAAAAAATATATCTGTTGGTGTGAATCTAAAGGATTCCCTTGGGACAAGGTTAAGATTCCTAGGATTCTATCCTTCCTTCAAGAAGGATTGGAAAAAGGTTTATCTGCAAGTTCCCTGAAGGGACAGATTTCTGCCTTGTCTGTGTTACTTCACAAAAAGCTGGCCGCTGTGCCAGATGTTCAAGCTTTTGTTCAGGCTCTGGTTAGAATTAAGCCTGTTTACAAACCTTTGACTCCTCCTTGGAGTCTCAATTTAGTTCTTTCAGTTCTTCAGGGGGTTCCGTTTGAACCCTTGCATTCCGTTGATATTAAGTTGTTATCTTGGAAAGTTTTGTTTTTAGTTGCAATTTCTTCTGCTAGAAGAGTTTCAGAATTATCTGCTCTGCAGTGTTCTCCTCCTTATCTGGTGTTCCATGCAGATAAGGTGGTTTTACGTACTAAACCTGGTTTTCTTCCAAAAGTTGTTTCTAACAAAAACATTAACCAGGAGATTATCGTACCTTCTCTGTGTCCGAAACCAGTTTCGAAGAAGGAACGTTTGTTGCACAATTTGGATGTTGTTCGCGCTCTAAAATTCTATTTAGATGCTACAAAGGATTTTAGACAAACATCTTCCTTGTTTGTTGTTTATTCCGGTAAAAGGAGAGGTCAAAAAGCAACTTCTACCTCTCTCTCTTTTTGGATTAAAAGCATCATCAGATTGGCTTACGAGACTGCCGGACAGCAGCCTCCCGAAAGAATCACAGCTCATTCCACTAGGGCTGTGGCTTCCACATGGGCCTTCAAGAACGAGGCTTCTGTTGATCAGATATGTAGGGCAGCGACTTGGTCTTCACTGCACACTTTTACCAAATTTTACAAGTTTGATACTTTTGCTTCTTCTGAGGCTATTTTTGGGAGAAAGGTTTTGCAAGCCGTGGTGCCTTCCATTTAGGTGACCTGATTTGCTCCCTCCCTTCATCCGTGTCCTAAAGCTTTGGTATTGGTTCCCACAAGTAAGGATGACGCCGTGGACCGGACACACCTATGTTGGAGAAAACAGAATTTATGTTTACCTGATAAATTACTTTCTCCAACGGTGTGTCCGGTCCACGGCCCGCCCTGGTTTTTTTTTTTTTTTTTTAATCAGGTCTGATAATTTATTTTCTTTAACTACAGTCACCACGGTACCATATGGTTTCTCCTATGCAAATATTCCTCCTTAACGTCGGTCGAATGACTGGGGTAGGCGGAGCCTAGGAGGGATCATGTGACCAGCTTTGCTGGGCTCTTTGCCATTTCCTGTTGGGGAAGAGAATATCCCACAAGTAAGGATGACGCCGTGGACCGGACACACCGTTGGAGAAAGTAATTTATCAGGTAAACATAAATTCTGTTTTTGTATCTGAAATTGATTGAATACGTGTAGAAATAACAGGTAATGGTTACTGAAGAGTAGGCATTTAATTCAACTTATCTTTTTTGTAATCATTAGTTGGTATCTTACATTGCCTTATAGTAGTAGACATTTGTGCTTTTTTTTTTTTTTTTTACATATTTTATATCCTTTTATATGGATTTTACAGCCATGAATGTTTCATTAATTAGACTTTACTCATATGATGTGTGCATTATGTTTTTTATTTTTTTTATTAAAGAGATGTCATTCTCGATGTTGTTTAGAATTCTGAATGATTTTGTTAGACCTATATATTGATTTTGAAAGTAAAAATTAAAAAAGCAATTATTTCTTATTTATGTATTTGTTTATTATTGTATTTGCTCTAGCCAATCAGGGCCTGTACAGATATATTGTATTTATTTGGTGATGTGGTGAACATAAATGGTCATTTGACTTAATTTTTACTGTTTTGTAGCAATAAGATGACTTTTTTAAATATACTGCAGTTATACCTTAGATTTTATTTGACAGATGTAACTTTTGTCTCATTGTGTGGAAATTCTCTGCTTACCAATTAAACAGTAGGTTTTGTCTTTATTAAAATAAGAATCTACACCAGCATTTTTAATGTTTTAAAAGATAGATAATCCCTTTATTACCCATTCCCCAGTTTTGCATAACCAACACAGTTATATTAATATATTAATGACTTTTTATTTATTATCTATTGACTTGCATTTTAGCCAGTTAGCACTGTGTTGTGCTGACTCTTAAATAACTCCTCGGGTGTGAGCAAAATATTATCTATATGGCCCACATGAACTAGCCGTCTCCTGTTGTGAAAAGCAAATAAATCAATAATGTGATAAGAGGCTGTCTGTAGTGGCTTAGAACAGGCATACATTTAGAGGTTTAAATGTTATAAAGTATATTAATATAAAAATGTTGGTTGTGTAAAGCTGGGGAATGGATATAAAGGCGTTATCTATCTTTTTAAACAATAACAATTTTGGTGTAGACTGTCCCTTTAACCAGGATATAATCTGTTCCTAAATGTGAGTTTTGTCCAAACATATGATTCCTGTTAGTTTTGAGATCAATGTAAACTGCTGTATTATTCTAAAGCATTTAAACATTTTTAAAAAGTACTCTTCCATATATGTGATAGTTTCTTCGTTTTATTAGTGATCCTGTCAACCCTTGTTGTAAGAGGGAAGTAGGGTTGGGCAGTGCTTGCAAAGAGATGCTAATTAGCAAACAATGCTTTTAATGTTTAAAATATGTGAACAAACTATTTTGCAAATGCTGAGTTGCATATCCAAGCGAGTTTTGATTAAACTGTCAAGTTAATATTAATATATATATATATATATATATATATATATATATATATATATATATATATATTATATATATACAAGTGCACAATGATAAGATAAGGCAATAGCACTTACTGAATTTCAAATAAGCAGTAGATTTTTTTTCTGATAAATGTATTTTCATATAAGTGGCAAGAGTCCATGAGCTAGTGACGTATGGGATATACATTCTTACCAGGAGGGGGCAAAGTTTCCCAAACCTCAAATGCCTATAAATACACCTCCCACCTCACTCATACCTCAGTTTTACAAACTTTGCCTCCTTAGGAGGTAGTGAAGCAAGATGTGCTTGCTTCTTCAGTGAAAGGCACTTCTAAGCATATTGAAGCCCAGTTCCTCTCTAAGTACAGTGTTTGTCTGAGGGATGTGAAGGGAGTATTGCCTGATGATACCATGTTTTTGCCTATGGGAAATCTATTCATAAGGCTCTCTGTAAATCGGTCGCAGGGATTCATCTGCTGCCTCCCTTTATAGATTGACAATATACTTTTGTACCATTACCTCTGCTAATATGTTTCAGTACTGGTTTGGCTGTCTGCTATATGTGGATGGGTGTCTTCCGGTAAGTATGTATCATTTATTTTAAGACACTCTTAGCTATGTTTGGCCTTTTGTTATAAAGTTTTAAAAAGCTTACACGGAAAGTATATACTTTTATTATATAAGACAGTCTCAGCTATGGATTCAGCACTTTTTAAATAAAGTTGTTATATATTGTTTGTATACATGTCTTGAGTCAGTAATTCAGTGCTCTTTTTTAGTGACTTTATTTGTGGCTAGAGTCTGTGAAACATACAGTTTTTTTTTCTGAGCTAGTAATTTATTTATAAATTAGGATGCTAAGTATTATGTTAGTCTCATAGAATGTTGATAATCACATTTTATGCAGCTATAATAGAAGTATCCATTAGGCTTTATTTAGGTACATTTGTTTTTTTTTTACCTGCTTTTTAGAGTGATAGGTGTATTAGAAATCCACTACAGCTTTGTATGTCGCGCATGTGATGATGCTATTTATGTCATAGGGTGAAGTGTTATCATTTTGTGCCATTTTTTTGGCACAAAAAATTTCCCGCCAAAAAAATCTCTGCTGTTATAAGCTCTGCCCCAGCCCATTCAGTGTTCTCAGAAAATATTTACAGAGCTTTAATGCAGCATTTTATGAATCACTTTTCTTTTTTTATAAATTTTTGCTCTGTTTCCCATTCTCTCAAGCCTGTTATATATCATATATAGGAGCTTGAATATAAATTTGCAGAATTAATTTTTTTCAATTTTAGTTTTTTTGCAATTATGTCTGAAACTGAACCTGCCTCTGATGTTACCATAGGATTTGAGCTGCATGAACATGTATTTACCAAAGCTAAGTATCAGCTAGATTATGAGTTTGGTGTTATGAGTGAAAAAGTAGCGTTATGCATCATAACGCTGCTTTTTCCCTAAAGCCGCTATTACAAGTCTTGTAGGTATAGGTGTACCGCACACCTTTTTAGCCATCACGCAATGTCAGTACCGCACTTTTTAAAAGGCCTTTTTCAATGGGACTTCCATAGCGCCGGTATTACGAGTTTGCCTGGGATGCCAAAAAGTGAGCGGTTCACCCTATAACCACAAGATCCGTACCGCCATCTAAAGTCAGTAGTTATAAGTTTTACGTTACATAGCTGTAGCATGAAACTCATAACTAAAGTGTTAAGAAGTACACTAAGACCCATAAACTGCCTATTAACCCCTAAACTGAGGCTCTCCCGCATCGCAAGCACTAAAATAAATTATTAACCCCTAATCTGCCGCTCCAGACAACACCGCCACTAAATTTTTTTATTAGCCCCTATTCCGCCGCTCCCAGACATCTTCGCCACTATAATAAAACTATTAACCCCTAAACCGCCGCCCTCCCATATCACAAACACTATTTAAAGATTATTAACCCCTAATATGCCGTCCGCCCACACCGCCCCTATAATAAACCTTTTAACCACTAAACCGCACGCCCCCCACAACAAAATATACTAAAATAAATTATTAACCCCTAAACCTCTGACCTCCCACATCACTAACTCATAAATATATTAACCCTTAATCCTAACCCTAACGTAACCCTAAGTCTAACCCTAACGTAAATATAATTAAAATAAATCTAAATAAACCTTACAATTATTAACTAAATAATTCCTATTTAAAGCTAAATACATACTTACCTGTAAAAAAAACCTAAGCTAGCTACAATATAACTAATAGTTATATTGTAGCTAGCTTAGGTTTTACTTTTATTTCACAGGTAAGTTTGTATTTATTTTAACTAGGTAGATTAGTTAGAAAATAGTTATTAACTATTTAATAACTACCTAGTTAAAATAAATACAAAGTTACCTGTAAAATAAAACCTGCCTTACACTAAAAACTAACATTACAATAAAATAAATTAAATTTTAAAAATAAAATTTTCTAACTTAAAAAACAAATATACACTAAATTACAAAAAATAAAAAACGAAATTATCAAAAATAAAAACAAATTACTCCTAATCTAATAGCCCTAACAAAATAAAAAAGCTACCCCCAAAATAAAAAAAAACCTAGCCTACACTAAACTGCCAATGTCCCTTAAAAGGGCCTTTTGTGGGGCATTACCCCAAAGAAAGCAGCTCTTTTACCTGTAAAAAAAAAATACAAACACCAACAGTAAAACCCACCACCCAACCAACCAATCCCCCCAAAAAAATCCTATCTAAATAAACCTAAGCTAACCATTGCCCTGAAAAGGGCATTTGGAAGGGCATTGCCCTTAAAAGGGCATTTAGCTCTTTTACATTGCCCAAAACCTAAGCTAAAAAAAAAAAACACCCAAAAAAACTTAAAAAAAAAAAAATCTAACAATAACCCCAGACGATCCACTTTACAGTTATCGAAGTCCGGACATCCATCCTCATCCAAGCGGCAAGAAGTCTTCATCCATGCGGCCTCTTCAATCTTCATCCACCCGCAAAGCCCTCATCTAAGAGGAAAGAAGTCTTCATCCAGACGGCATCTTCTATCTAAATCCATCCGAGACGGAACGGGTCCATCTTCAACACATCCGTCGCGGAGCATCCTCTTCTTACGGTCGTCGCTGTAAAATGAAGGTTTCCTTTAAGTGACGTCTATTGGCCGAAAGATTTCTATCAGCCAATAGGAATTAAAGGGGAAAAAATCCTATTGGCCTTTACAATCAGCCAATAGGATTGAGCTTTCATCCTATTGGCTGACCCAATCAGCCAATAGGATTGAGCTCTCATTCTATTGGCTTTTCCAATCAGCCAATAGGATGAAAGCTCATTCCTATTGGCTGATTGCAACAGCCAATAGGATTTTTCCCCTTTAATTCCTAATAGTTATATTGTAGCGATCTTAGGTTTTATTTTTATTTCACAGCTAAATTTGTATTTATTTTAACTAGGTAGTTATTAAATAGTTAATAACTATTTACTAACTAGTCTACCTAGTTAAAATAAATTTAAGTTAAATTATATTTGTTAGGGGGTGTTAGGGTTAGGCTTAGGGTTACGTTAGGGTTAGAGTTAGGTTTAGGGGTTAATATATTTTATTAGTGTTAGTGATGTTGGAGGCCAGAGGTTTAGGGGGTTAATAACTTTAGTATACTGGGGGCGGCAGATTAGGGGTTAATAACTGTAATGTAGGTGGGGGCAATGTTAAGGGCGACAGATTAGGGGTTAATAGCTGTATGTAGTTGGCGGCGATATCGGGAGTGGCAGATTAGGGGTTAATAACCTATGTAGGTGGCGGCGATATCGGGGGTGGCAGATTAGGGATGTTTATGTTTTTATGTTAGGGTGTTAGGTTTAAACGTAACTTTTTCTTTCCCCATAGACATCAATGGGACTGCGTTACGGACCTTTTTTTCCGCAATCGCAGGTGTTAGGCTTCTTTTTTGCCGGCTCTCCTCATTGATGTCTATGGGGAAATCGTGCACGATCACGTCAAAGCAGCGCTTGTATTTTGGTGCAATATGGAGCTCAACGCCACCATATTGCCTGCACAAGCCTGCTTTTTGTAAACCTGTAATAGCAGCGCTATAGGGAGGTGAAATAACGCCGCTTTTGTGGCAGTCGTTAATTTCCCTATAGCGCTGAAAACTCGTAATCTAGCTGTATGTTTGTTGTAATAAAGCTGATCTAAATTATTCAGCTCAATTATGTGGCTCTTGTTTTGAAAAATTGTTAAATATATCTATGAGTGCAAATAATCCCACTGTTATTCCATTTCAGTCTAATGTACATAGCATTACTGCAGAAATGTAAGATTTATTGCTGCAGCTATAGAGAAGGCAATGACTGCTATTTTCCCTTCAAATAAATGTAAAAAGGTTTTGCAACATTTTCCTAAACTTAGTGAATTAAGTTCTGACCTTCAGCATACTTATTATTATTATTATCGGTTATTTGTAGAGCGCCAACAGATTCTGTAGCGCTATACTGATGTACCCTTGTACGGGTGGTGTCTCCTTTGATTTAGAGGATGCCACATCAGAGACTGATATAGACAAATCTTTTTTATTTGTTAGAATATTTTCTTTCTTTCTTAAAGGCAGTTTTGTTTACTTTGGGTATTGAGGAGTCTAAATCTCCTGATGATAAAGCTAGTAATTGTCTAAATTCTGTATTTAAGACTATTGTTATTACTCCTGAAGTATTTCCTATTCCTGATGCTATCTCTAATGAGATTGCCAAAGAATGGTCTAAGCCTGGTACCTCTTTTAACCCTTTTTCTAGGTTTAAGAAATTGTATCCTTTACCTGTAGCCAAAGATCCTTTAGATAGGAGGCTTGAATCTTATCCAAGAAGGGCATATCTACACACTGGCTATATTCTTAGACCAGTTATATCTATGACTGATGTTGCTGCTGCTTCTACTTTGTGTTTAGACAGTTTAGCACAGCAGTTGTCTTCAGATTCTGAATTATCTAACATTATTGTTTTACTTCAACATTTTATTTGTGATGCTATATTTGATGTTAGGAAGATAAATGTAAAATCCATGTCTTTAGCCATTCTAACTAGAAGAGCTTTATGGCTTAAATCTTTGAATGCTGACATGGGGTATTAAAGTTGATTATCTCTCTTTTTTCAAGGTAAACATCTTTTTGGTTCACAATTTGATTCTATTATCTCCACTGTTACGGGGAGATAAGGAAGTTTTTCTGCCCCAAGGCAAGAAATCTAAGGATAAATTTAAAGCTCCCAATTGTTTTCGTTCCTTTTGTCAGAATAGAGAACAGAAAACCACTCCTTCCCCTAAGGCCTCTGGCTCTAATTGGAGACCATCTCCGAATTGGAATAAATCCAAGCCTTATAAGAAACCAAATCCTGCCCCTAAACCTACATGAAGGTGCGCCCCTCAAGCCAGTTCTTCTAGTAGGGGGCAGACTAAAGCTATTTCAAAGAGTTTGGACAGTCTCTGTCCAAAATCAGTGGATTCAGAATATAATTTCTCAGGGGTGTCAAATAGGATTCAGAATAAGACCTCCTTTGGGAAGATTCTTTCTTACCCATGTAACAAAAAACCCAGTAAAAGCTCAAGTCTTTCTGAAATGTGTTTCAGATCTAGAACTTTCAGGGGTAATTATCCAGGTTCCACAGCAGGAACAAGGATTGTTTTTTTTTTGTTTTTTTTTTCAAATCTATTCTTTGTACCAAAGAAGGAAAATTCTTTCAGACCAATTTTGGATCTGAAAACTTTAAATCGTTTTTGTAAGAGTCCTAATTTTAAAATGGTGACTATAAAGGACTATTCTGCCTTTTGTTCAGCAAAGTCACTTCATGTCCACAATAGACTTACAGGACGCTTACTTTCACAATTCGATTCATCCAGATCACTATAGTTTTCTGAGATTCTCTTTTCTAAACAAGCATTACCAATTTGTTGCTCTTCAGTTTGGCCTTGCAACAAATATTCTTAATAGTTTTAGGTGCCCTTCTATCTGTAATCAGAGAGCAGGGTATTGCGGTGTTTCCTTATTTGGACAATATATTGGTACTAGCTCAATCTTTTCATTTAGAGAATCTCACACAAAACAATTTCTGCTGTTTCTTCAAAGACATGTTTGGAGGATCAATTTACCAAAGAGTTTCTTGATTTGTCAGACAAAGGTCACCTTTTTTAGTTTTCCAGATAGATTCAGTGTCCATGACTTACAGAACAGAGACATTTGAGATTGGTTTCAGCTTAACTAAACCTTCAGTCTCTTATCATTGCCTTCAGTGGCTATGTGCATGGAAGTTTTAGGTCTCATGATTGCTGCATCGGACGCAATCCTTTTTGCTTGTTTTCATATGAGACCTCAACAGCTTTGCATGTTACACCAATAGTGCAGGGATTATACTCGGATATCACAACGGATATACTTAAATCCCAACACTCAGCTCTCTCTGACTTGGTGTTTAAACCATCATCTTATTGTTCAAGGGACCTCCTTTGTTTGTCCTACCTGGACTGTGATCACAACAGATGCAAGTCTCACAGGTTGGAGAGCTGTCTATGGGTCTCTGACAGCACAAGGAGTTTGGAATCCTTGAGAGGCGAGGTTACCAATCAATATTAGAACTCTGTGCTATTTTCAGAGCTCTTCAGGCTTGGCCTCTATTAAAGAGAGAACCATATATTCAGTTTCAAACAGACAATGTCAGAACAGTGGCATATGTAAATCATCAAGAAGTGGACTCGCAGTCCCCTAGCAATGAAAGAAGTGTCTCTAATACTTTCTTGGACTGAATCCAACTCTTGTCTAATCACTGCGATTCATATACAGGTGTAGACAATTTGGAAGCGGATTATCTCAGCTGCCAGATTCTACATCTGGGGAGTGGTCTCTCCATCCAGATATGTTTTATCAGATTGTGTAGATGTGGGGTCCTCCAGACATAGATCTGATGGCCTCTCGTCAGCAAGAAACTAACCAGATACTTCTCCAGGTCCTGGGATACTCAGGCGGAATTGATGAATGCTCTAGCAGTTCCATGGTTTTACCAACCTGCTTACATTTTTTCACCTCTAGGATTGATCTCAAAGATCATAATGGAACAATCTTACATGTTTCTGATAGCACCAGCATGGCACCACTGGTTTGGAAAACCTATATTTCATGGTGTTCCACTCATTATTCTTGGCATTCTTTTAGAATTCCTAGGATTCTACAGTTTCTTCAGAATAGTTTGGATAAAGGTTTGTCTGCCAATACTTTGAAAGGACAAATCTCTGCTCTTTCTGTTTTATTTCACAGAAAGATTGCTAATCTTCCTGATGTTCACTGTTTCGTACAGGCTTTAACTCGTATTAAACCTGTTATTAAATCTATCTCTCCTCTTTGGAGTCTAAATTTAGTATTAAAGACTTTTCAGGCTCCTCCTTTTGAGCCTATGCATTCTTTAGACATTAAACTACTTTCTTGGGAAGTGTTATTTCTCTTGGCTATTTCTTCTGCTAGAAGAGTTTCTGAATTGTTTGCTCTCTCTTGTGAGTCTCCTTATCTGATTTTCCATCAAGATAAGCTGTTTTGCAGATTTTGTTTAAATTTTTGCCTAAAGTTGTGAATTCTAACAACATCAATAGGGAAATTATTGTTCCTTCCTTGTGTCCTAATTCTAAGAATACTCTTTGCATTCTTTCTATGAGGTAAGAGCTTTGAAGTATGTTGAAGCTACTAAAGATTTCAGAAAGACTTCTAGTCTATTTGTTATATTTTCTGGTTCCAGAAAAGGTCAGAAAGCCTCTGCCATTTCTTTGTCATCTTGGTTGAAACTTCTGATTCACAAAGCTTATTTGGAGACGGGGCAGTCTCCGCCTCAGAGAATTACAGCTTATTCTACAAGATCAGTTGCCACATCTTGGGCTTTCAAGAATGAAGCTTCAGTTGATCAAATCTGCAAAGCAGTCACTTGGTCTTCTTTTCATACATTTACTAAATTTACCATTTTGATGTTTTTGCTTCTTCGGAAGAAGCTTTTGGTAGAAAGCTTCTTCATGAAGCTGTCTCGCTTTGATTCTAGTGCCTATGATTTAGGTTTTTTGAATTTTTAAGAAAACTTCATTATTTTTTTGTATTTAATTTCTCTGTGGAAATAGCCGTTTTTATTTTATCCCTCCCTCTCTAGTGACTCGTGGACTTCCACATCTTGGATATTGTATCCAATACGTCACTCGCTCATGGACTCTTGCCACCTATATGAAATAAAACATAATTTATGTAAGAACTTACCTGATAAATTCATTCCTTTCATGGTGACAAGAGTCCATGAGACCCACCCAATTTTTTGGGGGTTATGATTTTTTTTATATAAAACACTTTATTTATCCTGTTCCTCTTTTTTATGCTTTTACTCCTTTTACACCTCACTAACGTGGTTATACTTTAAACTAAGGTATGAGTGAGGTGGGAGGTGTATTTATTGGCATTTGAGGTTTAGGAAACTTTGCCCCCCTCCTGGTAGGAATGTATATCCCATACATCACTAGCTCATGGACTCTTGCCACTGTGAAAGAAATTAATTTATCAGATAAGTTCTGACATAAATTATGTTTTTTCTCCCATTTACCAGCCCCCTGTATCATGTGACAGATATCAGCCAGTCTTCTTTTATTAGGAGTTACAGCATAAACAAATGCAGCAGCTGCTTCATTTGTTTGTGCTGTAACTCCTACTAAAAAAAGATTTGCTTCCACTTTTTTCAGTTTTTGTTTCTGGTTTGGTGGTGTGAGTGGCCCCCCATAGTGGCTTGCAAAATCCTTGGAGTGCCGGACTATCTCCTTGAACTTTTAGATATCAGTCAATCACAGACAAGTATACATATACCCTGTAAGCTTGTGCTCATGCTCAGTAGGATCTCGTTCCCCAGAAAGTGTGAATATAAAAAATTTGATAATGGATGCAAATTGTAAATTGCCTTCAAACTGCATGCTCTATCTGAATCATAAAAGTTTATTTCGACTTGAGTGTCCCTCTAAACTTATTTAACACACTTTGTTTACTGTTTTTGTTATTTTCTTTTTATGTATGATATACTTCTTAGTCATTCTCTTCAGTACATTTGTAAATTCCTTGTTCCTTAGTGTATATATTGCTGGATTTAATGTTGGTGTAATTACAGCATAGAATACAGGGATCATTTTCTCTTGTTCTAATGAGTATTTTGAAGTGGGTTTTAAATACATGAAGAATGAGGTCCCAAAAAACAAAGTCACAACAATCAAGTGAGATGCACATGTAGAGAAGGTCTTTCTTTGTCCTTCTTTTGATTTGATTTTTAAAATAGTGGAAACAATGTAGATGTAAGAGATTAAAGTTAGCAGGAATGATCCAAGGCCATAAATACCTCCAACAATGAACAGTACAATTTCATTAATTGAAGTATTGGAACATGCCACTTTTAACAAGGGGGGGATATCACAAAAAAACTGATTTATTTTATTAGATGAACAGTAGGAGAGGCGGAAAGTAAACACAGTGTGTATCGTGGAGTTGAGAAATCCACTAATCCAAGAACTAGCAACTAACTTAATGCAGGTTGTAGATTCCATTGAAATAACATAATTTAAAGGATGGCAGATAGCTACATACCGGTCATATGCCATAACAGCAAGTAGTGTGCACTCTATGCTTCCAAGAGCAATGAAAAAATACATCTGAGTGGCACATGCAGAGAATGAAATAGTGTTGCTTTTCAATAGGAAGTTGAGCAGCATTTTTGGAATAGTAACAGAAGTGTAAAAAATTTCAAGAAATGATAAGTTGCTGAGGAAAAAATACATTGGTGTATGTAAGCGACTGTCTACTGTCGTTGCAGTTATGATGAGACTGTTTCCTATCAGAGTTGACACATAAAATATTAGGAACGTGTAAAACAAAGCAGTCTGTAGTGATGGTATTTTGGGGAAGCCAAGTAAGATAAACTCTTTAACAGTACTGGTGTTCATTTTCGTTCAGAGCATTATCATTTTTACCTGTGTATTTTGGAAAATATGAAAAAAAATTTGCTGCAAACATATTATTGTTTATTAATTCTTGGAATTAACTAATACAGTCATGCCCTAATACATTTCATGCCAATTATTGGTCCTGATCCAATAGAGTTTACCTTTCAGAAACATTGGGTGTAACTCGGGTGATTTGGGCATTATCGTGTGCTTTATGTTGACCTTTGTAGTGGTTTTTGTGTTGCTTTTTTATAGACCTTCACAGGAGGAAATTATAACTGGTAACTGGAAATGAGTGTATCATCAAAAAAAATTAGTTTGTATTACCACTGTATAAGCCCATGTTTGATTACTTGAGTTTTAACTGTTTAGTCAAAAATCCAGGATGGATCTGAGGCAAAAAAGTGTGTATTCAAATATATATATTTAGTTTACATCACACAAACATGCACATATACAGTACACGTTTCTTTCATAAAATGATGATGGTCCACAGTCCTCCATAACATATGGGATATATTTCCCACCACTAGGAGAAGGTCGAGAACCCATATCAGAGCTTAAAATACCCCCCATCTCTCTAGTTTTGTTCTTTGCCTCATAGGAGATGGTTGAGAATAGAGGTTGTTTCAGTTACTTTCTTATGAATTATAAATTGGGAGCTCAGACCTATGTGAGACCCAGAGTCCCTAGGGAGTATCATTTACAAAGAAAAAAAGACGATAAACTTTACAGCAGCTGAATGATACAGAGTCACAACAATAAAACAAATGTGAGGGGGCGCACACTCTAGGGAATATAGCATGTAAATTCTAGGTTAATATTCAAAATGTGTCTAAGGGAATATAAAACCATTAACCTGTAATGGTAATGAATATAAAGTCCTAATTAGAACACAATATTAGGTACTGTTCATGATATTCAACTGTAACACAAAAAGCATACGGCTGCTCTCCTCCTCACAGATGTATCCGAATGAACTATGAAGAAAGCATAAAACAGAGGGGCGCCTCATGTGTATATCAGCATATTCAGTATAGAGCATAAAGATGTTCAAGCCAAATTAGTACTCACATTTGGTACGAGTACACATATGTACTGGTAGAAGCAGGCTGGTGACTCAGGGTGTACCAGCTAACCAGCTTCAGGTGTGCAGCAGGTGGTGCAAATGTCGTGCAACCCAATATGCAAGAGGGTGACTCTAGGTGTTCAGGGTCAATGTGGTGATGGTTTGATCACTCAAAAAGATGCTTCCACTATGCTTGTGAATCAAACAACTTGTTTATTAAAAACACTTAAAAGTAATTACAAGCAGTGGATATAGAGGGCATATACAATATACCCCCTATCTATGCAACGTGTTTCTCAGCCTTAGCATTGGTAGTTTTCTCAGGCATAAAGCACCTTAATACAAACACACTATTTAAAATGAACTGAAACCAAATGGCAAGTTGGACACGTCTACACACTGGAGTCCATAATTAGTCAATTAGTAACCAATGGCAACAATCAGCTGTGTAAGTATCACTTAAAACCTATATTTACATTACAATGAGGATAACAGTCTCTATATACAGCTTAAAGATATTCCTTATAATCCTCATTCCCATCATACAATGTTATAAAACACAGATAAAAGTTCCTAAATAAAAAACATACAAATAAACTTGATGTCTGTGTCCCATATAGCATTTGAAATAGCTTCATCCTACTTCATAAAATTAAACCTTGTGACCCCAATTAATTATTGGTCTGCTCTGAGACACATACAAAATAGTGAATAAATATTAAAAGTTCTTATACCAAACCTTATAGAAATAATCTCTTGTAGCTTAGGATCGAATTTCCAATACATTATTATATGAGTTACTAGTGAATGAATTTGTATCCGAAAAGCACCTTTCTCCAACATAGGTGTGTCCGGTCCACGGCGTCATCCTTACTTGTGGGATATTCTCTTCCCCAACAGGAAATGGCAAAGAGCCCAGTAAAGCTGGTCACATGATCCCTCCTAGGCTCCGCCTACCCCAGTCATTCTCTTTGCCGTTGTACAGGCAACATCTCCACGGAGATGGCTTAGAGTTTTTTAGTGTTTAACTGTAGTTTTTATTATTCAATCAAGAGTTTGTTATTTTGAAATAGTGCTGGTATGTACTATTTACTCAGAAACAGAAAAGAGATGAAGATTTCTGTTTGTATGAGGAAAATGATTTTAGCAACCCTCACTAAAATCCATGGCTGTTCCACACAGGACTGTTGAGAGCAATTAACTTCAGTTGGGGGAACAGTGAGCAGTCTCTTGCTGCTTGAGGTATGACACATTCTAACAAGACGATGTAATGCTGGAAGCTGTCATTTTCCCTATGGGATCCGGTAAGCCATGTTTATTACGATCATAAATAAGGGCTTCACAAGGGCTTATTAAGACTGTAGACTTTTTCTGGGCTAAATCGATTCATTATTAACACATATTTAGCCTTGAGGAATCATTTATTCTGGGTATTTTGATATAATAATATCGGCAGGCACTGTTTTAGACACCTTATTCTTTAGGGGCTTTCCCAAATCATAGGCAGAGCCTCATTTTCGCGCCGGTGTTGCGCACTTGTTTTTGAGAGGCATGACATGCAGTCGCATGTGAGAGGAGCTCTGATACTTAGAAAAGACTTTCTGAAGGCGTCATTTGGTATCGTATTCCCCTTTGGGCTTGGTTGGGTCTCAGCAAAGCAGATACCAGGGACTGTAAAGGGGTTAAAGTTAAAAACGGCTCCGGTTCCGTTATTTTAAGGGTTAAAGCTTCCAAATTTGGTGTGCAATACTTTTAAGGCTTTAAGACACTGTGGTGAAAATTTTTGAAACAAAAAAAGAAAGGGCGCCTCCTAGTGTAGCCAATTTTTGTAAGTAGATAATATATATTCACAGATTTTGTACTCACATGTAGTGAAGGCAACGATAATGCCTAGGTAGATGGTCTGGAAACTTATCAGTGTCCCAGTTGACTGTGCACCATGAGAAGGGCTGCTCCTCTTGAATGGAAAAGATCTGGAAAACTGGAAAAATATACAGAGGGCGACTCCTAGTGCAAATCAGTTGATACAGTTGTAAGCCCCAAATGATCCCTTTAGAGAGATACTCACATATTATGGAGCACACTATAGTGCTAATGAGGCAAGCTGGGTATATTATGGTGGCCCAGCGCACATAACACTCTGGCAAGCAGTGGATCAATGTAGCAAATAAAAGATAGGAGACTCCAGAAGTATACAGTGTTTTACTGATTGTTTTTATGTTCATTTATTTATATTTATAAAACTCATTTTTGATATACTTCTGGAGTCTCCTATCTTTTATTTGCTACATTGATCCACTGCTTGCCAGAGTGTTATGTGCGCTGGGCCACCATAATATACCCAGCTTGCCTCATTAGCACTATAGTGTGCTCCATAATATGTGAGTATCTCTCTAAAGGGATCATTTGGGGCTTACAACTGTATCAACTGATTTGCACTAGGAGTCGCCCTCTGTATATTTTTCCTGTGGTGAAAATTTGTTTGATTTTGAACAATTCCTTCATGTTTTTTCGCAATTGCAGTAATAAAGTGTGTTCAGTTTAAAATTTAAAGTGACAGTAACGGTTTTATTTTAAAACGTTTTTTGTACTTTGTTATCAAGTTTATGCCTGTTTAACATGTCTGAACTACCAGATAGACTGTGTTCTGAATGTGGGGAAGCCAGAATTCCCATTCATTTAAATAAATGTGATTTATGTGACAATGACAATGATGCCCAAGATGATTCCTCAAGTGAGGGGAGTAAGCATGGTACTGCATCATTCCCTCCTTCGTCTACACGAGTCTTGCCCACTCAGGAGGCCCCTAGTACATCTAGCGCGCCAATACTCCTTACTATGCAACAATTAACGGCTGTAATGGATAATTCTGTCAAAAACATTTTAGCCAAAATGAACACTTATCAGCGTAAGCGCGACTGCTCTGTTTTAGATACTGAAGAGCATGACGACGCTGATAATAATGGTTCTGAAGGGCCCCTAACCCAGTCTGATGGGGCCAGGGAGGTTTTGTCTGAGGGAGAAATTACTGATTCAGGGAACATTTCTCAACAAGCTGAACCTGATGTGATTACGTTTAAATTTAAGTTGGAACATCTCCGCATTCTGCTTAAGGAGGTATTATCCACTCTGGATGATTGTGACAAGTTGGTCATCCCAGAGAAACTATGTAAAATGGACAAGTTCCTAGAGGTCCCGGGGCTCCCAGAAGCTTTTCCTATCCCCAAGCGGGTGGCGGACATTGTTAATAAAGAATGGGAAAGGCCCGGTATTCCTTTCGTCCCTCCCCCCATATTTAAAAAATTGTTTCCTATGGTCGACCCCAGAAAGGACTTATGGCAGACAGTCCCCAAGGTCGAGGGAGCGGTTTCCACTTTAAACAAACGCACCACTATACCCATAGAGGATAGTTGTGCTTTCAAAGATCCTATGGATAAAAAATTAGAAGGTTTACTTAAAAAGATGTTTGTTCAGCAGGGTTACCTTCTACAACCAATTTCATGCATTGTCCCTGTAGCTACAGCCGCATGTTTCTGGTTCGATGAGCTGATAAAGGCGGTCGATAGTGATTCTCCTCCTTATGAGGAGATTATGGACAGAATCAATGCTCTCAAATTGGCTAATTCTTTCACCCTAGACGCCACTTTGCAATTGGCTAGGTTAGCGGCTAAGAATTCTGGGTTTGCTATTGTGGCGCGCAGAGCGCTTTGGTTGAAATCTTGGTCAGCTGATGCGTCTTCCAAGAACAAGCTACTTAACATTCCTTTCAAGGGGAAAACGCTGTTTGGCCCTGACTTGAAAGAGATTATCTCTGATATCACTGGGGGTAAGGGCCACGCCCTTCCTCAGGATCGGCCTTTCAAGGCAAAAAATAAACCTAATTTTCGTCCCTTTCGTAGAAATGGACCAGCCCAAAGTGCTACGTCCTCTAAGCAAGAGGGTAATACTTCTCAAGCCAAGCCAGCTTGGAGACCAATGCAAGGCTGGAACAAGGGAAAGCAGGCCAAGAAACCTGCCACTGCTACCAAGACAGCATGAAATGTTGGCCCCCGATCCGGGACCGGATCTGGTGGGGGGCAGACTCTCTCTCTTCGCTCAGGCTTGGGCAAGAGATGTTCTGGATCCTTGGGCGCTAGAAATAGTCTCCCAAGGTTATCTTCTGGAATTCAAGGGGCTTCCCCCAAGGGGGAGGTTCCACAGGTCTCAGTTGTCTTCAGACCACATAAAAAGACAGGCATTCTTACATTGTGTAGAAGACCTGTTAAAAATGGGAGTGATTCATCCTGTTCCATTAAGAGAACAAGGGATGGGGTTCTACTCCAATCTGTTCATAGTTCCCAAAAAAGAGGGAACGTTCAGACCAATCTTAGATCTCAAGATCTTAAACAAGTTTCTCAAGGTTCCATCGTTCAAGATGGAAACCATTCGAACTATTCTTACTTCCATCCAGGAAGGTCAATTCATGACCACAGTGGATTTAAAGGATGCGTATCTACATATTCCTATCCACAAGGAACATCATCGGTTCCTAAGGTTCGCATTCCTGGACAAGCATTACCAGTTCGTGGCGCTTCCTTTCGGATTAGCCACTGCTCCAAGGATTTTCACAAAGGTACTAGGGTCCCTTCTAGCTGTGCTAAGACCAAGGGGCATTGCTGTAGTACCTTACTTGGACGACATTCTGATTCAAGCGTCGTCCCTTCCTCAAGCAAAGGCTCACACGGACATTGTCCTGGCCTTTCTCAGATCTCACGGATGGAAGGTGAACGTGGAAAAGAGTTCTCTATCTCCGTCAACAAGGGTTCCCTTCTTGGGAACAATAATAGACTCCTTAGAAATGAGGATTTTTCTGACAGAGGCCAGAAAAACAAAACTTCTAGACTCTTGTCGGATACTTCATTCCGTTCCTCTTCCTTCCATAGCGCAGTACATGGAAGTGATCGGTTTGATGGTAGCGGCAATGGACATAGTTCCTTTTGCGCGCATTCATCTAAGACCATTACAACTGTGCATGCTCAGTCAGTGGAATGGGGATTATACAGACTTGTCTCCGAAGATACAAGTAAATCAGAGGACCAGAGACTCACTCCGTTGGTGGCTGTCCCTGGACAACCTGTCACAAGGGATGACATTCCGCAGACCGGAGTGGGTCATCGTCACGACCGACGCCAGTCTGGTGGGCTGGGGCGCGGTCTGGGGATCCCTGAAAGCTCAGGGTCTTTGGTCTCGGGAAGAATCTCTTCTACCGATAAATATTCTGGAACTGAGAGCGATATTCAATGCTCTCAAGGCTTGGCCTCAGCTAGCGAGGGCCAAGTTCATACGGTTTCAATCAGACAACATGACAACTGTTGCGTACATCAACCATCAGGGGGGAACAAGGAGTTCCCTAGCGATGGAAGAAGTGACCAAAATCATTCTATGGGCGGAGTCTCACTCCTGCCACCTGTCTGCTATCCACATCCCAGGAGTGGAAAATTGGGAAGCGGATTTTCTGAGTCGTCAGACATTGCATCCGGGGGAGTGGGAACTCCATCCGGAAATCTTTGCCCAAGTCACTCAGCTGTGGGGCATTCCAGACACGGATCTGATGGCCTCTCGTCAGAACTTCAAAGTTCCTTGCTACGGGTCCAGATCCAGGGATCCCAAGGCGGCTCTAGTGGATGCACTAGTAGCACCTTGGACCTTCAAACTAGCTTATGTGTTCCCGCCGTTTCCTCTCATCCCCAGGCTGGTAGCCAGGATCAATCAGGAGAGGGCGTCGGTGATCTTGATAGCTCCTGCGTGGCCACGCAGGACTTGGTATGCAGATCTGGTGAATATGTCATCGGCTCCACCTTGGAAGCTACCTTTGAGACGAGACCTTCTTGTTCAGGGTCCGTTCGAACATCCGAATCTGGTTTCACTCCAGCTGACTGCTTGGAGATTGAACGCTTGATCTTATCGAAGCGAGGGTTCTCAGATTCTGTTATCGATACTCTTGTTCAGGCCAGAAAGCCTGTAACTAGAAAGATTTACCACAAAATTTGGAAAAAATATATCTGTTGGTGTGAATCTAAAGGATTCCCTTGGGACAAGGTTAAGATTCCTAAGATTCTATCCTTCCTTCAAGAAGGATTGGAAAAAGGATTATCTGCTAGTTCCCTGAAGGGACAGATTTTTGCCTTGTCTGTGTTACTTCACAAAAAGCTGGCAGCTGTGCCAGATGTTCAAGCCTTTGTTCAGGCTCTGGTTAGAATTAAGCCTGTTTACAAACCTTTGACTCCTCCTTGGAGTCTCAACTTAGTTCTTTCAGTTCTTCAGGGGGTTCCGTTTGAACCCTTACATTCCGTTGATATTAAGTTATTATCTTGGAAAGTTTTGTTTTTAGTTGCAATTTCTTCTGCTAGAAGAGTTTCAGAATTATCTGCTCTGCAGTGTTCTCCTCCTTATCTGGTGTTCCATGCAGATAAGGTGGTTTTACGTACTAAACCTGGTTTTCTTCCAAAAGTTGTTTCTAACAAAAACATTAACCAGGAGATTATCGTACCTTCTCTGTGTCCGAAACCAGTTTCAAAGAAGGAACGTTTGTTGCACAATTTGGATGTTGTTCGCGCTCTAAAATTCTATTTAGATGCTACAAAGGATTTTAGACAAACATCTTCCTTGTTTGTTGTTTATTCCGGTAAAAGGAGAGGTCAAAAAGCAACTTCTACCTCTCTCTCTTTTTGGATTAAAAGCATCATCAGATTGGCTTACGAGACTGCCGGACGGCAGCCTCCCGAAAGAATCACGGCTCATTCCACTAGGGCTGTGGCTTCCACATGGGCCTTCAAGAACGAGGCTTCTGTTGATCAGATATGTAGGGCAGCGACTTGGTCTTCACTGCACACTTTTACCAAATTTTACAAGTTTGATACTTTTGCTTCTTCTGAGGCTATTTTTGGGAGAAAGGTTTTGCAAGCCGTGGTGCCTTCCATTTAGGTGACCTGATTTGCTCCCTCCCTTCATCCGTGTCCTAAAGCTTTGGTATTGGTTCCCACAAGTAAGGATGACGCCGTGGACCGGACACACCTATGTTGGAGAAAACAGAATTTATGTTTACCTGATAAATTACTTTCTCCAACGGTGTGTCCGGTCCACGGCCCGCCCTGGTTTTTTTAATCAGGTCTGATAATTTATTTTCTTTAACTACAGTCACCACGGTACCATATGGTTTCTCCTATGCAAATATTCCTCCTTAACGTCGGTCGAATGACTGGGGTAGGCGGAGCCTAGGAGGGATCATGTGACCAGCTTTGCTGGGCTCTTTGCCATTTCCTGTTGGGGAAGAGAATATCCCACAAGTAAGGATGACGCCGTGGACCGGACACACCGTTGGAGAAAGTAATTTATCAGGTAAACATAAATTCTGTTTTTGTTTATCTTTTGATGTTAATTACACGCTGTTTTTTTTTAGAAATCACAAAATGTAACACTGTTGTGATCATATTTGCAGTCTGTTGCACTTAGTACCTGTTTCGATGCTAATACCGTGCAGACTTCGTTGGCACATTTCTCAAAGGTCCAATGCCTCCATGATAGTGGTACGTGGAACCAATGACACGCCTCCATTCTAAATGACGAGCTACCATCGTCAGGTCTACAGTGGATACATATAATCTGAAATCATTGTACACCTTTTAAAGTTAATGTGATTTACTATTAGTGACCCATTTATCAGTGATTTATAGGAATTCACAATCACCTAATCATGTGTTTTCAGCTATTAATCTATGTTGCGAGTATGCCTGTTGGGATCTTAGTCATCTGCCATAGGAAGTGTGTTATAGTGTTAACAGTGTATTGGAATTAGCTGTGGTGACTGGAATAGTGAATACAATAATTAGAATGACATAAAAATAGTGTTATAAAATGTGGAAGTATAACTAAAAAGCAATAATATAGTGATCTATAGTGGAACACTAACAGGGCTAAATATTCATTATGGATGTGTGTAAGCACCTATCTACAGTGACTATACTGAAATGTATAACAAAACTAAAACAACATAAAAGGGGTATTTAGTAATTATCTATAAATGGATTAGAATAAAATAAAAAAAATCTATAGTGAAACACTATTAGGGCTAAATCATCCAAATGGATGAATGTGAACTTGAGGTATTGTGATATAAACGAATAATAGTTGCTCAATATGAGTCTGCCAATAAAATTATATCCTAATCTATACTAGATTGTGTATAATAAAGTGTAATACAATGGAAGGAGAATTATATTATATGGTATGTCAACTAACTTGCTATCTTCACAAGAAGTGTACTAGATCTAATATAGAGATGATAAAATACATATAACCAAATATCTGTGTCATTATTGACCATACCAATTGTATAAAAATTAACACCCTATCCCTTCATGAAGCCGAGAAATTACATATATATATATATATACCAGCTGGGACACAAACTACAAGTTCTTAATCCCACAAATCATTGACCTATGAACTCTGGGAAGCATTCCTATATCTAGAGTAGAAAGGGACCCCTATTTAAAGGTAACAATTTCATACTATTTTATTTACCATGGAATTTTATACACTCCATCATCTGCACCTCTTAGACATTATTGTTGGGGGTATTTACAACAAGAGCTTGTTGTAAATACCCCCAACAATAATGTCTAAGAGGTGCAGATGATGGAGTGTATAAAATTCCATATTTAATTAAAAGGCAGCCAAATCCAGGACCTTGTTTAGTTCAAACGGAATCAGGGACTAGAACCGATATATCCAGTATGTCTCCCTCTGGCGTAAACGAGTGTACCTATTGTACGTGTTGGAACGTGGAATACTCTCTAATGGGGCGATCCGAATTGTGTTATGTTTCCTATGCTTTAGTACACTGTCTAGAGACACTGTGTTTTGATGAGCCTATTTTAAAATTTCTGTGGTGTTCACTCCATCTCGTACGCACCTTTCTAGATGTACGGCCTAAGTACTGTACCCCACATTCACAAGTAAGTACATATATGACTTATATGTCATATATGTACTTACTAAAATTTACGTGTATGGCCCTTTAAGAAGACCAGCATTTGCTTAGTACAATATGTAATTTGATAGAGGAGTCTCCGGTTAGGCTGGGGACCAGTGTTTTATAGTTTTTATGGGGGTTTTATGCTTGGGGCACTATCTTTTATTTAAAACAGAACCTAAAGTGTTTTAACTTTTTAACATGGCCACCAGCTTTGCTCCTGGTTGTAGCGCCGCCCCTCAGTGTTCCCTGGCTTTTCTCTCTCAATATGGAGCCTCTGTAACTAGATTCTCTACTACTACAGTTAGGATTCATTTTTAAACCTATTTTGAGTGCCTGCCAGTCCCAGTAAGGGAGTGAATATTATACAGTAGCTGCCAGGGGGAAGTCAGGGACTATACAATATATGTGTGTGTGTATATATATATATGTATAGAAAGAGAACAATTCAATATAGAGAGGGAGGCGCTCAGCTATAAGGTAGTACACTTGATGTATTATGTACTATTGTAGGTATAGGTGTAAGTCCACAAATAATATAAAGTGGTATCCTGGTAGGAATCTTCACAAACAATTCTCAGTCAAGTAAGAAATTACTGCTTACCAGCTGTTACCTCAATTGTATGAGGTAAGTTGTTGGCCCAATTTAGAGATGGTACACTGTATTTATATCCCCGTCTTTGTCCTGATGGTCCGTATAGGCTTTGTTGAAAAAGGGTGGTTCCCTTTTCAGGTTTTCTTGGGCTTGTGCGAATGAAGATCCTGGACTCTCTTTGGTAAGAAAGATGGAGACTGTAATTCGTCTGTGTATATCTCTTTTCAATGGTGGTAGGAATACTTGTTCCCTTCTGGACGATACTTGGGATGGTATGCCCTCAGATGGCGTGAATCTCCGTCTGAATAAAACGCAATTTCACGTTCCTCCTTTTCAAAAATTGAACGTATATAATCTGTATCATCGACAGGAACCGCTGCAGCAGCCTCTTTTTTGCTCCTTTATTCCCCCACCGAACCGATGGGGGAATAAAGGAGCAAAAAAGAGGCTGCTGCAGAGGGGGCGACAGAAACCGATTACTGCTACAAAGAGAAGCGAAATGGACTTTCGAACTAAACACACTAGTTCCTTATGGTCTGAATACACAGCTTGATTGGCAGGTGTTTCTATGACCCGCTTCCAGATCTGCATTACGGAGCCATGGGGAGTCCAGGATCATTTGTCATTGCTGTTAGTCAATGAGAGCCATGATTTATTCATAAGTAATATGATCTCCCTTTTCCCCATATGTCTGGCTATGTGACTCCACTCCACACAATAATGTTTAACATATAAGTATTGTTTACCAGATTGGTTATCCTGTTTGTTTTGTGGAGCCCTTTAGTCACATATTTTCCCGGGACGCTGTATGTTTTCTTATTGTTTATTGGTTACCATGACAACCATTTATTTTGTCTTAAGGATATTTGTGTTTTCTTTACCTGTTTTCTCTACCTGTGTATCTATTATTGTATTACTACAGTGCCCAGCAATTTTTTGCTTGTATGCCCGCATATATTTACTGTTGTCTTTTGCCCTTTTGTTTTTTAGTTCTTTGCACGTTGCCGCGGGCGATGACGTCACTCGCTAGGGGCGGCGCATCCACCGCGGAGAGCGTGGCGCACTTGTCTTGGTGGCGGTCTATAACACAGTGGGGTGGTAAGTGTTTTACTAACCTTGTAAGTTTGAGGACGGGCTGTTTGTAGCCCGAAAACGTTACGATTAAAGGTGATATATTAACAAGACTTCTGGAGTGCTTTCTGTTATTGGATATATATATATATATATATATATATATATATATATATATATATATATATATATATATATATATATATATATATATATAGGGGCTGTAGTCATTTTACACTGAGAGATAATTAAAGTGTCTGAGGGAGTGTAAAAATAATGTAGAAGGCTCTCTACCAGGTTTTTATCTGTACTACTTCTTATATACAGTGTATTTGCATACTTTATTATAAGTAAAGTCTTGAACAAAAATGCCTCTGTCTTCACAGATATCTCTAATGAGGAATCAGTTTGCGGATAGCCCTCTATTTACATATATGTTTATTTTACAAATATATTCCAGTATACCAGGTCACTCAAATCTGGGAGAATTGTATACCTCATATATTTTATACATATCAGCCGCAACTGTCCACTTTCCTGACGGAATTTGCCCTGTACTTGTCACTCCAGGAGGAAAGTACTGTTTTTTACTCCTGAAGCTCAAAATAATATATATATAAAATAGTGACAGTTTATTTAGCAGCTGTCCCTAAAATAAGTAAGCATAAATCTGGGGTGTTAAGTTAGTCTCCTGAGGTAAATGTGCAAAATATTTTTATGCTGATAACCTATAGGTTGAGATTTGATAACATCCTATATGTAGCTTTATTTTGCACGGCAGCTGTACACCACAGCACATTCTTATGTGATCCTGTAAAGAAGTCAGAGAAGGCACCAAATAGCGTTATACTGCATGTCTGAATAAAAAACGTCTGAATAAAAAAAGGGGACTGGTAACACTCACATTTGGTGAAGCACCAAACAAGTGCTATACAGGCAGGCCAGATCCTCAGAGTTGACCGGCTAACATGGCTCCCATCACCAAACGGGAAATCTTCTGTCCGCTTGTCAGCAGCCGCGGAAGTAGTCAACTAACAAATAATCAATTAGCACCTATTTGACTACTTCTAGGGGTCTATTTATGAAGCAGTGGACGCTGCTTCCGACTTTCTCTCCTTCAGTTCCTACTGAAGCTGAAGTTAAGAAGCAGCGGTCCTAAGACCGCTGCTCCTTAACTCGTCCGCCACCTCAGCAATCAGCCCGATCGAATACGATCGGGTTGATTGACACCCCCTGCTAGCGGCCGATTGGCCATTAATCTGCAGGAGGTGGTATTGCACCAGCAGTTCACCAGAACTGCTGGTGCAATGATAAATAGCTGTTGGCATTTATCGATGTGCGGCGGACATGATTCGCTATAGCGGATCATGTCTGTCTGCACCTTCATAAATAGACCCTCTAGTGTCTACTGTACGGAGGAGGACAGCACTTCTTCCTTCCTCTCACATTCTCTTTATTTTTTTGTTTTTCTGGAAGTGGCTGTGCTTATTAGGTACTGAGTGTTACATATTTATAACTAAAGGTAATTGCTTCTGATGAAGAAAAAAAATACATATTTCCGGTGCTACGCTGAAAGGGAAGGAGCTACGGTGACTGACAGCTGTGTGGATAAATCACACATGGTTGTCAGGGACTGGGAGAATTTAAAACAAAGAGCAGCAGGCACAGTGTGGAATATTATTTGCAATATGTACGTTATGCAAGTTTTTTGTACATTATTGGGATATAAACATTGCTATAAGCTGTCTATGTGCATTGCATGTCTAGCAGCACAAATAATATTTTTTACATAGATAAAACTCCTGTCTCTGTAGATAAGCAAGGCATTACATATCCTATACTATCAGTGTACTTAATTCTATAGTATAAACCCTCTAGGGATATACCTTTCATGTATTGTACTCTGAAGGTTTATTTCTTATTGCAGTTCTGATGGATTTTTCCATATTTTAAAACAGTGGAGTTTCTTTAGAGGTAAGATCTATTGGTATCTCTTTTCTATCTATGTTATGTGTCATTTATATCTATGCACATAGGTTCTATCATGCAGATATTGATCATGAATATTTTCATTTACAGTGGAGATCCTTTAGACATAAGATTGATTGGTATCTCTTTTATATCTATGGTATGGGAAATATATATTTAGTACATATAGAACCACAAGTGTCCATAAAGTAGATGCGCCAAAAGAATAAATGAATCAGTCATAAGTCCCACTGTCTCCACTAGTTAGGGAAGTACTGCTAGATAGGTGATCCTGAAATGATCTTCTGGCTTCCAACTTTACAAAAATGTGATATACAAACCACTAGGATAATCTATAAAGATAAAAGAAAAGTGCACCCCCAAATGGTGTAGTACTACAAAACACAGAATATTTGTGGGTAATCAAATCTACTCACAAGTTGTAAAGCACTAAATAAGTGCTACACAGGCAGTCTGGACCTTATAAAGCCGACCAGAAAGCTTGCTCCATGGTTGGACTGGGATATACTTCTGTACGCCTTGAATGACAGGACTCCACTAGACCAGAGCTAAAATTGCATAAGTATCCAACTCCTTGATACTGTTAACAAGGTGTTGCAGAGGTGCATCCAAACTCTCAGATCCTCAAAAGGAATTGAAGGCTCGAAAGTGAGGGAATATTAGCACCTCAAAACCTTAATAATCACAGACCAAAGTGTACTTATAAAGCACATGTATTGTTAATAAAAAGTAAAATCACAAGTAAAAACACAACGCGTTTCTCAGTGTTACACTGTTTCTTCAGGTAATAATACTGTCAGGGAAGTTAGCATATCATGTCTGTCACTTTAAATGTCACTCCTCTACCCTATTTAAGGCCCCCCCCTCCCTATTCTCCCTGCTTGGTAATTTGCATCAGTTGTTCCAGTGACTCCTGCCTAAGAGACCTTGCCTTTTTTTCTCTATACTGGGGAAATTATTTCTTGAGCTACTAACGTTTAGCTGAGTCCTGCTGGCCTCAGCTCTCCTACTCCGGTGCTCTTCAAACAGCTATACATCAGCGATAACTGAACCAAAATTCACCGCCTAAGTTCTTCCCTGCTGTAACACCGGGTGTCTGTGACGTCACACCCGGCATCTCAGCGTTTCTCCCAGCGCGTGTACCGCGCTCTCTCTCATATGGGTAACAGTTCAAACTGCAAGCTGCTCACACGCTCTGCCTGACATTCTTCAAGGAATTGGTCTGTATAATCATTATTACCTTTGCTGGATAATCTGCATGATACTTACGTTTACTGCTTGACACCGTTACCTTAATAGACTGTGATACTAACCTCAGCTGCATTATTCCTATGTTTGCAAATCTCATTAAAATCTTGTTACCGGACACTGCTTGTCATTTGTCATACCTACTAACACAAATACCGCAACTCTAATCTGACTGTTTGGTTATCATTATTTAAGGACTGCCTTATCACCTACTATCTGCATATCCCTGAATAACAGTTACCAAACCTAAATTACCACCTCTGTTGCTGCTCTTACCTTACAGTAGAATTCTAATACCTACTATTGGCAATGTTATAAAGCCTCAACTGCCACATGTTGGGCTTTCTCCTCAGTACATAACATTGTTTTAAACACACTTATATATATATATATTCACTACTATTCTGTGTGCCATTTAATCTCATTGGGGGATAACTCCTCTATCTCATATGTTATATTTGGCCACTTGTGAGATTGAGTGTGACTGTCTACTGTATATACTTTTATATGTGTGCTGTGTTTGTGTGACTTTTCTGATATTCTTATATCAAGCTTGGAGGAACATCTACCATAATTACCTGTAGATTCTTCTCTATCTTAAACCATCTATTGATATCTATCTATCATTATCAATTGGTTGCGTGACAGCTCCGTTTTCACTCTGTACCCTGCAGTAGTGACCCTCAGTTCAATGAGCATAACTGGATTCCTATAAGTTAAATCTGTGTGAATCCAAGGTTTGGTGTGAGGCTGAGTGGTCCTACAATAGAGGATACTAGGTACCAGTACTTTTTCTATAACTTGTTCTGACATATAATATATAACATCACATATTACCAAGCCGCATAGTACCTCTATCCTTTATTATGGAGTTGAATGAACTCGCTAATAGAGTAGGTTCTCTAGCCCAAAGTATGGACAATATGATACAGGGTTTAAGGGAGATACAAATTGAGAACCAGAACATAAGGTAATTTATCAATGAACATTTGGCAAATAAACCTTCCACGCCAGAGACCACACCTGAGCCTGTGGTAAGTCCCCCTGAGAAATTCTCTGGGGATAGGTCTATGTTCAGAGACTTCAGAAATTCCTGTACCCTCATGTTTACCTTGAAACCAAAGTCCTATCCTACTGATAGAATACGGGTATTGACTGTAATTTCCTATCTGCGTGGTGAAGCTAGATTCTGGGCTAACGCCTTCTACGAATCTAATGACCCAATACTAAATTCTCTTGATTCCTTCTTCACCGCAATGTCCCTTTTATATGAGGACCACAACAAGCAGAATACTGCTGAGACTGCTTTAAGAATACATAACAGATTTTAAAAGGTGGGCCCCTGACACCTTGTGGAACAATCCGGCTTTGAAGAATCAATTTCGTCTGGGTCTCAGTGATTCCTTAAAAGACGAACTGGCCAGAGGTATAATACCAGATGACCTTGAGGCCCTAATGACTTTGTGTATTGGTATTGACCGAAGACTCAGGGAACGGAAGTATGAGAAATCTACAGCAGATAACACGCCTAGGAAATACATTCCATATCATTCCAATCTTCCTTCCCACTCTACTAGGAATGTAGACGAACCCATGGATGTCGCCGTGATCAGAGGGCCTCTTAAGGCTGAAGAGAAAGCTAGACGCAAGCTTTTAAATTTTTGTCTGTACTGTGCCGAAAAAGATCATGGTGTAAGGGATTGTCCATCTCTCCTTCGTCAAAAGAAGGGTAAGAGATCAAGTAACAGTCACAAAGTGAATCTAGTTGATAATAGTTCACCCCATTTATCAATTCCTCTTTCATTACAGTGGGATCACCAGAAGACAGACGTACAGGCCGTAATTGACTCTGGAGCATCTGGGAATTTCATAGATTTAGTTTTTGTTGTTAAGCACAATATACCACTAATAAAAAAGAGTGTTGCACTAGCCATCCATTTGGTTGATGGTTCTTATTTCAGTTCAGGACCTATTTCACACCACACTGTTCCTCTTACTGTAACCTCAGTTTCTGGGCATACAGAACTATTGTCTTTTGATGTCCTGCCAAGTTCTGTCTACCCCATGATACTTGGTATTCAGTGGTTATCTAAACATAATCCCACTATCTCCTGGACAGAAGCGACAGTAGTTTTTGATTCTCAGTTCTGTAAGCAATCTTGTACTAACTCCCATACACTTTGTCATGTTACTGTAGATACGCTACCAGATTGTTATAAGGAATATGCAGATGTTTTTGATAAAGCTGAGGCAGCCACACTTCCACCACATAGAAGTTATGATTGTCCCATAGATCTTATTCCTAATTGTTCCAACCCTTATGGACACATATACCCTCTATCTCAGCCAGAATTGGCTCACCTCAAGGAATATTTAGACGAAAATTTGAAAAAAGGTTTCATACGACCATCTACTTCTTCAGCGGGCGCTGCAATGTTTTTTTTGTGAAAAACAAGGACGGCAGTTTACGTCCCATTATAGATTACAGACATCTAAATAAATGCACTAAGAAGAACAGATATCCCCTGCCTCTCATTCCTGAACTGATTGAATGCTTGCAAGGTGCCACCATCTACACCAAGCTTGATCTTAGAGGCGCTTACAATTTGATCAGGATGAGAGCAGGGGATGAATGGCTAACGGCATTCCGTACACGTTACGGTTTATATGAATATACTGTGATGCCGTTTGGGCTATGTAACGCCCCAGCCACTTTTCAGTGCTTTATAAATGATGTGTTCCATGACCTATTGGATGTCTGTATAGTTATCTATCTGGATGACATTCTTGTATATTCTGACACATATGACAACCATGTATCACATGTAAAACAAGTTCTATCTCGTTTAAGGCATCATCATCTCTACGCTAAGTTAGAGAAGTGTATATTTAACACCAACACCATATCTTTTCTGGGTTATTGTATCTCCCCCACTGGCATTACCATGGAAACCAGTAAAGTAGATGCCATACTTAAATGGCCAACACCCAGTTGTAAAAAAGATGTCCAGAGATTCCTTGGATTTGCGAATTTTTATAGAAAATTCATTAAAGATTTTTCACACATTGTAAGACCTCTAACCAGTCTCACAAGAAAACATATCAAGTTTTCATGGGATAGTAATGCTGAGGATTCTTTTACTACTCTTAAAAACAAATTTACTTCAGCTCCTATTCTGCAATTCCCAGATCCCAGTTGTCATTTTACGCTTGAGGTAGATGCTTCTGAATTTGCAATCGGGGCTGTTTTGTCCCAAAGAGTCTCTCAAAAAGACCCTTTGCACCCAGTTTCGTTCTATTCCCGTGTCATTAGTTCAGCTGAAATTAACTATGGCATTGGAGATAAGGAATTGCTAGCTATCAAATCCGCCTTGGAGTTTTGGAGGCATATTCTAGAAGGTACAAAATATCCCATTACTATCTATACCGACCATCATAATCTGGAGTACTTAAAGACAAATAAGACTTTGACTTCTCGCCAAGTCCGCTGGAGCCTTTTCTTTTCACGTTTTGATTATGTGATCACTTATCGTCCAGGCTCAAAGAATTTCAAGGCTGATACCCTTTCCCGTATACCTCCAAAACCACAAAACCATCTGACTCCTGGTGCTGTGATACCTGCGGATAGGATTATCTGCTTAACAAACGACTTTCTGGAAACACTAAAGCTTCAACAAAAGGAGGATTCTTTAACAAAACATCTTAACTTAGAAAAACACTCTGATGACCTGTACTATCATCATGACCAACTTTATGTACCATTGGCTCTTAGGAATCAGGTATTGGCAGCAGCCCATGATTCAAGATCAGCGGGTCATCCTGGGGTGCATAGGACTCTTCATGTTCTTTCAAGGACTTATTGGTGGCCCACTATGACTGATACAGTTAGTAAGTATATTCAATCTTGTTTACTCTGTACCACTAAAAAACATCAACATAAACGTCCTTATGGATATCTTTTATCTCTTCCCATACCTGAAAGACCATGGGTGGACATTGCCATGGACTATATTGTTGATCTTCCACCTTCTGCAAACTTTAACACCATTTTGGTTGTCGTTGATCTATTTTCAAAAATGGCACATTTCTTGCCACATAGAGGTCTACCAACTGCTTCTGAAACAGCTAACCTTTTTATAGATCATGTTGTTAAACTCCACGGTATTCCAAATTCCATCACTACTGACAGAGGTTCACAATTTACCTCCAGGTTTTGGAACCATCTCTGTCAATCTCTCAATATCTCTAAGAAACTAAGTACAGCCTTTCACCCACAAACCAACGGGCAGACTGAGAGAACAAATCAAGCTCTGGAGCAGTATCTTCGTTGTTATTGTTCTCTAGAACAAGACAATTGGCATTCACTTCTATCTACTGCTGAATAAGCTCATAATAACATGATTAACTCCTCCACTAAAACCACTCCTTTCTTTCTTAACTATGGGTTTCATCCTTCTTATGATATTCAAATTTCTAATAATTCACCTATACCTATTGTTAATGACAAGGTCAACACCCTGTCCAAAGGTTTCGCCAATGTGAAGCAAATTCTACATGATGCTCAAGCTACACAAAAACGCCATTATGATCTACGACGTTCCAAACCCCCTGAATATAAGGTGGGCGACAAGGTATGGTTGAGCACTAAGAATTTAAGATTGCAGGTTCCATCTAAGAAGCTTGCCTCTCTTTACTTGGGTCCTTTCAAAATTAAGAAGGTTATTAATGTTAACGCAGTCACGCTCTTGTTACCTTCTTCCATGAGAATACATCCAACCTTTCACGTCTCACTTTTGAAACCTTATGGTCCTATCAGAGCTACATCCTCATTGGGTGCTTCTCAAACTCATGTGGCAGATGAGATGGAGTATGAAATTGAGTCCATCCAGGATTCACAGTATTTCCGAAATCACCTCCAGTATTTGGTCAGTTGGAAGGGATATGGTCCAGAGGAGGATTCTTGGGAGCCTGCTACGAATGTCACGGCTCCGCGTCTTCTGTCCTTGTTTCATCAGAGGAATCCCCACCGGTCAGGCCCTTGATCCGCTGAGCGGCTCCTTGAGGGGGGTGTCCTGTCAGGGAAGTTAGCATATCATGTCTGTCACTTTAAATTTCACTCCTCTACCCTATTTAAGGCCCCTCCTCCCTATTCTCCCTGCTTGGTAATTTGCATCAGTTGTTCCAGTGACTCCTGCCTAAAAGACCTTGCCTTTTTTTCTCTATACTGGGGAAATTATTTCTTGAGCTACTAACGTTTAGCTGAGTCCTGCTGGCCTCAGCTCTCCTACTCCGGTGCTCTTCAAACAGCTATACATCAGCGATAACTGAACCAAAATTCACCGCCTCTTCTTCCTTGCTGCAACACCGGGTGTCTGTGACGTCACACCCGGCATCTCAGCGTTTCTCCCAGCGCGTGTACCGCGCTCTCTCTCATATGGGTAACAGTTCAAACTGCAAGCTGCTCACACGCTCTGCCTGACATTCTTCAAGGAATTGGTCTGTATAATCATTATTACCTTTGCTGGATAATCTGCATGATACTTACGTTTACTGCTTGACACCGTTACCTTAATAGACTGTGATACTAACCTCAGCTGCATTATTTCTATGTTTGCAAATCTCATTACAATCTTGTTACCGGACACTGCTTGTCATTTGTCATACCTACTAACACAAATACCGCAACTCTAATCTGACTGTTTTGGTTATCATTATTTAAGGACTGCCTTATCAACTACTATCTGCATATCCCTGAATAACAGTTACCAAACCTAAATTACCACCTCTGTTGCTGCTCTTACCTTACAGTAGAATTCTAATACCTACTATTGGCAATGTTATAAAGCCTCAACTGCCACATGTTGGGCTTTGTCCTCAGTACATAACATTGTTTTAAACAAACTTATATATATATTCACTACTATTCTGTGTGCCATTTAATCCCATTGGGGGATAACTCCTCTGTCTCATATGTTATATTTGGCCACTTGTGAGATTGAGTGTGACTGTCTACTGTATATACTTTTATATGTGTGCTGTGTTTGTGTGACTTTTCTGATATTCTTATATCAAGCTTGGAGGAACATCTACCATAATTACCTGTAGATTCTTCTCTATCTTAAACCATCTATTGATATCTATCTATCATTATCAATTGATTGCGTGACAGCTCCGTTTTCACTCTGTACCCTGCAGTAGTGACCCTTAGTTCAATGAGCATAACTGGATTCCTATAAGTTAAATCTGTGTGAATCCAAGGTTTGGTGTGAGGCTGAGTGGTCCTACAATAGAGGATACTAGGTACCAGTACTTTTTCTATAACTTGTTCTGACATATAATATATAACATCACAAATACATTAAAATGTAACATACAAGACATTTATAGATCATTGGCATCCTCATGTAGCGATTGCACATGTTTATATCCCAAACACGCCCATCATAGCGTATGTAATCTCTTTTGCCGTATGGCCAATCAAATAAAAAAAAAATATATGATTGAAACTATCCTACTAGACTCGCATTGATCAAACATACATGCAGTTAATATAAAATATTAAGTGATGACATAAAATTTCATCCACATACCTCTCTTCGTGGGTATAGTATTATACAAATAGGTACAATCTCATGTCAGGACTGCGCATGTGTGGAAACCATAAGCTTCACTGTTGATGTGTGATCACATCCACATCCCTTTGACAAAAGAAAACATTGTGATCGCACATTGCACTGTCAAATCATGAGATTCCTTTAGATTAACACTCCGTAATCTGACTACGGATTAAACATATGAAAAAGTGTGTACAAAGATGAAGTAATATCGGTACATATAGTGTTATCATGTGTACAAAATATAATATATTAGCTTTTGAACAATGAAAAATCCTCTATTGTTGAGAGCATGATTTATGTAGAACAATGTGTATTAGTGATAAAATAGTGTGATGGAAACATCCAAAACTATATACAAAGATTGTTGTAATATAGTGTAGTGCGAGTGCCTAAAAAAGGCCAACTCGAAAAACATAAATATAAAGATAAACAAAGACATTTTAGGAATATAACTAGAATATACTAAAGTTATGAGATAAATGATATAATAAGTCTAAGGATAAGTGATAACTATAGTGTCCTAAAGTAATGGTTATTATCAAGTATAAAATAGAATTAAAGATGTGAAATTGCCTATTTTACCTAGGACATAATCACACATCCCACATAACTTTTTACTGCATATGGCTTTAAATTCAGATTAACACTAGTGATATATCTCTTATTTATGTTTTGTTTTCTTTGTTTAGTATTTACTTTTTTGGTCAAAATTTAGCTAAGAGCTAGTTGAAATTTATATGTATGCACATCTGTTTATTATGCAGACACTGAGCATTGATCATGCATATTTTCGTGGATCATGTACATTGTGTATTTACTTTCTAAAGATATACTCAGTCTCTGCCTATCTAGAGATGAATTTACAAGTATCTAATTGGTACCTGCAGATCTATATGTGCTGCTCCTTTTAGTCTTTAAGGCTACATGGCTATATAAAAATGAGCAAATGCTTAAGTAGGTACATGTATACTATTGCTACTACTTATATCATGTACAGATTCAATATACTTTGTATAAGTTTATATATTTTGTATTCATCAGGGAAACATTTTTGGATATCCGGACTGATTCTCTTTGTCCTTCAAGAGATCGAGAGTTTTGTTCTCTTTGAACTTATGACTAGCAGGCCTATCTCAGGTTGTCAAGATCCTTCTGAGGCGGCAGCCTTTATATAAGTATTTGGAGGTATAGCAATAAATTAATCCTAGTTCCTGTGTAACCTCAGGTTCAAGAGTTGTTTCTTCCTAATTGGAAAGAGTCCACAGCTGCATTCATTACTTTTGGGAAATAAGAACCTGGCCACCAGGAGGAGCCAAAGACACCCCAGCCAAAGGCTTAAATACTCCTCCCACTTCCCTCATCCTCCAGTCATTCTTTGCCTTTCGTCCCAGGAAGTTGGCAGAGAAGTGTCAGAATTTGTTTTGTCTCTTATGGAGGGTACTACTCCTCGCAAATGGGACAGTAGTTTTAAGTAGCCCTATAAGCTTCTCAACTTGAGGGTCTGGGTGAATGTAAGAGTCCAGAGATGCAGAGGGAGCTTCCCTTTGCGACACCATCCCGACTTCTATTAACAGCTCCTACAGCAATCGGCGTTGACAAGTTTTGTAGACTGCTTCTTCTCTCAAGTCCATGTCAGCAGTGATGCTACTAACCTGTCACACTTGAAGGGCCTTGTTCCAGTTCCACGGCGTAGATTCTGGTAAGATTGTTTCATTTTTTTATTGCATAATGTTAACACAGAATACAGGGTCACAGTGTGGCGCCTTTTATCTTTACAGAATCAAGGGTTAATATCTCCTTAGGGGGATTATTGAACAAGGGGGAATAATAATCTTATATGTTTATTTGATTTTATGCTGCTTTATGTGTGAGATTTTAGGCTCATAGGCTGTTATGGAACATACAGGTTTCATTTTCACTTTGAGAGCCATGCAGCTTACAAGCTTGGCGCGCTTTCTCTCATAGCAGGGTCAGTTCTGCATTGTGCACCATGTGATTCATTCCCTCTTTCCTGTCCGAACTATCAGAGTGGAGTCATAAATCGTTGTATTGTCTGGGTCATAGGAGGTGGTGAGTGCCCCAGCCTTTGGGTTATAAGGGTGCTATTTTTTGAATAAAATAAGATGTTTTATTTCTCTAGTTCTCCGGTTATTGTACTAGCGAAGGAGGATTCTGTTACTTTAGAGGGCGCTCCCTCTATTCCTAAGTAATAATTCCTGTTTCAATGGTAAGGAGGCCCTAGTTCCCCCTCTCAATTATGTTCCATATGTCTTGATAATGTGATAATGTCAAACATGTTTGATACCACGGAGCCGTCCACTTCTGAGGCGTTGTCTTCCGATGAGGTGCGTACCCTACATTGTTATCTCTATACACATGCAGTTTTTCCGTTGCATTGTGGATCCTCCATCTGGAGGGGGCCATTTTTCTCCAGATGTTACTGCGCAGTTCAGACGGTGGTGCCTTAATGCTTTTCCTCTCCCTGCTAAGCGCAAGTGAAGGGTTACATACTGCACTCCTTCCCAGAGTACATCAAATAATTTTTGGATTTAACTGTTAGGGTTATCCCAGGATGTGGTTCTTTCTGAGACTTCAGAGTATGAACTTTCTGGGTCGGAGTCTGCTGCCTCTCAACCTCCAGCTGCAGAGGAACAAGACTTTAGTTTTAGGAATATGCGCTTCTTCTAAAGGAAGTTTTTGGCAAATTCAGGGGTTCCAAAGGTCATATTGCCTGATGAACCTTTATTTCCTAAATTGAATAGAGTTTGAGGATAGAGTGGTGCCTTCCCTGCTCATGCTGTCCCGGGTATTCCACCTTGGACTGTACAGTTCCCTGCAGGTGCGACTGTATCTGAGTGTTGGGCCTTTCGTTACAGAATTGCGCCCATTCGCTTGTTACTCAAACATGTTTTTTCAGTTATTGAACGACCCTATCCTTATCGGATACGGGAATACTCAGTCTGCTCTTCAAATGGAGCACCTCTTTAGACATGTGGGGATGATGTAGTCTCCTGATTGTCCATGTATTGAGATCTTTCCCAGTTTTTTTGAAGATCAGGGCTCGGTTTGACTGGTCCTGTGGTAGTCCTGTTTCTTCTTGGGCGTTAACCTATGGGTTACCTTGTATTTTATTTTCATCCGATAGGATGTCTGGTCTGTTTTCCTTCTTCCCCTCTGAGGGAGGATTTATGTTGCTTGATGATTAGGACCCGGATTGCATGCTTGTCCTGTTTGCGGTCAGTTCTGTGTGGTAGCTGTTTGGACATGTAGTGTTGCTCTGCTTGGCTGGTCCGGTAGAGGCACCGAGAACTCATGTTAGCCTCTGTGTTCAACTAAGCAATCTAGTGGACCGGTGGGTCCGTGAGGCAGGAAGGATTGTCTCAGTCCTTATAGCCTTCAATTTGGATGACTGGGTCAGTGGAGTTCCACTGTGTCTCTCTCTCTTGTGTCTGGGGTTGTCAGACCCTAGAACTCCTTCCCATGTAGTGGAGGGTTGGTAAGCTTGCGCCCTCTTGCTGCCGAGTTGGGCGGTTTGTCCTTTTTTCTTTTGAGGCCCTGGGAATTGTCCTTCTGGACTTAGTCCTCAGCAGCTAGTAGTTTATTGGGTAGTTCAACTGCCTTGCAGCGGATGGCTTGCAGAATGTGACCAGCTGCAGCTATTGCACATTGACTGTGTACTGTGTAGCTGTTTTTATGGAACCTTTTGGTCTACCTCTGTTGTCTCAATGTGAGTTAGGTCTCCTTTCAGGGACCTGGGTTCCCCTCCGGGATATGGTCGTTCCCTGTTAGGGGCACTGGATGTGGTTTCCTTGGGCTCTGCTCGGAGCTGGGGATGCTGTGCATCCTTTTCTCTCTATGATCCTCTGTTTGTATGGAGGTGATGCGGAGACCAGCCTTTGCTCAAGTGATTTTGGCCTCGGGGTATCCCCTTGCTTGTTGTCCTGCAGCTGTTTGAGAGTCTATGGGCTCTAGTGTCATTGTACAACTTTTTAACGCCTTAGCTCCTTTGGAGCATTGGACTTTGGCAAGGGATGGTCTCTTCCTTGGGTTGGGACTTGCGAGTTATCTCGTTATCTGGGTTGATCTGGATATTGCATTGATTTCTCCCCGTGGTCTGGTTTTTTATGTCAGACAGGGTGTTAAGTTCTCGGATATTGTTTGTTAAAACAATTGGGGGCTCGGATCTGTTTTCTCCCTGGTGCTTCCAGTTGCTGAGGCTTTGCTCAGTGTTTTCCTTTGTGGAGTTGTTGCCAGACTTGCTGGTTCGGTGCTCCCCAGTTCCTGGGAACTTGGGCTATGTCCTTTTACTTGGACTAATTGACCTGGTCACAGTTGGCCAGGTTGTCTGAGTGCTGATGCTCATTGGGCTTGACTTACGCCTTTATGGTCAGTTTCCCTTGGTCAGCTTGCTGTGGTATTTATGTGTAGTGTGATAGGAGCGCCTAAAGGTGGATTCCTGCTGCTAAAAAAGTTCTTCCCTCAAAGAGAACTAAATGGTGGATAAGAAGAAAAAATGGGGTTTATTTAGCAGCGCTAAAAAAAGCTAGGAAATGATGATACCAATCTAATTTTTGTTTTATACAATCTAGTTTATTTAAAAATTCTTATAACACATAAAAACAACATCAAATGCTTTTCCTAATTAATAAAGGGACGTCTCCCTTATACAACACTTATAAAAACAGACTAGAACCATATAATCCTAGAATTCCAGGTATAAAGGAATTAATTCTATAGATAACATATGGCAAGCAACAAATTTCTAACATAAATGGTGAATTGAATATTTAAAAGGCACAAATGTATCAGTCCTAACAGCTTTACAGTTCTTCAGTAACAAATACAGTTATAAAGTTACACAGTTACTTTCCTTGGACATATAATTGGTTCAGGTGTGCTGGATAGTTAAAAAGGCAAAAAACAGCCAATATTCTGATTTAGGTGCCAAAGCAATCGTGGTTAATGGAAATGGTTAATTTAACAGATGAATACCTTGATGTCTTTAAAGTTCAGTTTTTGCGTGTTTTAAAAAACGTAGTGCAAATTAGTGTAAAGGTACCTTAATCTGTCCTGGTTGCAACCGCTGATATTCTTCACTGTGAGGGATTCACAGACTGTTTGTTCCTGGTGCTTCTGATAAGTCACCTGACCTTCTCTTTGATTCAGAGGTCAGGGGTGATGATCCGTTCTGGTGATGTAGTTATCCTTTTTTTTGTTTTCCTTTCTTCTTATATCCCAAATATTGTTTTCATCTGGGTTCCCTCAGACTTCTTAAGGTTTGAAGAAATCTTTGGTCAGTGTTTAGCAGTAACACCGTATTCCCTCAAGTTACCAAAGGTAGATTTTAACTTGCAGGGTCAGGAGAAAAGTTTAAAGTTGCAGGGTCACACAGCTTTGGCCAGGTTGTCTGAGTGCTGATGCTCATTGGGCTTGACTTACGCCTTTATGGTCAGTTTCCCTTGGTCAGCTTGCTGTGGTAACCTTATGGATCACTGCTCTGCAGGCGAATGGGTTTGCAGTGTCTCTGCTGCAGCTATTGCACATTGGATGTGTGTTAGCAAGCTAATTCCTTAGAGGGATTCCTTCCAAGTTCATCTGAGTTGGAGATTGATCTCTCCTTTAGCCTGTGGCTATGTGTCTTGTGGCAGGTGCTCTGCTTTTTTGGCCTCATCCCTTTCTTACGGTGGGGGGCTTATTCTTATGGAGGTGTGGTCCCTTTTCTTAGGGATTCTCTTGGATTCAGGAGGTTGGAACTGAGAATTACCCTTCAGAGAGGGTGTTTTTCTCTGGGTTGTTACGTTCCATCTGGAGTCTTGCTGGCTGCGTTTAAAGACTATGGTGGGCCTTTTGTTAGATTCCTTTGGGTCTACGGCCTTGTCGTCTGTTTCTAAGGAGTCGGGTTGTTGATGGCTGTGGCCATTCTTCCGTTTGTTTTTGAGCTGGTGTTGGGGTTCTTCTGTTTCCCTTTTGTCAAGACTTACCGATGCTTGGGCTGGCCCAGTTGGGAGTTGGTTCTGAGATGCACTGTCTTCTTTGGGATCTAGGTTGGCATTGTAGCTATCTCCCTGGGTTTACAAGCTGAGGGTCCTGGGTTACCATTCACCTTCGGGTTCTGGGTGTAACCTCTCTCTCTCTTGGGGGTGCAGTGGGTCTTGTTGAGTTTATGTGCTTCCCCTTTTGGAGCCCTGTGTGTAGGTCTAGCGACTCGATTGCTGAGAGTGTGCCCTCTGCCTGGGAGTTCTCCTTTTGCAATCTGTTCTCTTGCTGGCTTTACTTCTCAGCAAGTATTCTTCTGGGTCATCCTAATGATGTCTGCATGTTCTTGACTCAGGGTTTTTTGTCTGGGTCTGTTACACATTCTTTTTTTTTATCTGTATACGATAGTATTCTTAGTTCTGACGACATGAGGACTCTTTCGGTCTTTCAGTGTTTTTGCACAATGTTGAGAGAGAGTTTTCTCTGTTCGAGGCCCAGTCCTAAACCTCTGGTTTCTGCTTGGTCTGGGTATAGCCTCCCTTGTCTGTCAGGACCCATTTGGATCTTTGTGACCTGGGCTCGCTATTGGGGGTTTTCCTTTTATAAATTTTGTATTGACCTTTTGGTTCCTGTTCGGTTTTTCCTTGCCTTATCCCTTGGGGGGGTTTAAGCTGGTGTTCCCCTCATTAATGAGTGGTTAGGGACTGCCTGTTGGGTGACGGTGTCTCCTGGAGGATTGTTGGCTCAGTTGAGTCCGATTTTGTGGCCTCTAGCTAGGTTTCTGGACTATCTGTGGGCCAGTGCCCTTGGGCCTTTTCCTTTTCAAAGCTTTCTTGGCTTTGGACGAAGCAGGATTTTTGTTGGGTAGTGGTTTCTGGCTTGGTGCCCTCAGAATTGGCCGCCTATTGTACCCACCCGTTTTGGCATTCAGTGTCCTCTTTAGCTTGGTTATTGTTTTCCAAAAAGTAATGAATGCAGCTATGGACTCTTTCCAATTAGGAAGAAAAACATAAAATATGCTTACCTGATAATTTCCTTTTCTTCCGTTGGAAAGTGTCCACAGCTCCCCACCATTTTTCTACACGGGCGTCTTTTTATTCTTATGGCACCTTTTTTTACCCTGATGTTTCTTCTACTGTTTCTTGTTCCTCAGCAGAATGACTGGGGGATGAGGGAAGTGGGAGGAGTATTTAAGCCTTTGGCTGGGGTGTCTTTGCCTCCTCCTGGTGGCCAGGTTCTTATTTCCCAAAAGTAATGAATGCAGCTGTGGACTCTTTCCAACGGAAAAAAAGGAAATTATCAGGTAAGCATAATCTATGTTTTTTTCCCCCAATCGGTTAATTGTCCTAAGGGATTTACAGTCCTGTTCAGGATTAACATCCATAAATATGTGGGTTAAGATTCCCACTGGTATGATGGGATCTTTCCTCATTGTTTTTTACCCTTCATCAAAAGGGTCAATTTATGGCTAGTATAGACCTCTAGGGTCTTAGCAACACATCCCTATACACAGGGATTACTTTCAGTTCCTGAGGTTTGTATATCTGTTTTTCCACCTGTGTTAGATGAAATCTTGCTAGTGCTCAGATTCAGGACATTTCAGTTGCTCCTTATCTGAATGCTATACTAGTGCAAACTTATTTTCTGTTAATAACGCTCATACTCTCCAGTTTTTGTCTTCATTCAAGACCATGGTTGGAGTATTGATGTACCCCAAAGGCTCATTATATTCTGCTATAAGGGTAGCATTTACAGGAGTCATATTGGACTCAATCGCAATGTAGGATTCAGAGGGTGCGTCTCTTCCCACCTTCCACTACATTCTATTGGCAGCTCAGTGTATGGTGGCAGTGGGACTTATGGTAGCTGCTTCAGATGCAGTTTATTTGTCTCTTTGTTTCTTGAGACCACCTTAATGACTTACTACATCAGTGATCAAATAATTATTTACATTTGGCATACAGATCAACTGTTTTCGTGAGGACACAAAGTCCTGTCTTTGACCCTTGGGACATCCTTCTTTCGTCAATCTTAGCCTATTTTTCTGACTAACGCCAGTCTCTCTGGCAGTCCGGGTTTCTCAAAGAGTGCAAGGAGTTGGGTTTCCTCTAGAGACAAGCTTACCAATCAACATATTGAGCAATCCTTGGGATCTCAGCCCTGACCCCTATTAAAGAAGGAAAAGTTTACCGGTTTCCAGTTGGACAACATATCGGTGGTGTCCTACATAAATTATCAATGACAATATCCACAGTCTATTGGCCATGCAGGAAGTGCCTAAACTCTATTTTAGACACAGAGGAATTTTTGCTCCCTATTGGAAATTCACATACCAGGTGTGAACAACTGGGAGGTGGATCATCTCAGCAGTCTGTCTGTTCATTTAAGAGAGTTGTCTCTCCATTAGGACATTTTTTTATCACCAGAGATCAAAATAGGCTTATAGGACATACTGTAGATCTGATGACCTTTCATTTAAATCACATGCTTCCAAGCTATTGTGCAAGATCAAAATAGTTGCCTTGGTGTGTCCATGGGACCTTCATCTAGCATACCTGTTTTCAAGAATCATATTTGAACCAAACAGGAGGCAACATCAATAATATTAATTGCTCCAGTCTGACTCAGCAGGACTTGGTATGCGGTTGTAGTGCAGATGTTTCTTTCTCTCAATGGCTTCTTCCTCCGAGACAAGACTTGTTGTCTCAAGGTTTTCTTAACATCAGGATCTCTAATCTATACATTTAATGGTGTGGAGCTTGAACGCATAGTTTTTAGACATAGAGTTTTCTCAGATTTGGTTATTGAATCTTTAAATCAGGCAAGAAAACCTGTAACACAAAGAATTTATTGCTGGATTTGGAAGGCATTTTTTAAATGGTGTTCTTTCAGAAGGTTTTCTGGGTATTCCCTTAGGATTCCTAGGCTCCTTAAAAAAAAATTTATGATGACCTTGACAACGGTTTGTGTGCTAATTTCTAGAAGATCAAATTTCTCTTTAATCTGTCTTTTTCATAAGAGGTTGGGCTAAACTTCCTGAGGATCAGACTTTTGTCCAGGTGTTTGTTAGAAGTAGGCCAATTGTGATTCCTATTTTCCCTTCCTGGAATCTGAATCTACTTTTCTCTGCATGACAAGGTTCTTTGTTTGACCCAATACATTCTATTGATATCTACTTTTACCTTGAAAAGTACTCTTAATATTAACAATCTCTTCAGCAAGGAGAGTTTTTGAGTTGTTAACCTTCTCTTGTGATCTCCATTTCTAATTATTCACAAGGCGAAGGTTATACTTTGTATTAAATATTATTTTCCTCCTAAAGTATTTTCAAAAGAAAACACAAATTAAGAGTTGTTCCTTCATTGTATTCAGATCCTGCTACCTCTGAGTAGCGGCTCATAATCTTCAGGTAGCCAATGCTTTAAAGTTCTATCTTCAAGCTACTAAAGATTTCAGACAAACTTCTAGTTTGATTTTTACTACTCTTGGACTCGTAAGGGGCAGAAAACTCCTAAGGTAGCAATTATTTTATGCTTTTCTCCATGTTACTTTATAATAAATCATAGTGAGTTATTCGTGCTCCACCATTCTTTCGTTTTTCTTTATAGCATTAGCCTCTTGGCTCAAATAAATGATTCACAAGGCTTACTTGAAGATTGGAAAGTTGCCTCCTAGTGTATTCAGCTCTTCTTCAGTTGGAACATCGTGAGTTTTTAAAAATTATGCATCTTTGGAGCAGATTTGCAAAGCTGCAACATGTCTTCTCTGCATACTTTTTTCATATTTTGTCGCTTTGAGGTTTTGTTTATTTGCAATCATCTTTTCCCAGGGAAAGTCCTTCAGGCTGCAGTGACAGCTAAATAAGAACTTACAGAAAAATTGTCCCACCCTTTCCGTAACATAGAACATCAGCTTGGATATTAATCCCATATATTATGTAGGACTGTGGACCATCATCATTTTACGAAAGAAAACAAAATGTATGCTTACCTGATAAATTATTTGCTTTCGGAATGATGATGGTCCACAGACCCCGCCCGTTTCAATGTTTGGGTGACAGTTCTCATGACACCTCTACACTACCTATATGTTTCCTATTCTCTACTCAGCTATATGTTAAACTAGAGGGTGGTGGGAGGGATTTTAAGTTCTTATATGAGTTCTTGACCTCCTCCTAGTGGTGAGAAATATATCCCATATGGTATGGAGGACTGTGGACTATCATCATTTTTAAAGAAAAGAATTTTTCAGGCAAGCATTTTTAGTCCATACAGTGTATGGTTAGATTGGAGAGAGAGAGAATGAAACAGGAAGAATGAGGGTGAAAACATTTATAGAGGGCATCAAGGTTTGTGTGAGAGTACACCAAAAAAAATGTCTGTTGTGGGATGTGTCAGGGACAGAAGATCCTAGATTTATAAGATCCTAGATTTAAGTGTGAAAAAATATGTTTAACAATAAATGTTCTAAAACACTAGCATATCATGTGCTTCACCTAAGATAGCATTAAACTTTACAAAGAAAAATATATTTTGGGCTCAGATTTTTTTTCTCTTTTTTTTTGTTTGTTGGAAGATCAAATTACAGATGGAAAGAGTATGACATTTATTTATTTATTTATTACATTTCAAAAGCCTGTAATTTCATAATGATGTGTAGACTTTTCATAACTACTGTATCTTCAATGAGAGGGCAGAAAATGTATGCAGCTCTATAATCAATGTCACTCTCAGACGACTTTCAACATTTTTATATATGGTGGTTACATCTAGTAACATTGTTAATAGTGGGTAAAACAGAGAATAAAAACTAAGAATAAATCTTCCTTACACAGGTACAAGCTATAAATACCATTATGCTAAATGACCTTCTGTTTTTATGTGTTGCAGCCAAAGTGCTCTGTATCCCATCCACGCAGTCTGTAAGCAGGAAACATAATCAGAATTCTTAAATGCACTGCTGGATCTAAATATAAACGTATTCAAATATCAAATTGGACGTGCAAATCTTAAATGTAATAAAACTGAAAGGACACAATCTGAAGTGTATAGTAATATAAAATGCAAAGTAAAAATGTAACAAAACTCTCATATCATGCAGTGCTATATTGCACTGGGCTTGTCTCTCCTTCACATACAGAAATGCAGAGAACACCCTTTAGACAAGTATAGCAAAATGTGCCTGTCTAAAATCTTGTGAGAGATCTCGCAATGCTGGAGGGTTCCGCACTTTTTCTTTTAGAATTTAGTGAGTTCAGCCCCAGTGAAGTCAGCACAACAATTTTTTTTCTCAAAGCAGGAAAATCTTTTATTATCGGGCCCTAAACCTGAAATTTATCAGAATGCTAAGATTTTCTCAAATCTATCTCCATGGATTATTTTCTGTATTTATTCATATGCTTGGTAATCTAAGGGCTAGATTATGTGTGGAGTGCTCTCGCTTGCTCGCGAGTGATATCAGGTTCACGTTGCCATATATCACTCTTATTACAAGTTGAAACTTAATGGATTATATTAAATAATAAAATTGAAAATATTAGGTTCAAAATAGAGCTTTATTTTATGAAAAAAAAAATTATGTTTATAAATGTTTACTTTATTTAAAAAGTGAATTATAAAGCCTAATAATATCAGTACCTGCACATGCATTTCTGCTTCTCTACTTGTATATTAAACAGTAAATAAATGCTAGATATGATGAATTTAAAACAAATCATTGCATGTGATTAGTATGTAGATTATAAATGTAAATTATATTAGTTGTTAAAATATTGAAGATGTTAGTGTAAAGGTTTAGCTTCTATAAAGTATTGGGCTCCGCAATGTTGGAACCTATCAAACATGGTTTCTACACAGTCTTGTTTGCACATTCTCTTTTCTTACCTGTTTTATATCTTTACCTTATTGTCCTTAGCAAAAACAAAATATTAATAAAGTAGTAAACCTAAGTTCCAACAAAGCGGCGCCCATTACTTTATAGAAACTCAGTAGAATTGACAAAACTAGCAATGTGAAGGCACATTAAACTGCTGAATACAACTACAATAGAATGGTTTCTACTCACCGCTCTATTGTTTTTTTCTCCTGTGCCTGAAGCTATCTTCTAAGTCATTCCCTTATTTTAACCCCTTACAAGTATTAGTTAGTGAAGTTCAGCATCTTCACACTGGGTGCCGCCATCTTGAAGCTTTTATTTGTTATGTAACTTTTAAACTGTTCAAAAGACTGCAAAAATGTATCGCTTCTGGGCCCTATTATGGGCCAGATTACAAGTGGAGCACAAAATATCGCTTTCGCGAGGGCGAGATTTGTGCTCCACTTTATAATAACAGCGCACCAAATGTGCGCTTGTTTTACAAGTTTGGTGCAATTTGAACGTGATCTCACGTTCGCATTGCACAGAAGCATTGCGCTAATGAGAGCACTCTTTCATAGGCCTAACCTAGGTTTAGCATTCAACGAAGAATACAAAGAGAACAGAGCAGATTTGATGATAAAAGTAAACTAGAAAGTTGTTTAAAATTGCATGCCCTATCTGAATCATTTGTGAAAGAATAAATAATAATGTGTTATAACCTCAGATGAAAATAAAAAGGCCACTTTCCTGTGGGTAACCGCTGCCTGCTTCAATCTCTCCCAAGATTGTAGAAACAAACTTTGGACACAATAGCGGTGCAGGTTCTCTCATTATGACTATTCGATATCCCTTGTCACAATCAAGGTCTCCGGAGCAAGTCCAATGATAAGTGTTTTATTTTTCAACAAGGCTCAGCAAACATTGCGATAGCTTGAAACCACTTTAATATAAATTTAAAGCATAAAATATCTCAAAACATTATTTAAAGCCTAACGCATTTCTGTGGACAACTGCCTTTTTGAGCAATATGGCTCCGGAGACCTTGATTGTGACAAGGGATATCGAATAGCCATAACAAAGAGACCTGTGCTGCTATTGTGACCAAAGATCCTATGTGAATCATGAACGTTTAATTTTGACTTTACTGTCCATTTAAAGCTCAGCATCTTCAAACCAGTGTACCCACCTCACCACATTCATGCATTGACTCCACCCTTAAAATCTTAATCACTATACAACATTTTAATAATTTTAACCCGTCATGTCCACTGCTCTAGAAATACTCTAGACTTAGTGCTCATTTTTCTCATACAGTCCTTGACTAAACATCTAATCTACTTACTCATCATATCTTTGTTTCACTACGACAGCACTACCTAGACTACTGTATATTCTCTCTACAATTTATCATAACTGTCCAGACAGGGCTCATCTTTCTTAGAAACTGCTGCTTTTTTGCCACATAACTTTGTTAGTTCCTCTATCAGCTTTCTATAACCTTAGAAATACAATTCATACTCTTAAGCCTAATAAACAAAAACATAATAACACTGTACCAACATATATCTATGTCTGAAACCTTTTTTCTATCTTCACTTTCAGTCAAACACATATATGCTTAGTTAGCCAGTATTGGTAAATACCATGTCAGTGATAACTCGACTTACATCAAACAAACCTCTACAAACTCTGAGTTGGTATATTGAATGCCAGTGCACCCGGTACTCACAGCATATGTGTGTATGCCACTGAAACAGTGATTACTTTTACTAGAAGCATTTTTGCTATTGCAAATATATAGCAACCTTTCTTCTAATTAAAATTGAAGCACACTCATGCACATTTCAACGTCCTTTTAAAGCCCATAAGAAACAGGCTTTTCATATGGGTTTTCATGTACCTTAAGAGACATGAAAGATATCTAGCTAAAATAAAAGATGAAGAATAAGCAATTGGATATTTTATACTAACAATCTCATTTTGAACCAAGTTTTTTTTCTTTCTCTTAACCAGTAATATAAATTTATGACAAGTGCAATTAACAGTTTTATCTAATTTTGCATAATTTAATAATGCACATTTTGAAACATTCAAACATTGCATCTGTAAATTAGAATTCTTATATTCATATTTAAGTTCTATACACATTTCATAGCTTAAACGTTTGGTTGTAAAGGCATTGGAAAACTATGTGACAGCTTAGTTTCTAAAGGTTTTCCAATGGTCTTTCAATTTAAGACTGACACAACGATTCATGCAATACATTTCCCATGAAGATTTTGATAGTTTGAAATGGGGCTCTTGAGGCAAAATTAGAAGAAAAAAGCTATTTGTAACAACTTAAACTGCTTATGTTAGAAGTGCTTTATTCACATATATGTATATATGTGTGTGTATATATATATATATATATATATATATATGGGGGGGGCTTACCTGCCTTTTAACTACATGCTGTGTGAATTGTGAAATGTCATTATATGCACATACATAGCATGCTGGGAAAACGATATTTGCTATGGTAGGATACTACTTGCTTTATTTCAGAAATCTATCTCATCTATTGATTTAGCATGTGAAGCAACACAAATATTCTTTAAAACAGTTGTATAGATTGTTAAACAACTGGATCTTTAAAAGTTATATTATAGCCTGGGTCAATTTGATTCTCAGTCCCTCAGAAAATGATGGGCCAAATATCAAAACCTTATAAGTAAAAAAAAAAAAAAAAAAAAAAAGACTGGGAGATCTACCAACACACACAAATAATACAAATAACACAATATGCATTGTAACAGATACAAAAAATTAGATCCAAGAAATACATGAAAAAAATATTTTGGCAAACAGACATCTCATCTCGTTTTATCTCATTTATTTTAGAAATTCTACCATTTAAATACAATTTATACTGTAGGAAGACTTACCAGCTTTGGGAAAATATGTAAAGGAGCAAATGTTATCTTAGAAATGCAATGTTTGTCAGCACTACAAACTCAAAAATATTATCAGTAAAAATGAATGAAATTTTTCAAATGGATATATTAAACCTTATTTTATCACAGCAAGTTATAAAGAGGTTTACACAATCCAGCTTCTTAAATCCCTTAATGTCTAATTACAAACTGAGATTTATACATGAGGAAGATTTGCTCAATAAACACCTGGGGGAAAAAATGAATGCAATTATCACTAAATTGGTCACTAACTATATGGGCTATTTCCCTCTAAAGAGTTCTGATATTGCTCAACTAACTGAGTAGGAGATTAGTCTCAATATTTTATTTATATATATATATATATATATATATTTTTTTTTTTTTTATTAAAATCTATCAGAAGAAACTCACAACGATAGTGTAATAATATAAAGTGCTCAAAAATATTTGCATTTGGCGTAGCAGACTTATGTTGAATAAACGCCAGCTTCTCTTTCTACCTGTTCTGCATATAGTTGTCTGGTACATAGCTCTGTTCCAGGCTAAAGTGATTGCAGCTTTAAACAGATAAAAGAAGATTATTACTTTTCTCAGTGGAGCCTTTTCTAATAATCTATAAGAAGACCATGGACATGGCAGTTCTTTCTAAAAGAGCTTTAAGTCCTGGTCTGCTGATATGGTGCCTAAATCCAGACTTTTATCTCTAAGACCATGGACATGGCAGTTCTTTCTAGAAGAGCTTTAATAAGTCCTGGTCTGCTGATATGGTGCCTAAATCCAGACTTTTATCTCTTTTATTTCAGGGAAAGAAATTATTTGGTTACGATTTTAATTCTGTTATTTCTACTGTTACTGGAGGTAAAGGTGCTTTTCTTCCTCAGGACAGGAAGCCCAATGGGAAATCTAAAGCCCCCAAACATTTCCATTCCTTTTGTCAGAACAAGGAGCAGAAAGTTGATTCCTACTTTTAGAAGCAAAGCACCTCTGGCCCAGTCTAGAGGCCCAGTGCTAATTGAAACAGACCTTAGCAAGCCAAAACATATACCCCCTACTTCTAAGTGTGCATGAGTGGGTGGTCCCGATCCAGAGGCTCTGGTAGGGTGCAGTTTATGCCTTCTTCAAGAAGCTTAGTTTCAGTGTGTTTCAGATCCCTGGGTTCTGAATATAGTTTCCCAGGGTTGTCGGATAGGGTTCCGAACAAGGCCTCATAGACAAAGTGTTTTTTGTCCAATGTTCTAAGGATCTAGAAACTATGGGGGTGATTGCTCCAGTTCCTTTGCAGAAACATGGGTGGGATTTTATTAAAATCTCTCTATTGTTCCAAAAAAAAGGAAAGAACTTTAAGACCAGTTCTAGATCTGGAAACTCTGAACAAGTTTGTAAGGATTCCATCTTTCAATTTCTATTTGGACTATTCTGCCTTTTGTTCAGCAAGGTTAGTTTATGTCCATAATAGATTTAAATAATGCTCATCTTCATGTTCTAATTCACAGGGAACATTGCCAGTTTCAGAGTTTTCACTTTCTAGGCAAGCATTTTCAGTTTGTTGATCTGCCATTTGGTCTGGCTACAATAATGCCCTATTGTCTGTGATCAGATCTCAAGGTATTGCAGTGTTTCCTTACCTGGATGATATCTTGGTTCAAGCTCCATTTTTTCCTTTAGCAGAATCTCACACCAACAAACTGTTGTTTCTTCAACAGTATGCTTGTAGGATCAATTTTGCCAAGAGTTCTTTGGTGCCTAAAACAAGGTTTACTTTTCTGGGGTTTCAAATAGATTCAGGGCTTAAAGATGTAAATATGGCCTGCTCAAAGCTACTTTTTCTCGCCGACTCTCGCAGGGCTGTCCCGTTGGAATGATCGGAAAAATGGGGCAGGCCCTGTGAGTAGCGAGAGGGCTCCTATTGAAAGTAATGGAGCTCGCTGGATAGGGACACTTTGCTCCTTAGAGCGAAGTTATCAGGGAGCAGGGGGAGCACCTTCATCCAATATAACTCACATTATGCTGCTTTCTGCATAGAGCATCTTACAATCGCCTATATTTTTGTATATATGTGTTTTTCTATTAGGATTATATGTATATTGAGTGTTTTGAGAAAAGCTTGCCACCTTTTAGTTGGCGAGAAATCTGTAGTGCAAAAATCTTTATAGAATTATTCTGGGATTAGAGATACATTTTCATATACGCCCATGTTCAGCCCATTTTACGAAAAAGCAACAATTACACTTTGCATTTTGTATTTATAAGTACAAATTTCTGTGTGATTTTTGCACATCCAGTGCACTAAAATTACGATTTACGCTGTGCATTTTTAAATTACACACAAATTCTATGTTTTTTGTTAAATTACGATTTTTGTTACGATTTTTGACGCACCTTAACAATACAATTTTTCCCTCTTATTTCTTTCCTAAGATATGGTAAGTCCACGGAATCATCAATTACTAATGGGAATATAACTCCTGGCCAGCAGGATGAGGCAAAGAGCACCACAGCAAAGCTGCTATATATGTCACTTCCCTTACCCATTGAGGCCTATTTATCAAAGGTCTGGCGGACCTTATCCGACAGTGCAGATCAGGTCCGCCAGACCTCGCTGAATGCAGAGAGCAATACGCTCTCCGTATTCAGCATTGCACCAGCAGCTCTTGTGAGCTGCTGGTGCAACGCCGCCCCCTGCAGATTTGCGGCCAATCGGATGCCAGCAGGGGGTGTCAATCAACCCGATCGTACTCAATCGGGTTGAATATTGGCGATTTCTGTCCGCCTCATCAGAGCAGGCGGACAGGTTATGGAGCAGCGGTCTTCAGACCGCTGTTTTGATGCCCAGGTGGAACCCCCAGTACCTTTTTGTTCATGTATTGAAATAACTTTAGCTTATAGAAATAGACTTTTTGACCTTGAGCAATCATTAGCTAAGGCGGATGCTGTTCAGGAGCCTCCAGTTTGAGATGTGCCGCAGCTTTCTCCCAATCCTATTCATCTACAAATGCAGTGCCCTGCGTTTTCTCTCATGCTCCATCTAGAGTTATTTTGCAAGATATTACGTCCCAGGTATCTTCTGCGGTATCTGAGGTGCTGTCTGCTTTTCCCATGCTGCAGGGAAAATGCAAAAGGAAATTTAAAGAAACAGTAAGTAAAGTTTCTGATCCTGAAGTGGCTAATCAAAGAATTTCCTCTCAGAAGTCTGGAGATGAAGATTCTTCGGGTGCATCTGAGGGTGAAATTTCGGATTCAGGCCATATAATTCCTTCTACTGAAATGCTGAAATTGTGTGGAAGGCTTGCTTAACTAAGAATTGGTTTTAACATTATTTTTTTCTGTACCTCTGATTTTGCAAATGCTATTAAATCTACAGATTGGTTTGAACTTCATGTCTCCAAGGATGTTGCTGTTAAGGCACTGCCACAGCTTTCTCCTTTTATGTCCCAAGCCTATGTGGCATCACATGCAGTGCCCTGTGGTTCCTCTCAATCTCCTGGAGGAGTGTATTTGCATACAGAAGTTGCAAGCTCAGGTATCTTCTACAGTATCTGTGGCTTGGTCTGTTTTCCTTTACTCCAGGGAAAAGGCAAGAGGACATTTTAAGTCTCAGATAAGAGGGTTTGTGCTCCACATGCTGCTACGCAAGTTTGTCTTCTCCCAAGTTAGTGAGGAGGATTCGCCGGTAGTTTCTGAGGCTGAAATCTCAGATCTGGACAGTATAATTCCTTCATCTGTTACTGAAGTGGTATCCTTCAGTTGTTTGCTTCAAAGCCTCTTATATTGTCAGGAGGTCTTGGCTGACTGGATGCCACCGATCCCTATCGTTGTCTTACCTTTGGAGTTTTATGTACTTTATCAGTTCTATATTTTTCTTTCCTCTCTGGAAGGGTTCTAGACGTGCTGTGAGATGTTCACAGGATTGTTATAGAGAATCTGGGGATATTTCTCCCTGTCTCACATCCTTTTTAGGATTTCCTTTCGCTATCTCTTTTGAAATGCACAGTGTCTTTAGTAGAAGGGAACTTTCTACTTTTAATCAGAGAACTTAGATCTCTGCGGAGATAATCTAGTTTTCTTTCTGATATAGGTAAGAAGCTGGAGGTTTAATTGTTTGTTTAATTGTTTAGAGCAATGTCTTGTCTTATTAGACTTGCTGTACTAGCCGCCGGGCATTGTGGCTGAAATTTATGGTCAGCTGAGAAGCCTACCTGTGGTTTAGTGGTACATCCTAGGCTTTATAGTTCTGCAGTTGCAGATTCAATTCTTTCTGTTTCCTCCAAATACACGCTTCTAGTGTCTCCTTTTAAGGATGAGACTTTGCTTGGGTCATACCTTTTCAAGTCCAATCTAAGTTTTCCTCCCAGGGGCAGATTTCTCTTTCTAGAGTATCTGCAATCCAAGTATGATAAGAGGCATTCCTTAAACTGGATTCAGGGTCTTCATCTCTGGGAGTGTAATGCTCGTGGGATACTCCTCTATCAGACAGAACTCGGCCAGTAGTCTTGTTATTCCGGCATCGAGCCGGAATGATAGGGAATATCCCAGAGCAGGGAAAGTTAATGAGATGAGGATGAGGAGGGCGGCACTCACCACAGACAGGACAGTCCCCAGCGGTAATAGTGGAGCAGTCCAAGGATGAATCACTAGAATAGTCAGGCAGGCAGGGTTTGGCAACAGTAAAGCAATCGAAGGGCATACCACTAGAATGGTCAGGCAGGCAGGGTTTGGCAACAGTAAAACAGTCCAGCAGAGTAAGGGTTAAGGCAGGTAGAGTATTCAGACAGACAGGTTTAGCAACAGCAAACAATCCAGCAGTTTAAGGGTTAAGGCAAGTAGAGTAGTCAGGCAGGCAGGTTCAGCAACGATAAGAGGCACAGGAAAGAATGATCTGTCACACCCAGGAGCACACAAAGCAACACCTATACTTGGGCAGTGACAGATTGCTCTCTCCTGGTTTAAATAGGCAAAGATTTGCGGCATCCAGAGCGTGTGGTGATGACGTCAGCGCCGCATGCATCCAGAGCCGACACTGCCCCTGACAGCTAGCAATGGCTTGAGTGGCATGGCGTGACATAGCCCCCTTCTCAAGGGTTCACTCCAGGAACCAGAGTCGACCTCAAAGGATGAGCAGCATGGAATCTGGAGACCAAAGATGGAGCATGCACATCACGGGCAGGAACAATCTGCCATGGAGTAACCCTTCCAATGTATCAGATACTGAAGTCCAGAATCTTAGGTACTTCATATTCAGGGTCACCACAAACCAAGAGCGGAGGAGGAGGAGCTCAGAGCCGGGTATATCTGTTCTTGATGTACGGTTTTAAATAGTGAGATGTGGAAGACTGGATGTATGCATAGGGTTTTTGACAAGGCTACTTTGTAGGCAACAGGACACAGTCTTTTCAGGACCTTGTAAGGGCAGATAAACCTAGGCCCCAATTTGTGACAGAGTTGACATAAACTAATGTGTCAAGTGGAGATCCAAACACGTTCATCCACTGGGATGGCATGTACAGAAGCCCTATGACGATCAGCAAACTTCTTATATCTAGAGACAGCTGAACACAGCTGAGAGCGAATACATTGCCAATGTGTGGTGAGTTCAGTGACGTGTTGGTCTGCGGCAGGGACACCAGTGGACTGAGCTGAAAGAGGGAAGACACAAGGTTGATATCCTGCTGCGGCTTGAAATAGAGAACATTGCAGAGAAGAGTGCTAATGAGTGTTTCTTGCCAGCTCAGCTAGTGAAAGAAGTTTAGACCAGTTGGTATGGTGAGTGTTGACAAAGGCTCTAAGGTAGGCTTCAAGATCCTGGTTTGTTCTCTCAGTCCATTGGTATGAGGATGGTAGCCAGACGACAAGGAAACAGTGGTTCCAATCAACTTACAAAAGGCTCTCCAGAAGGCAGAGATGAACTGTGGACCTCTGTCGGAAACAATATTCACAGGAATGCCATGAAGTCGCACCACATGCAAGAGAAAAAGGATGACAATTCCTGAGCAGAAGGTAGTTTGGTTAAGGGTACGAAGTGAGCCAGTCTGGAAAAGTGGTCCACCACAACCCAGATAACTGTATGGTGGTTGGAAGAAGGAAGATCCACAATGAAGTCCATTGCAATGTGTGTCCAGGGTTGTTTGGGAATGTACAATGGTTGGAGCAAGCCAGGAGGCAAGGATCGGGGAATCTTGTTGGCCGCACAAGTTGTGCAGGCTTTCACATAATCTTGAGCGTCAGATTTCATAGTAGGCCACCATACATGTTGGGAAAGACGCTTGAAAGTCTTATTCGAACCAGGATGTCCAGAGAGTTTGCTATCATGAGCCCAGGCTAGCATAGGGATGCGTAGGTTCAGAGGTACAAAGAGGATATCGGAGGCCATGGGGGCACCAGGAGGTTTACTAGACTGAGCATGTTGCAATATTTGCAGAAGGGTGGTATTGAGTTGAGCAACCACACAGGAGGGGGTATGATGTGTTCGATAGGAGCTTCTGAGGAATCATTTGAGTGAGGGAACTGATGGGGAAGGGAGACCGCCTTCATGTTCTTGGTCCCAGGAAGATAAGAGACCACAAAGTTAAAATGGGAAAAGAATAAGGCCCACCTGGCCTGTCAAGGATTGAGTCAATGAGCAGTCTCTAGGTAAGTCAGATTCTTGTGGTCGGTGAGAATCTTAATAGGAGTGGTGGTGCCCTCTAACCAGTGATGACATTCAGTCAAGGCCATCTTAATGGCTAAGAGTTCACGATTACCCACATCGTAGTTCCTCTCAGCAGGAGTAAAGCGTTTAGAAAAAATGGCTACAGGGTGTGACTTGGAAGTCAAGGGGTCCCTCTGGGTAAGAACTGCTCCAGCCCCTAACTCGGAGGCATCAGCCTCTAAAGTGTAGGTCAGGATCAGGATGGCGAAGCACAGGAGCTGAACAAAAAGCCTTTTTCAGACGAGAAGGCCTTTATGGCCTCAGGAGGCCAATGTTTACAGTCTTTGTTCCGTTTTGTCAATTCAGTGAGAGTAGCTACTGTTTGAGAAAAGTTCTTTATGATTTTGTGGTAATAATTGGAGAATCCCAAGAACCTCTGCAATTCCTTTAAAGAGGTAGGTTGAGGCCATTCCAGTACTGCGGTGAGTTTAGCAGGATCCATGGCAAAACCCTCCTTCGAGATGACATAACCAAGGAACTGGATTTGCTCCTGATCAAACTCACACTTTTCTAGCTTGGCTATCAAGGAATTCTTTCTGAGGTGAAGAAGCACTTGTCTCACGTGCCTATGATGCTCCTCTAAAGTGGAAGAGAAAACAAGGATATCATCCATATAAACGACAGTGCGGTTGAGGAGGTCACGGAAGACATCGTTGACAAATGCCTGGAATACTGCAGGGGCGTTACACAGCCCAAAGGGCATTACAAGATATTCATAATGCCCTGCTCTTGTGTTAAAGGCGGTCTTCCATTCGTGGCCTGGAAAGATGCAAATCAGATTGTATGCCCCACGTAAGTCCAATTTGGTGAAAAAGCGAGCATCCAGCAGTGAGTCATACAGTTCGGTGATCAATGGTATAGGATAGCGATTCTTGATGGTTATGTTGTTCAATGCCCTGTAGTCAATGCAGGGTCTGAGTCCACCATCCTTCTTACTGACAAAAAAGAAGCCAGCCCCAGCAGGAGAGGAGGAAGGGCGAATGAACCCTTTAGCTAGGTTCTCCTGGATGTACTCCTCCATGGATTTGGTTTCAGCCTTGGAGAGAGGATAAGTCCTCCCTTTAGGAAGTGGGGCTCCAGGAAAGAGGTCAATCTTGCAGTCATAAGGATAGTGGGGTAGACAAATGGAATCCACAGCACCAATTAGGTAAAAGAAAATACCTTTATTTTCACATTACATGCGACGTTTCGGCCTTCACAGCCTTAATCATGCATACAAAACACTTCAGCCTCTGTCCACAGTATATAGGCTGATCAATTAAAACATTAATTACAAACAGATTTGACAAAATGTTTCACACAGAGCAATTACTCCCTCTAGTGTTAATCATATTTTACTACATCCTATAAAATTTAACTCTCAAGTTACCAAAAATACAATTACTAGAGGAGTTTCCACTGAATGTACAAGTGTCATTAAAAACAAGAAAATATATAGGAACAAGTCTTACTGCAATCTTATATTTCTATAGTAATATTTCTAAAGTATATTACTGACACCTTTTACCAATCTTACTGATAAACTTTACCTATGTGTTTAAGTGAACAAGTGACTTTACCTATGTGTTTAACTAAACCAAAACTAACTAAAAATTTTTTTTTGAAGAAAATGTTTTTTGTTTTGAATTTTTACTGTTACATTTAGAGAAAGACAGAGAAATCTATTTCTCTATTTAACCCTTTAGGGTACATACAATCTAATTTATGGATCCAGTAAGTTTCTTTTTGTTTAAGGATCCTCTCCCTGTCACCCCCTCCTCTTAATGTACCTACATGGTCAATAATCTGCCACCTAATTTGACTTATGTTGTGGCCTGCCTGGATAAAATGATTAGAAACAGGAGCTTCTTTATTACCACATCTCAAGTTGGACTTATGCTGATTAATTCTTTCCCTGCCTTTTCTAGTCGATTCTCCAATGTAAGGATAGTGGGGTGGCAGCACGTTGGCTGCTTTTTTTCTCGAACACATCCGCAAAGTCTGTGTATACTGAAGGAAGTGTTGAAGGAGTCTGTATACTGGCTATGGGAATACGAGGCAGAGGAATGACTTTAGCAAGGCAGGAGAAAACAGGAGGTACCCCAGGAGGCCAGTTGTCCCTCAGCCCAGTTGAACTGTGGATTGTGTAACCAAAGCCAAGGATGACCAAGGATGACAGGCTGTGCTGGGGAATGAATGACCTCAAACTGCAACTGTTCAGAGTGGAGGACTCCCACAGTCAGGGTCAGGGGTGCTGACTCAAAATGGATCACACCTGAACCAAGGGGGGTACCATCCAGGGTGGTTATTCTGATACAATGTCTTTTCTGCAGAAGAGGCAAACCAGCTTGAATCATAAAACGGTGATCAGGGAAGTTTCCAGCTGCCCCTGAATCAATGAATGCTTGAGTGTGGATAGTATTCTGAAGGAAGGTAAGGCTAATAGGTACCAGGATTCGAGAGGAGTGAGGGGGTTTTGTTGAGACCATGCTTACAGGTACCCCAGCGTTATCCCCTAAGCATTGGCTTTTCCCGGCCGAATGTCACAGTCCATGAGTTAGTGGCTGTTAGATCCACAGTAAAAACATAGTCTCAGTCTCCTTCTTCTCTGTCTTTCAGACCCTGAAGGTTTGAAGGAGGAGAGATCCATGGGTTCCTCTACTGAGGTAACTGGAGTAGCTGAAGGGGTAGCAGTTGCTTCCGAAACTGGGTGAACAGGAGGTCGGGAGGGAAGGACCCTCCTAGTTCTATCTCTCTCAGCTTGCCTTTCCTGAAAGTGAGAGTCCAGATTGATACAAAGCGCTATAAAATCATGCAAAGAAGAAGGAATATCACGATAAGTGAATTTATCTTTGATGCGTTCATGGAGACCCCTCCTAAAGGCTGCCTTGAGAGCACTGCCATCCCAAGTGGTTTCCAGTGCCAAGGTGTGGAACTCGATGGCAAATTGTGCCACAGTTTTACTGCCTTGGTGGAGATCCAGGAGCAAATATTCTGCAGCAGAGGTATGGCCAGAAGTCCCAAACACAGAATACAAAGCAGAAATGAACTCATCAGCATCATGTAGGAGTGTAGCATTCTGTTCCAGAAGGGGAGAGACCCAGGCTAGAGCTTTGTCCTTTAGTAGGAAAATGACAAAGGTGACTCTTGACTGATGAGACTGGAAGGTGTGTCATTGTGGAAGTGCAGCCTGCATTGGTTAAGAAAGCCCCTGCAGTCAGTAGTACTGTCATACTTGTCAGGCAAGGGTATCCGGGGTATACTTTCAGAAGCGGAGGAAGAAGCCACAGCACTGGGAGCAGAGGCTGGTGGTGTAGCAACAGGAGCGGCATCCCTCGCTGAAACTAGTAAGGAGAGTTGAGCGGTAATAGCCTCTAGCTTGGAATCCATATTCTGCAACTGTGTGGTATGGGTTCCCAACATCTGTCCCTGAAGATAAACAGCTTGTGCCACCTCATCTGGCTGCGTGGCCCAAGTATAATGTAATGCTCGTGGTATACTCCTCTATCAGACCGAACTCAGCCAGTAGTCTTGTTTTCCCCGCGTTGAGCTGGAATGATAGGGAATATCCCAGAGCAGAGAAAGTTAATGAGATGAGGAGGGCGGCACTCACCACAGACAGGACAGTCCCCAGCGGTAACAGTGGAGCAGTCCAAAGATGAGAGGCACAGGAAAGAACAATCTGTCACACCCAGGAGCTCACAAAGCAACACCTATACTTGGGCAGTGACAGATCGCTCTCTCCTGTTTTAAATAGGTGCAGATTTGTGCCTCTGAGGTCCACCCAGCATCCGGAGCGTGCGGCGATGACGTCAGCGCCGCACACATCCAGAGCCAGTAGGAGGCAGGTAGAGTAGTCATTCAGGCAGGTTCAGCAACTATAAGAGGCACAGGAAACAACTATCTGTCACACCCAGGAGCTCACAAAGCAACACCTATACTTGGGCAGTGACAGATCGCTCTCTCCTGGTTTAAATAGGCGCAGATTCGCACCTCTGAGGTCTGCCCGGCATCCGGAGCGTGCGGCGATGACGTCAGCGCTGCACGCATCCAGAGCTGACACGGCCCCTGACAATGAGCAGAGAAGGAGACGCTGTGCCCCTAGCAACGGCTAGAGCAATGCGGCGTGACAGGGAGTGACAGTTCCAGCCCCAGTTTGGGAATGGTATATAGGTATTTACCTCATATATTTCAGATTCTGTCCTTCAAAGTAGTATCCTTTCTACTTTGGTTCTAGTGGGCTTTTGTATAACAAACTTAGACCTGAGAGATTTACAGGGAGTGCAGAATTATTAGGCAAGTTGTATTTTTGAGGATTAATTTTATTATTGAACAACAACCATGTTCTCAATGAACCCAAAAAAACTCATTAATATCAAAGCTGAATAGTTTTGGAAGTAGTTTTTAGTTTGTTTTTAGTTATAGCTATTTTAGGGGGATATCTGTGTGTGCAGGTGACTATTACTGTGCATAATTATTAGGCAACTTAACAAAAAACAAATATATACCCATTTCAATTAATTTTTTTTACCAGTGAAACCAATATAACATTTCAACATTCACAAATATACATTTCTGACATTCAAAAACAAAACAAAAACAAATCAGTGACCAATATAGCCACCTTTCTTTGCAAGGACACTCAAAAGCCTGCCATCCATGGATTCTGTCAGTGTTTTGATCTGTTCACCATCAACATTGCGTGCAGCAGCAACCACAGCCTCCCAGACACTGTTCAGAGAGGTGTACTGTTTTCCCTCCTTGTAAATCTCACATTTGATGATGGACCACAGGTTCTCAATGGGGTTCAGATCAGGTGAACAAGGAGGCCATGTCATTAGATTTTCTTCTTTTATACCCTTTCTTGCCAGCCACGCTGTGGAGTACTTGGACGCGTGTGATGGAGCATTGTCCTGCATGAAAATCATGTTTTTCTTGAAGGATGCAGACTTCTTCCTGTACCACTACTTGAAGAAGGTGTCTTCCAGAAACTGGCAGTAGGACTGGGAGTTGAGCTTGACTCCATCCTCAACCCGAAAAGGCCCCACAAGCTCATCTTTGATGATACCAGCCCAAACCAGTACTCCACCTCCACCTTTCTGGTGTCTGAGTCGGACTGGAGCTCTCTGCCCTTTACCAATCCAGCCACGGGCCCATCCATCTGGCCCATCAAGACTTACTCTCATTTCATCAGTCCATAAAACCTTAGAAAAATCAGTCTTGAGATATTTCTTGGCCCAGTCTTGACATTTCAGCTTGTGTGTCTTGTTCAGTGGTGGTCGTCTTTCAGCCTTTCTCACCTTGGCCATGTCTCTGAGTATTGCACACCTTGTGCTTTTGGGCACTCCAGTGATGTTGCAGCTCTGAAATATGGCCAAACTGGTGTCAAGTGGCATCTTGGCAGCTGCACGCTTGACTTTTCTCAGTTCATGGGCAGTTATTTTGCGCCTTGGTTTTTCCACACGCTTCTTGCGACCCTGTTGACTATTTTGAATGAAACGCTTGATTGTTCGATGATCACGCTTCAGAAGCTTTGCAATTTTAAGAGTGCTGCATCCCTCTGCAAGATATCTCACTATTTTTGACTTTTCTGAGCCTGTCAAGTCCTTCTTTTGACCCATTTTGCCAAAGAAAAGGAAGTTGCCTAATAATTATGCACACCTGATATAGGGTGTTGATGTCATTAGACCACACCCCTTCTCATTACAGAGATGCACATCACCTAATATGCTTAATTGGTAGTAGGCTTTCGAGCCTATACAGCTTGGAGTAAGACAACATGCATAAAGAGGATGATGTGGTCAAAATACTCATTTGCCTAATAATTCTGCACTCCCTGTATTGTTTCCTTAATCAGAATATTCTCTAGTTTTCTTAGTTTGCGCCAACCCAGTCAGACCTTTAGTGTATTTTCTTGAGAATATTTAGTTCAGGTATCATCCTGACTTTGAGCTAACTCTCTTTTAAGAGATCTTGTCCAATCTTCTTTTCCGGGGATGGGAAATGAATCTGGAGAAGAGTTCCCTTGTTCTATCCACAAGGGTAATTTATTTGGGACTACTGCCACAATACCCTAAATGCACCCCATTTTTTTTGATCTTGGAAGTTATGCAGGGTCAGGTCTGGTCAGTACCTGGATGGGAGACCGCCTGGGAACACCAGGCCCGGTATGCTTGGACCTTTATTTGATTCTTTTTCTAGGAGATGTCTTTCAGAGGTCAGAAAATCAAGGATTTATTCCTTTTCCCCACTCTGCAGTCTTCTCTCCGGCCAACAGTAAGTTTTAGTGGCTGGTGGATAGCTTAGCCATCTTGCAACCAGGAGGTTGCGAGTTTAGATTTTGCTGCAGTTGATTTTTCTTCACTTTTCTGTGACCCTCTGTATGGAGGGAATTGGTTTGATGGTATTCCATGGACATCATTCCTTTTGCTATTTTCCATGACATGGAGAAGTTTTCGGATCTTTCTTAAAGGATAGATTTAGATCAGATGACAAGACTTTCTTCTGTAGTATTTATTCACGGGTATCTATCTCCGGGTGCGTGTTTCTGGAGATATTCCTGGGTGATGTGATCACGGATGCCAACCTGCTGGGCTGGTAAGCTGTCTGGGTCTTTAAGAATTATGGACTCGGAAGTGTCTGCTCTTCTATTTAAACATCTTTGATTTGAGAGCAATTTGCAATGCTCTGATGGCTTGACCTCAGTTGTCCCTAGCTTGGTTCCAGTCGGACAATATCACCTCTAGGGTTTATATCAACCATTAGGGAGGAACTAGGGGTTCCTTAGCCATGTAGGAGGTGACTTAGATTGTTCAGTGGGAGGAAGCTCACATTTGCTGTCGGTCATCCACTTCCCAGGGGATGACAATTGGGAGTCGGACTTCTAAACAGACTGATAATTCATCCAGGGGAGTGAGCATTTCCACCTGGAAGTGTTCTCTAGGTAGACCCTCACATGGGGGGGGGGTCAGGAGTTGGCTTCTGTGGGCATTTCGACAGAACGCCAAGTTTCGAAGGTACGGTTTATGGTCATGTGATCAATCTTGCATATCTTTTTCTTCTGTTTCTTCTGTTTGTTCTCTTTTCACGAGTCATTGCTCGTATTTTCAGATGAGAGCAGCAGTTATTTTATTAGCCCCTGCATGGCCTCGCAGGATCTGGTATGCAGACCAAGTAGAAATGTTGTCGCTCCACCTTGGAGATTACCTCTGATTCTTGGTATTTTCCTTCATCTAAATCTCTGAAGCTGACTGCTTGAAGATTGGACGCTTAGTTTTGTCTAAGCGGGGATTTTTCTGATTTTTTTTATCCTTTCTCCAGGGTGGTCTGGAGAAGGGTTTGTCAGTCAGTACCCTGAAGGGTTTCTGCATTGTCTTTTTTGCTACATAAGCATCTGGTGGACGTGCCAGATGTGCAATCTTTTTTTCAGGCACTGGTCTACATCAGGCCTGTGTTTTAGTCGGTTGCTCCCCCTTAGGGTTTTGCTCTTGTTCTTAAAGTTTTGCAGTAGGCTCTGTTTGAGCCTTTACTTTCCATAGATATTAAGTTGTTATTTTGGAAGGTTTTGTTTCTCATTGCTATCTTTTCTGCTTGGAGAGTCTCGGAGCTCTCAGTTTTGCAGTATGATTCACCTTATCTTATCTTTTATGCAGTTATTGTGGTTATTCGTACTAGTTAGGTTTTCTTTCTAAGTGGTTTTGGATAGATATATTAATCAGAAAATTGTTGTTCCTTCTCTGTGTTCTTATCTTTCTTCTCATAAGGAACATTTTCACAACTTTGATGTTGTGCATGCTTTTATTTTCTATCTACAGGCGACTAAGGATTGTCACCAGTTTGCTGTTTGTTTCTCTGGAAAACTTTAAAGTCAGAGAGCTTCAGCTACTTCTCTTTCTCTTTGGTTGAGTAGTATAAAGTGTTTGGTTTATGAGACTGCTGGACAGCAGCCTTCTGAGAGAATTTCAGCTCATTTCACTAGGGCTGTCCCTTCTTCTTGGGCTTTCAAGAAGGAAGTTTCTGTAGAACAGATTTGCAAGGCTGCAATTTGGTCCTCTCTGCATACTTTTTCCAAATTTTATATTTTTGACTCAGCTGAGGCTTCTTTTGGGAGAAAGGTTCTTCATGCAGTGGTGCATTCTTTTTAGGTTACCTGTCTTGTCCCTCCCTAATCATCTGTGTCCTCTAGCTTGGGTATTGGTTCCCGCTAATAATTGATGATTCCGTGGACTCACCATATCTTAAGAAAGAAAACATAATTTATGCTTACCTGATAAATGTATTTATTTCCGGATTGTCAGGGGTTTTTCCCTGTTTGTTTGCCATGTGCTGCTGGCAGCCATTTTACTCACCTCTCTTCCTGACTATGGTGCATTGTGGGGGATGCTGCTCATTTCCTGCACTTCCTTTTATGGCCAGACCTGTGTGCATCATCCATGTTAGACAGGATGCAGTCTCCGAATTGTGATGTCATCACTTATTATTTAAAGGGCCTCTGTTCAGTATGCTTTGCCTTTGCGTTGTGTCAGACCTGTTTGTGAGAGTTCTTGTGTATTACCTGGCTGCCTGACGTCCTTCCTGGTTCCTGATCCCTGGCTTGTTCCTGACTCTGCTGTTTTCCTTGTTCCTGATTCCGGCTCGTCTGACTATTCGCTTTGGCTCCTGACTCGGCTCGTCTGACTACCAGCTCTGGTTTTGACTCCTGGCTTATTTGACTTGTGGACTTTTTATTATTTTTTACTATTAATAAAGATGTGATTATTTTTGCACTTTTCGTCTGTCTGATTCCTGGCACCCTGACATTACGCAAAGGCCATGAATCCTGATGGTGCTAATTATCCACCTTTACCTGCCATCATTTCCATGATGGATGTACAGGATCACCGCTTGGATAAATTTGCACTAGCCCTACAAACCCTGCTGACTTGCACTGCACATTTGGACCAAAGTGTCCCGCAAGTTATGGCTGCTCCTGTTTCCGCTGCTGCACCTATGCCTACCAGGAGCACGTCCGGTTCTGCACTTCTACCTCAGCGATATGGAGGCGATCCTATTCAGTGCAGAGGGTTTTTGAACCAGGAGGGCATTTACTTTGAGATGTTACCTCAGGCGTTTCCCTCTGACAGAGTTAAGGTGGGATTTCTCATCTCGTTATTCTCTGACACAGCTCTTGCCTGGGCTAATCCCTTGTGGGAGACTAATAAACCTGTGATTTCAAATTACCCTGAATTTGTGGCCTCCTTTTGAAGGGTATTTGATGTTCCGGCTCGCTCCTCCTCTGCTGCTAAACGACTCATGTTGATTCAGCAAGGTACAAGATCTGTTGCTCAGTATGCTATTGAGTTCCATACGCTTGCTGCAGAGGTAGGTTGGAACAATGAAGCCCTTGTTACCGCCTTCTTTCATGGGCTCTCTGATGCGATTAAAGAAAAAGTTGCTGCCAGAGATTTACCAGAGGATCTCGAGGCATTGGTGTCTTTTTTGATCCTAATTGACATCAGACTCAGAGAGAGGCCCTCTTTCAAGGAGCGCTTGCGGAAGCCTCCTGTTCCGTTGTCTCCTACGTATTCGTTCCCACCCATGCTTCCCTCTCCTCCCATGCCTTCTGGTCCCGAGTCACCAGGTACTGCTGAACTGATGCAGTTGGGATTCACGCATTTCTCCACAGCGGAGAGGGCCTTTAGGAGGAAGGAGGGGCTCTGCCTCTATTGTGGGTTACAGGGCCACCTTTTGAAGTCTTTTCCTACATGGCCGGGAAACGCTCACACCTAAGGTTCTGTTGGGGGCAGACCTTGGGTGGTTTATCCTCGTCCCCGGAACCGCTTAAGGAGAAACCTTTGGTCATGGTTGTCCTTTCCTGGGTGGACTCCTCCATAGTCACTCAGGCTCTTGTTGACTCCGGTGCTGCGGGCTATTTCATTGACATTGCTTTTGTATCAAAGCACTCTATTCCTGTTTTGCCTCGGTCCGTTCCGCTTGCTATTGAGGCCATTGATGGCAGGCCCCTTCAGCCCGCACTCGTTACTCACGAAACTGCTCCGTTGTCCTTGGCTGTTGGGGCTCTCCATTTTAAAACTCTCCAGTTCCAGGTGATAAACTCTCCACATTTTCCGGTTGTTCTGGGTTATCCCTGGCTCCAAAAGCACAATCCCAGTCTCGACTGGCACAGGTCCGAAATTTTGTCGTGGTCCCCGCAATGTATTTCCACTTGTCTTCGGAAACCAGTTAAAGTCTTGTGCACTTCTTCGGTATCTCAATTGCCAGAGGAGTACCAAGAGTTCCTAGACGTTTTTGACAAGGTGCGTGCCGGTACGTTGCCTCCTCACCGGTCTTACGATTGTGCCATAGACCTGCAACCCGGAGCCATTCCTCCTCGGGGCCGGGTGTTCCCTCTGTCTGTTGCAGAGAATTGTGCTATGTAGGAGTATGTTGCCGATGCTCTGTCATGGGGGATCATCCGCAAATCCTGCTCTCCTGCAGGGGCTGGCTTAATCTTTGTGAAGAAAAAGGGTGGAGAGTTAAGACCATGCATCGATTACAGTGGTCTTAATCGTCTTACCATTAAGAATGCTTACCCTCTTCCGCTCATTACGGAACTCTTTGACCGCCTCAAGGGAGCTACGGTCTTTACTAAACTTGATTTGAGTGGAGCGTACAATCTCGTTAGGATTAAGGAGGGCGATGAATGGAAAACAGCATTCAACACCAGGAGCAGGCATTATAAGTATCTTGTAATGCCCTTTGGCCTATGTAATGCTCCTGCTGTTTTTCAGGAATTTATTAATGATGTCCTACGAGATATGTTGCAACAGTGTGTTGTGGTATACTTAGACGACATCCTCATACACTCACCCACACTTGAGGCTCATCGTTCTGATGTTACACGGGTTCTTCAGAGACTACGTGAGAACGGCCTGTTTTGTAAACTCGAGAAATTTGAGTTCCATCAGACTCAAGTAACCTTCCTAGGTTATGTTATCTCTGTTGCAGGGTTCTCCATGGATCCTGACAAGTTATCTGCAGTTCTGCAGTGGCCTCGCCCAGTTGGTCTTCGGTCTATTCAACGTTTTTTGGGGTTCGCCAATTACTATAGAAAGTTTATTAAAAAAAATTCTTCCTTGGTCAAACCTATCACAGACATGACCTGTAAAGAGAATGATCCACTCCACTGGTCACCTACTGCCATTAAGGCCTTTGATAGTCTTAAGACTGCCTTTACTGCCGCTCCAGTTCTGGCTCATCCTAACCCTGTCCTGCCTTTCGTTCTTGAGGTTGATGCATCTGAGACTGGAGTAGGTGCCCTCTTGTCTCAACGTCCTACGCCTGACGGTTCCTTGCATCCGTGTAGTTTCTTCTCTAAGAAATTGTCTCCAGTGGAGTGCAATTATGAAATTGGTGACAGGGAATTACTGGCCATAATTTTGGCACTCAAGGAATGGAGGCATCTTCTCGAGGGTACTAGCGTGCCAGTGCTCATTCTTACTGACCACAAGAATTTAACTTATCTATCTGAAGCAAAACGTTTGTCGCCCCGACAGGCCAGATGGGCGCTATTTTTGTCTCAGTTTAATTATGTGGTTTCCTACCTGCCTGGTAGTAAGAATGTTAGGGCTGATGCCCTCTCTCAACAATTTTCGCCTTTGTCCAAGGAGGAGTCTGTACCTACTCCTGTTATACCTCCTGACCATATTTTGGCTACCATACGTACTAATTTGACTTCTCCCTTGGGGAGGAGATCCTGGCTGCACAAACCAATGCACCTCCTGAGAAACCTAGTGGTAAGTGTTTTGTTCCTGAGAATCTTCAAACTAAACTTTTGCACACTTACCACTATCCTAAAGCCGCAGGTCACTCAGGCAAGAACCAAATGATTTGGTCTGTCACTCGACAATTCTGGTGGCCAGGTCTTCGTTCTGATGTTGCTGCGTATGTTGCCTCCTGCTCAGTTTGTGCACAGAATAAGACTCCTTGACGTCTTCCTGTGGTCTTCTTCAACCTATTGCTAATGGTGAGTGTCCTTGGACACATCTTTCCATGGATTTCATTGTCGAGCTCCCTGTTTCCAATGGCAATACTGTTATCCTTATGGTGGTTGACCATTTTTCTAAAATGTCACATTGCATTCCCTTGATGAAGCTGCCTACCGCTCAGGAGCTTGCTTCATTTTTTGCCTGGGAGGTCTTCCGTTTACATGGGTTACCCAAGGAGATAGTGTCGGACTGGGGTAGCCAGTTTGTCTCCAGATTTTGGCGTTCCTTTTGTGCTCAAATGGGGATCAAGCTTTCCTTCTCCTCGGCATATCACCCTCAATCCAATGGGGCTGCAGAACGGTCTAATCAAGCTCTGGAACAGTTCCTCCACTGCTATTTCTCAGATCACCACAATAATTGGTCTGAACTGTTACCTTGGGCAGAGTTTGCTCGTAATAGTGCTATTAATGCTTCCTCCAAGTTATCCCCGTTCATGGCGAATTATGGGTTTCAACCATCCTTGTTGCCCGATTCATTCATGTTTTAGAGTATTCCGGCTTTGGAGGAGCATCTCCGGTAACTCCGTTCCACGTGGGTGCAGATTCAGGATTGCCTACATCGTTCTATGCAGTGCCAAAAGTTCCAGGCTGATCGTAGGTGTCTGCCCGCACCTTCCTACCAGGTTGGTGAGAGAGTTTGGCTGTCCTCCCGCAACTTGAACCTTCGTGTGCATTCCAATAAATTGGCTCCCCGTTATGTTGGTACTTTTTGAATACTCTGACGGGTTAATCCTGTGGCCTACGCTCTTGACCTTCCTCCTGCTATGTGCATCTCCAATGTATTTCATGTCTCCCTCTTGAAACCATTGGTTTGTAATCAGTTTACCACTGTGTTGCCTCGTCCCCATCCTATCTTTGTTGACAACCATGAGGAGTATGAGGTCAGCAGCATTATTGACTCTCGTATGTCCAGGGGCCGTGTACAGTATTTGGTTCACTGGAGGGGCTACGGTCCGGAGGAGCGTTCTTGGGTTCCCTCCTCTGATGTTCATGCTCCCGCCCTCCTCCGTGCCTTCCATGCCCGTTTCCCCAATAAGCCTTTTGTCCTCCCACGGGGGAGGGGTCGTTGAGGGGAGAGTACTGTCAGAATTTTTTCCCTGTTTGTTTGCCATGTGCTGCTGGCAGCCATTTTACTCGCCTCTCTTCCTGACTATGGTGCATTGTGGGGGATGCTGCTCATTTCCTGCACTTCCTTTTATGGCCAGACTGGTGTGCATCATCCATGGGAGACAGGATGCAGTCTCAGAATTGTGATGTCATCACTTATTATTTTAAGGACCTCTGTTCAGTATGCTTTGCCCTTGTGTTGTCTCAGACCTGTTTGTGAGAGTTCTTTTGTATTACCTGGCTGCCTGACGTCCTTCCTGGTTCCTGATTCCTGGCTTGTTCCTGACTCTGCTGTTTTCCTTGTTCCTGATTCCGGCTCATCTGACTATTCGCTTTGGCTCCTGACTCGGCTCGTCTGACTACCAGCTCTGGTTTTGACTCCTGGCTTGTTATTTGACTTGTGGACTTTTTATTATTTTTTGCTATTAATAAAGGTGTGATTATTTTTGCACTTCTCATCTCAGTCTGATTCCTGGCACCCTGACATGGATATGGTGAGTCCACGGCCCACCCTTTATTTTAAGACAGTTCTTTAATTAAAACCTCAGGCACCTCTACACCTTTGTGTTATCTTCTTTTTCCATTTTCCCTTCGGCTGAATGACTGGAGGTTATGGGTAAGGGAAGTGACATATATAGCAGCTTGGCTGTGGTGCTCTTTGTCTCCTCCTGCTGGCCAGGAGTGATATTCCCACTAGTAATTGATGATTCCATGGACTCACAATATCCGGAAATAAATAAATTTATCAGGTAAGCATAAATTATGTTTTTTTGTGTAATTGGGTCAAATATTTGTTTTGTATGATGTTTTCAGGGTAAAAAGTGGCTTTAGATCATTCTACCAGGGAAATAGGACTGGCGAACATTCTTTAATAATCTCGACAGCCCAGAGAGCTTTTAATCATCGAGCCCTCAGTCTACATGAGTCTTTTTCTAGTAGATCAGAGAAAGCTAAAATTGGTGTCAGTCTGTCTTAACCTTCAGTTTCTCTCTTTTCATCTGTTGCTCTTTGTAGTGAAGTACTGAATCTCATGTTGGAGCTTCAGATGCAATTCCATTTGCTCAATTTCACATTAGACCTCTTAAGCTTTTTTTTGGATCACAGTACAAGTCAGTCTCTAACATGTTGCTGGATCATTAGTTCATTATTCAAGGGGCTTCTTCTGCTCATCCTACCTGGACTGGGATCACTACAGATGCAAGTCTTTCAGGTTGGGGAGCTATTTGGGGGTCTCTTAGAGTGCAAGGGGTTTGGGCTCCTTGGGAGGTGAGGTTGCCAATACATATTCTAGAACTCTGTACTATTTTCATGGCTCTTCTGACTTGGCCTCTGTTGAAAATCAATGTCACAGCAGTGGCTTATATCAATCATCAGGGGGGAAAACCCACAGTTCCATGGCCAAGAAGGGAAGTGTCTCAAATTCTCTCATGGGCAGAAGTCAATTCCTGTCTAGTCTTTGCTGTTCATATTCTAGGAGTGAACAACTGGAAGCAGATTTTCTCAGTCTTTGCATCCAGGGGAATGGTCTCTTCATCAGGATGTGTTCAATCAGATTGTGGATCTTTGGGCTCTCCCAAAGATAGATTGGATGGCTTCCCTTTTGAAAAACAAACTTCCCAGGTATTTTGTGAGGCGCAGGGACCCTTGGGTCAAGATTGTGGATTCTCAAGTAGCTCATTGGTTATTTCAGCTTGCTTATCTGTTTCCTTATTTAGTTCTTCTTCCCAGAGTGATTTCCTAGATTAAGCTAGAGAAATTGTCAGTAATCCTGATCTTGGCCTCACAGGATTTGGTATGCATATCTGGTTCATATGTCCAGTTGTGCTTCTTGGCCTCCTCCGTTTCAGCCAAACCTTCTGTCTCTAGGTCCGTTTTGCTGTGAGGATCTCAAATCTCTAAGCTTGATGGCATGGAGGTTTAACGGTTAACTCTTAAGCATAGAGGTTTCTCAGATTTTGTGATTGAAACTTTAATACAGGCTCAGAAGATTTATCATAAGGTCTGGAATGCTTTTTTTGCTTGGTGCATAGAACACGGCATTCTTTTAGATTTCCTAGAATTTTGCAGTTCTTACAGGATGGTTTGGATAAAGGCCTATCTACCAGTTCTCAGAATGGACATATTTCTGCTTTTTCAATTTTGTTTTATAGGAAGATTGACGATCTTCCTTACAGTCATGGTTTTGTTCAGGCTTTGGCAGAAATATGCCTTTGATCAAGCCAATTTCTCCTCCCTGGAGTCTCAACTTGTGTTAAAGGTTTTGCAGGCTCCTCCTTTAGAGCCTATGCTTATAGTGTATATTAATTTATATAAGTTTAAAGAGGGAGAGTAATGCCATTTAGCTTTATTAAATGCAAAAATATCATCATGAAATCACCATATCAAGGGTATTGATGCCGACCCTTAAAAAAATATTATAAATTGAAAAAAGAAAGAAACTAAGGGGGAAAAAAGGAATTCCACCTCAGAAAGGGAATGCAGCACTCCTTTACAAAATTGTACCAAAATCACATACATACAGACTCCTCCAATAGGGCAAGTACACTAAAAGTTACCGCTAGATTACGAGTTGAGTGTTATGACTCAAATAGCAGCGTTATGGGCCAGACCAGTAGTTATTGATATATCGCTACCATAAACATTCACAAATCACTTCAAAAATATTATACAAAGTACACTTACACTCATACAAACACTGTACAATTTTTTTATTAAATTTTTTAAAAAAATAACGGATAAAAGTTATGAGATCTGGGGTGTTAGAAATAAAATGCACACAAACCCATTTTACATTGACTTACAAAGACATACATGAACATACACTCATTTAGCTACATCTACGTACAAATATCATCACATACATACAGAAATCGATACATACAAACAATATACAGCATATTACGTGCATATCCCGATTTCAGGTACTATTTCACAGAATGACATGACGTGCCTCACTTTACGCTCAACAGGAGTGTTGGAAGTTTTTTTCTTTCAATTTCTAGCCTCCATTGACTTCTATGGGGAATACATGCTCGTGCACGCGACCGGCCTCTTTCCGTAACTCACACAATATTTTTCTCTTTTAAAACTTGTAATGGCAGCGTTATAATTGTGGCGCTAATTCATTCATTCTTGTGTTGGTCTTGCAATGACAAATAGATCAAGAAATATACTATTTGCCACTGGAGTTATGTGTTTTACTTGTGTGAACATCACTACAACATCAAAATCTTTTAGGAAATTACATTACATCAACTATAAATCACGAACAATTTTATCATCACCAATACGAAATCTGTTTCAAGAATTAACTCATATTTAAACGGACATAAAAAATATTTTTTAAGATTTCATTATTCAGAAACAGTAGGAAATTTTAAACACTTGTCTCATTTATGTCTATTATAGTATTTCATTTATTCTCTTCATATGCTTTGATGAACAGCATATCTAGATAGGCTCACCAGATGATGATTGATGGCTGCACATAGATGCTTTTGTCATTGCCTCACACATGTGCATTGCGATTTATTCAACAAACGATATATATACAATGAACACATTTAAATCATACAAGTACATTGGCAGGTTGTTTAACATTGGATTCGATTTTAGCGGACTTCTGGTGGGAGGAGCATGCCAAAACAGCATGCTGCCCAATAGAGCTCTATAGAGATCCATCTCCGGTCAATGTCCGCTGTTGGAGGAGCAATTGCTGGACTCCCTAGGATATTATTTCCTGCAGTTCGGGGTCTGACCTTGAAGTCAACTAGATCTGCATGAGGTTCACTCGCTAGAACCGCAGCCAAAGTCTACTGTAGTCCTGTGCAGAGCCACTGTGTATTGCCAGCCAGCCCACTGCAGGCAGCTCAGACAGCAAGACTTCTGTCCACAAGTGGGGGAAGGTGCGGGTGAAGAGAGGAGATGAGTAAAATTTCCCAAGCAGGAAGATTGCTACCCTAAGTGTGTTGACAACGCTGACTGCAGTGTTTTTTTGTCCATACTACACCCCTCATCTTATTTAATAGCACAAAGTCTCCAGTGTAACTCCTCGGTAGATGCTCAGCTGAAGAGAGATCTGCGATGGGGCATCTAGGGCCGAGGATGATATGCTCATAATGTGATTATCGAAGGAAGACAACAACAGAAAGCAGAAGGAATAAGAGGAATGTCTAAAAACTGCAAGTACTGTATGTCATTTAAAGGGTATAATCTTTAACTCTTTAACTTTAACCAGAAGCTGCTAGCCAGTTTGAGCCTTGGAGACTGCTGTAAAATAACTATCTTCCCTACATTGACAAGTTGTAATATTGCAGCTTTCACTGGGATATTTGGACATTCTCCCTATTTTGAGTAAGGAAGGGGGAAAAAAGAAAAAAAAGGACATGAGACAACAATTCTTTTGTTTTTTACTCTTTCTATAATTTAGCCCAGTACATTGCTAGGAGGACGATACAGGTGTGGAGAGAATCAATCTTTTGCTAATTTTCTCTTGTCTCCTTCCGGTTAGGCAATGGATCCACTCAAAGAACATGTTATTGTTTTTCCAGTTGAGTAGCACTGGTTATATTGCTTGAATGTTTTTGCTGCCAGATATTGCTATCTTAGAATATAAGATTTTGCTTGTTTTTAGGCCCATGTAATCTACTGTGCTTGTTAGTCATTCAGGATTGAGAGATATCCTAATGTTTGCAAGATTGGCTTAAAACTCATTATTAAGCAGATAAATGTCAGGTATGTAAAGGGCTTTATAGCTGGCAGCTGCTCTGTTTTCATTTATACGTCTGTTTCAGTATTTGAGTAACAACATTAGGATTTGGACTTTTAAGTTGTAAAGGCCTGTACTATGATAACTCTGAAAGTGATGCTTAAACTGTTTCATCTGTCCTCTTTATTCTCATGAAATAATATCTGTGGAGCCTGTGATAAGTAGAAATCTTGGCGCGTTAACTTAGGCTGAAAATATGAAATCATAGGTTCTTTTCTCTCTTCGTTGGTGTTGTGTTTAAATAAGTAAATAACTAGCCAAATTGATAACATTCTATTTTATATCTAGGATGTGTATATTATTATTATAGGCATGATCATTTAATATGTCAGATTAACACACATTTTTGTCACATTATTTTTTTTAGATTTTAACACAATCTACTGTAAATCTAAACACAGAAAAAAAAGTCACTGAAGATTATCTCACAAGAGAATAATGTTGTCACTTTACATTTATTGTAGGTTTTTTATTTGTCTTTGTTTTGTCCATTCTTTTTTTTTATTCTTCTTTTTTTTCCCTATAAAAGCACATGGAAAGGTTTCTTTTCACAAGTAACACTATTTCTCCAAACATGCCTCCTAAAATAAAAGATAAAAAACCCTGTACAGCTGATGTCATAAATGAGAACCTCAATGAGGGCAGAAACCTGAAAACAACTTACAGCTATTAGTTAACCAGCTTTCTGATATTTTTCTACCCCAATTTGAATTTCTCAAAACTCAAATGTCTAGTCTATCTGTAGAGCTAAGACAATTTGCCAGCAGATTAACAGAGGCAGAAGACAGAATATCAGTAATTTAAGACACATCTAATAACCACTCACAGAGAATTGTAGATGATGATAAGAAATTAATGTCTGATTACTAGGATAGATGATCTTGAGGATTGCTCTAGGCAAAACAACTTAAAAATTATAGGCCTCCCCGAAACAGAATAATTTAAAGATCTGTTACACTTTGCAACAGTAACGCTACCCCAAGCCTTTGGTATGGAACAACATAACTTGCCACTGGTGGCTGAAAGATTGCATATGTTGGGACCCCCTAGAGGAAGAAATAATTACAGACCAATTATGGTCAAATATTGGAATTTCCAAGACAAAATAAATATCTTGCGACTGTATAGGAAAGTTGAGAATTTCCTCATAGGGCAAAGTAGGATCTTGTTCTTTCAAGATTATTCCAGTGATACTGCTTCTAGGAGGAAAGAAATGGCTCCATTTTGCACTAAGTTCATTCAAGATGGTTATAAAGCAAAATTATTATACCCTGCAAAAATTTTGATCGAAGACAAAGAGGGTCTAGTCAAGTTAGGTAATACAGAAGAAGCTAAAGCTTTTTTTCAAAGAACACAAATTGTCAGTCACCTAATGGTTATGTATATAGTAATTTGGATGAGATTGATACATATGATAACCTGGTTTGTTTTTAAAAAGATGCAATATTTTCTTGCAGTTTTGGCTGAGATGGTTTTATTTTTATGTGTTTTTTTTTTCCCTCCTTTTCCCTGCCCCCTAAGTGAACTTGTCACGTTTATTTTCTAGATGAAGGGATATATTAGATGTCTCTCCTGGAACGTGGGTGGCATCACCTCCCCAATTAAAAGGAAATTAATAATCAAACACTTAGGTAAATATAACCCTGATATAGCTTTAATCCAAGAAACTAATTTAAAAGCGGAGGAAGCTGCTAAACTCAAAAGTACGTGGATTAGGGAGGTGATAGCCACCCCTTGTTCCTGGAGAAAAAAAGAGTAGCCTTTCTGTTTAATAAGAATTTGTCATATAGCATTATCAATACAGTTCTAGATCCCCAAAAGAGGTGGGTAGTTCTAGAGCTACAAGTGAATGGGACTAAATTGATCATCTGTAATATCTATGGCCCTAATAAAACAGAACCCAGTTTCTGGAATAACCTAGTCTGCTTACTAACTAAATATATTAGTCAAAATGTAATTTTAGCAGGCATTTTTAATTTGATACCGACAGAAACATTAGACAAATTTAGCCCTAAAAACTCTTTCTTCTCTTAACAGAAGGAAAAAATATTTACACAAGTATGTAAGAATTTGAAACTTCACGATATATGGTGTTTACAATATCCAGACACAAAAACTTTTACCTGTGATTCTAAATCACATGGCTCCCTATCCAGGATTTTTTTTTTTTATTATCAAGTTCACTTATTAAACTAGAAGTTAAGGCAAAGATACATGACATAATTATCTCTGACCACACAACTATTGCATTAGACATTTGGTTAAAACCAAGTCAAAGAAATGAAAAGAACAACTTCTTTCTCCAACATAGGTGTGTCCGGTCCACGGCGTCATCCTTACTTGTGGGATATTCTCTTCCCCAACAGGAAATGGCAAAGAGCCCAGCAAAGCTGGTCACATGATCCCTCCTAGGCTCCGCCTACCCCAGTCATTCTCTTTGCCGTTGTACAGGCAACATCTCCACGGAGATGGCTTAGAGTTTTTTAGTGTTTAACTGTAGTTTTTATTATTCAATCAAGAGTTTGTTATTTTAAAATAGTGCTGGTATGTACTATTTACTCTGAAACAGAAAACAGAAAAGAGATGAAGATTTCTGTTTGTATGAGGAAAATGATTTTAGCAACCGTTACTAAAATCCATGGCTGTTCCACACAGGACTGTTGAGAGGAATTAACTTCAGTTGGGGGAACAGTGAGCAGTCTTTTGCTGCTTGAGGTATGACACATTCTAACAAGACGATGTAATGCTGGAAGCTGTCATTTTCCCTATGGGATCCGGTAAGCCATTTTTATTCAGACAGTAAATAAGGGCTTCACAAGGGCTTATTAAGACTGTAGACATTTTCTGGGCTAAATCGATCATATTTACACATATTTAGCCTTGAGGAATCATTTAATCTGGGTATTTTTTGTAAAATAATATCGTCAGGCACTGTTTTAGACACTTTATTCTATAGGGGCTTTCCCTAATCATAGTCAGAGCCTCATTTTCGCGCCGGTATGGCGCACTTGTTTTTGAGAACAGCATGACATGCAGCTGCATGTGTGTGGAGCTCTGATACATAGAAAAGTCTTTCTGAAGGCATCATTTGGTATCGTATTCCCCTTTGGGCTTGGTTGGGTCTCAGCAAAGCAGATTCCAGGGACTGTAAAGGGGTTAAATATAAAAACGGCTCCGGTTCCGGTTATTTTAAGGGTTAAAGCTTCCAAATTTGGTGTGCAATACTTTTAAGGCTTTAAGACACTGTGGTGAAATTTTGGTGAATTTTGAACAATTCCTTCATACTTTTTCGCAATTGCAGTAATAAAGTGTGTTCAGTTTAAAATTTAAAGTGACAGTAACGGTTTTATTTTAAAACGTTTTTTGTGCTTTGTTATCAAGTTTATGCCTGTTTAACATGTCTGAACTACCAGATAGATTGTGTTCTGACTGTGGGGAAGCCAAGGTTCCTTCTCATTTAAATAGATGTGATTTATGTCATAAAAAATTTAGTAAAAATGATGCCCAAGATGATTCCTCAAGTGAGGGGAGTAAGCATGGTACTGCATCATCCCCTCCTTCGTCTACACCAGTCTTGCCCATACAGGAGGCCCCTAGTACATCTAGCGCGCCAATACTCCTTACTATGCAACAATTAACGGCTGTAATGGATAATTCTATCAAAAACATTTTAGCCAATATGCCCACTTATCAGCGAAAGCGCGACTGCTCTGTTTTAGAAAATACTGAAGAGCATGAGGACGCTGATGATATTGTTTCTGAAGGGCCCCTACACCAGTCTGAGGGGGCCAGGGAGGTTTTGTCTGAGGGAGAAATTTCAGATTCAGGAAAAATTTCTCAACAAGCTGAACCTGATGTGATTACTTTTAAATTTAAGTTGGAACATCTCCGCGCTCTGCTTAAGGAGGTGTTATCCAATTTGGATGATTATGATTATCTGGTCATTCCAGAAACACTATGTAAAATGGACAAGTTCCTAGAGGCCCCGGGGCCCCCCGAAGCTTTTCCTATACTCAAGCGGGTGGCGTACATTGTTAATAAAGAATGGGACAGGCCCGGTATACCTTTCGTACCTCCCCCCATATTTAAAAAATTGTTTTCTATAGTCGACCCCAGAAAGGACTTATGGCAGACAGTCCCCAAGGTCGAGGGGGCGGTTTCTACTCTAAACAAGCGCACCACTATACCCATAGAAGATAGTTGTGCTTTCCAAGATCCTATGGATAAAAAATTAGAAGGTTTGCTAAAAAAGATGTTTGTTCAGCAAGGTTACCTTCTACAACCAATTGCATGCATTGTCCCTGTCACTACAGCCGCGTGTTTCTGGTTCGATGAGCTAGAAAAGGCGATTATTAGTAATTCTTCTTCTTATGAGGAGATTATGGACAGAATTCGTGCCCTTAAATTGGCTAATTCTTTCACCCTAGACGCCACCTTGCAATTGGCTAGGTTAGCGGCGAAAAATTCTGGGTTTGCTATTGTGGCGCGCAGAGCGCTTTGGTTAAAATCTTGGTCAGCGGATGCGTCTTCCAAGAACAAATTGTTTGACATTCCTTTCAAGGGGAAAACACTGTTTGGACCTGACTTGAAAGAGATTATCTCTGATATCACTGGGGGCAAGGGCCACGCCCTTCCTCAGAATAGGTCTTTCAAGGCCAAAAATAAACCTAATTTTCGTCCCTTTCGCAGAAACGGACCAGCCCCAAGTGCTACGTCCTCTAAGCAGGAGGGTAATACTTCTCAAGCCAATCCAGCCTGGAGACCAATGCAAGGCTAGAACAAAGGAAAGCAGGCCAAGAAACCTGCCATTGCTCCCAAGACAGCATGAGATGCGGGCCCCCGATCCGGGACCGGATTTGGTGGGGGGCAGACTCTCTCTCTCTTCACTCAGGCTTGGGCAAGAGATGTTCTGGATCCTTGGGCGCTAGAAATAGTCTCCCAAGGTTATCTTCTGGAAGTGATTCATCCTGTTCCATTAAAAGAACGAGGGATGGGGTTCTACTCCAATCTGTTCGTAGTTCCCAAAAAAGAGGGAACGTTCAGACCAATCTTAGATCTCAAGATCCTAAACAAGTTTCTCAAGGTTCCATCGTCCAAAATGGAAACCATTCGAACAATCCTTCCATCCAGGAAGGTCAATTCTTGACCACGGTGGATTTAAAGGATGCGTATCTACATATTCCTGTCCACAAGGAACATCATCGGTTCCTAAGGTTCGCATTCCTGGACAAGCATTACCAGTTCGTGGCGCTTCCTTTCGGATTAGCCACTGCTCCAAGGATTTTCACAAAGGTACTAGGGTCCCTTCTGGCGGTGCTAAGACCAAGGGGCATTGCTGTAGTACCTTACTTGGACGACATTCTGATTCAAGCGTCGTCCCTTCCTCAAGCAAAGGCTCACACGGACATAGTCCTGGCCTTTCTCAGATCTCACGGATGGAAAGTGAACGTGGAAAAGAGTTCTCTATCTCCGTCGACAAGAGTTCCCTTCTTGGGAACAATAATAGACTCCTTAGAAATGAGGATTTTTCTGACAGAGACCAGAAAAACAAAACTTCTAAACTCTTGTCGGATACTTCATTCCGTTCCTCTTCCTTCCATAGCGCAGTGCATGGAAGTGATAGGTTTGATGGTAGCGGCAATGGACATAGTTCCTTTTGCGCTCATTCATCTAAGACCATTACAACTGTGTATGCTCAGTCAGTGGAATGGGGACTATACAGACTTGTCTCCGAAGATACAAGTAAATCAGAGGACCAGAGACTCACTCCGTTGGTGGCTGTCCCTGGACAACCTGTCACAAGGGGTGACCTCCCGCAGACCAGAGTGGGTCATTGTCACGACCGACGTCAGTCTGATGGGCTGGGGCGCGGTCTGGGGATCCCTGAAAGCTCAGGGTCTTTGGTCTCGGGAAGAATCTCTTCTACCGATAAATATTCTGGAACTGAGAGCGATATTCAATGCTCTCAAGGCTTGGCCTCAGCTAGCGAGGGCCAAGTTCATACGGTTTCAATCAGACAACATGACGACTGTTGCGTACATCAACCATCAGGGGGGAACAAGGAGTTCCCTGGCGATGGAAGAAGTGACCAAAATCATTCAATGGGCGGAGACTCGCTCCTGCCACCTGTCTGCAATCCACATCCCAGGAGTGGAAAATTGGGAAGCGGATTTTCTGGGTCGTCAGACATTGCATCCGGGGGAGTGGGAACTCCATCCGGAAATCTTTGCCCAAATCACTCAACTGTGGGGCATTCCAGACATGGATCTGATGGCCTCTCGTCAGAACTTCAAGGTTCCTTGCTACGGGTCCAGATCCAGGGATCCCAAGGCGACTCTAGTAGATGCACTAGTAGCACCTTGGACCTTCAACCTAGCTTATGTATTCCCGCCGTTTCCTCTCATCCCCAGGCTGGTAGCCAGGATCAATCAGGAGAGGGCGTCGGTGATCTTGATAGCTCCTGCGTGGCCACGCAGGACTTGGTAGGCAGATCTGGTGAATATGTCATCGGCTCCACCATGGAAGCTACCTTTGAGACGAGACCTTCTTGTTCAAGGTCCGTTCGAACATCCGAATCTGGTCCTACTCCAGCTGACTGCTTGGAGATTGAACGCTTGATCTTATCAAAGCGAGGGTTCTCAGATTCTGTTATTGATACTCTTGTTCAGGCCAGAAAGCCTGTAACTAGAAAAATTTACCACAAAATATGGAAAAAATATATCTGTTGGTGTGAATCTAAAGGATTCCCTTGGGACAAGGTAAAGATTCCTAGGATTCTTTCCTTTCTTCAAGAAGGATTGGAGAAAGGATTATCTGCAAGTTCCTTGAAGGGACAGATTTCTGCCTTGTCTGTGTTACTTCACAAAAAGCTGGCAGCTGTGCCAGATGTTCAAGCCTTTGTTCAGGCTCTGGTTAGAATCAAGCCTGTTTTCAAACCTTTGACTCCTCCTTGGAGTCTCAACTTAGTTCTTTCAGTTCTTCAGGGGGTTCCGTTTGAACCCTTACATTCCGTTGATATTAAGTTATTATCTTGGAAAGTTTTGTTTTTGGCTGCAATTTCTTCTGCTAGAAGAGTTTCAGAATTATCTGCTCTGCAGTGTTCTCCTCCTTATCTGGTGTTCCATGCAGATAAGGTGGTTTTACGTACTAAACCTGGTTTTCTTCCAAAAGTTGTTTCTAACAAAAACATTAACCAGGAGATAGTCGTGCCTTCTTTGTGTCCGAAACCAGTTTCGAAGAAGGAACGTTTGTTGCAAAATTTGGATGTTGTTCGCGCTCTAAAATTCTATTTAGATGCTACAAAGGATTTTAGACAAACATCTTCCTTGTTTGTTGTTTATTCTGGTAACAGGAGAGGTCAAAAAGCAACTTCTACCTCTCTCTCTTTTTGGATTAAAAGCATCATCAGATTGGCTTACGAGACTGCCGGACGGCAGCCTCCTGAAAGAATCACAGCTCGTTCCACTAGGGCTGTGGCTTCCACTTGGGCCTTCAAGAACGAGGCTTCTGTTGATCAGATATGTAGGGCAGCGACTTGGTCTTCACTGCACACTTTTACCAAATTTTACAAGTTTGATACTTTTGCTTCTTCTGAGGCTATTTTTTGGGAGAAAGGTTTTGCAAGCCGTGGTGCCTTCCATTTAGGTGACCTGATTTGCTCCCTCCCTTCATCCGTGTCCTAAAGCTTTGGTATTGGTTCCCACAAGTAAGGATGACCCCGTGGACCGGACACACCTATGTTGGAGAAAACAGAATTTATGTTTACCTGATAAATTACTTTCTCCAACGGTGTGTTCGGTCCACGGCCCGCCCTGGTTTTTTAATCAGGTCTGATAATTTATTTTCTTTAACTACAGTCACCACGGTATCATATGGTTTCTCCTATGCAAATATTCCTCCTTAACGTCGGTCGAATGACTGGGGTAGGCGGAGCCTAGGAGGGATCATGTGACCAGCTTTGCTGGGCTCTTTGCCATTTCCTGTTGGGGAAGAGAATATCCCACAAGTAAGGATGACGCCGTGGACCGGACACACCGTTGGAGAAAGTAATTTATCAGGTAAACATAAATTCTGTTTTTTTCCTAAATTTTTAACAAATAATCTAGAATGTTGTAACTGGCTAATACACAAATGGAGAGAATTTAATTATCTAAATAGAACCTACTGAGAAAGAACAGAGATCCTCTGGGAAACCGCTAAAGCCTGTTTTAGAGGGGAGATTAAAGCTTATATGATATAAAAAAAAAATGCAGGGGAGGGAAATTCCGCTGTCTAAGCAGGTTCAGAATGCATATCGAAAATATATTAATGATCCCTCTAAATTGTTATGGGATTAATATAAATTGGCCAGATTAGAAAGGGATATTTTTATTTTTTTATTTTTTTTATACTTTATTTATATCCAACACTGTATACAGAGTCACGAGAAGAAGAAAAAAAAAATACATATAAATACGCCACGCAGGGCTTAATATCATACATTGAGTGAAAATCAAACATATTCTAAAAAACAAAGCAATAAACCTAAATCATATTAATATACTTTCCTTTTATGTTACTTAAATAATCAATAACTTTCACTCAAGACATATTTGTACACAGAGTTGGGATTTTCATAATTTTTATAGTATAACTGAACCAAAATAATAATAATAATAAAAAAAAAGAGATCAAACGTCTCCCTGTTCCTCCCTCCCTCTTCTCTCTCCACCCTACTTAAATATTACCTTCGTTCGCTATTCCTAGAAATCTCTAAATTTGTACCTCAGAAGCATGCATTTTCCATGAATAGGAGAATAATTATAGTATGACCATTTCAGCAAAACTATTAGATGATAAAAAGGGCCGTATTATCTGTTTTTGTATAGATAGAGGATAGCACTTTATAATACTATACCAATTATATAAAATTTTCTTGATTCTTTTTTCTGAGGAATCTTGAAGATGGTAAGCTTCAAAACTTATCTGTTCCTGGATAGTCTGCATAACCTCAGTGACCGAAGGTCCTGTACTTGCTTTCCAATTCTTCAGTATACACTGTCTTACTGCCATTATTGTTATATTGAAGGAATATATCCAGCTATTGTTTTGATCACTAGAATTCATTAATAGAATAATATCCTGAAACGTGAAAGGGACAGTCATCTTATGAGTAATATTGAACCAATATCCAATCTTTGACCACAACTGACTAATCTTAGGGCAGGCCCAAAACATATGAAATAAATCTGCTTCAAAATAAGAACATCTTGGGCATCCCGCGGACCTAGTTCCATAAAATCTAGCCAATTTAGCAGGGTATAAATAATAGTTATTCAACAACTTCATGTGAGATTCTCTCCAACTCGATGGGATTTTACTTTTATCTAGAGTATTAAAGCTTTGTCTAATTTGATCCTGATCTAGATCTGGAATGGTTGGAATCCAAAAACTACAGATCCTGTCAATATATCCTTGTGATTGTTTTGAGAGCATAATATCGTATATTAATGAGATTGATGTAGACCCTGCAGTAAATCTTTGTATTAAGATCCTGACATCAGACCATGCAATAGCCAAAGGGAACGTCCATTTCTGGGCGTTGACAAAATGCCGTAGCTAAAAAAAAAAGCAAATAAATCCATTCTAGGAAGATTAAATCGTGAGAATAGCACCTCTCCTGGTAACACTTGACCATCTAAATCTAACGCTTGGTAGATTAACCTTAAACCTTTCTCTGACCAAGACTGAAAAGCTTTCTGATTAATACCCGGAGAAAATAATGGATTACCCTGTATAGGACAGAATTCTGAAAAAGTAAAATCTAACCCTACTTTTATACAAAATTTATGCCAGGCAAAAACTACATTCTTAAATGACAAAAGAGAAACAATATTGCCAGGTAGCTGGCGCGGTTTACAATGTAAAAGTGCTGTTAATTCAAAAGGATGTATCAAGAAAACCTCTTCTTCGTAGGTAGAATATAAATTTGTTCTAGCTATCCAATCAATTGCAACTTTCACCAGTGCTGCGATGTTGTATAATTTAACATCTGGAAGTGCTAGACCCCCACACCCCGGCTTCTGCATTAACCTTGACAAGGAGATACAAGATTTTTTATTTTGCCAGATAAATAGTGAAAAATAACGATATACTTTCTTTAAATCACTACTAGATATAAATAGCGGTAGATTCTGTAATGGATATAACAGACGTGGGAATATAATAGTTTTAATTAATTTAACCCTTACCGTTAATGATAAAGGGAAAGAAGTCCATAGTTGTAGATCTATCTTAATTTTTTGAAATAGAGACCTATAATTATCAGCATACCAATGCCCAGGGTTTTTATGTAACATCAATCCCAGGTATTTAATAGTATCTACTTCTTTGAAAGTATTAATATAAGTTCCAGGGACTGTCTTTCCAATAATCATTAATTCACTTTTATAAGTATTAACTCGATAACCTGAGAATGAGCCAAATTCTTCCAGTAGATAGATCAAATTAGGGATAGATTGCTGCAAATTTTCTAAAAAAAAGCAAAATATCATCTGCATATAATAATATATTTAAGCGAAATGGACCTATTAATATCCCCGGTAAACAATTCCTGACCCGGGATATTTTTATTAAACAAAAGTGTCCTGGGAAGAACTAAAGAAAAGTGCAATATATAAAGGTCAATATGGTAAATCTGCTAAATTTTTTATCTAGAATGGACAAAGCCAGGAAAAAAACTAACACAATAGAAGTGATTATATGTGGGAAGAATAGATTTACGAACCTTACCAAAATTAAAAATGTCTTCCTAGAGTATTTTCAAAAGGTATATGCTTCTAAAGATATTAATAAGAATAACAAAAATGAGTTCTGGCATAAAATTACGCCACCTAAGATATCGCGAGAGCTCCTTGACGCCTTAAATAGATCTATAACTAAAGATGAGGGTCTTGGAAGCTATAAATAATGCCAAGTGTAATAAAGCCCCTGGCCCAGATCAGATACCTGTGGAAATGTATAAAATACTAAAAATAGAGATAGCAGATGTCTTAGTCAAATTGTTTCATGATTATTATATAAATGGTCAAACCATGTCAAGATATTTCTCTGCGTCAATTATATCACTGATTCTGAAAAAAGATAAAAACCCTTTAGATCCAGGGTCCTATAGACCTATCTCATTACTTAATATAGACTATAAGCTCTTAACCCATATTATTTCTCATAGGTTGAAATCATGTCTTGAGCCTATTATTAATATAGATCAATCGGGTTTTATGTCTGGAAGATCCTAAACTAAAAATATACGTAAAGTTTATTTGGTACTTGAGTTTATTTATTCATTTTTAGAATAAATTACATAAAAAACATTGATTAATCAGGACTTTGCATTAATTGCGATTGATGCCGAGAAGGCTTTTGACTCCGTGGTTTGGGACCACTTATTCACAGGATTAGATAAGTTTGGCTTCTCAGGCTATTTTGTTCAATTTGTCAGGATTATATATGACCACTCAAGATCTTCTATATTAATAAACGGCAGTCAGACCTCTAACTTTACACTAAATAGAACGAGACAGGGATGCCCACTTTCCCCGCTATTATTTAACATTGCTATAGAACCTCTTGCTATTCTCTTACCAGAAGAATTGCAAGGTATTATTAGCCTAGGAGAGCAAAAACTAGTATTATCTTTGTATGCAGATGACTTGCTGTTATTTGTTAAAAATACTAAAACGAATATACCTAAGGTTATGAATATCATGGATATATTCAGTTCTTTTTCTGGCTATAAAATCAGTCAGTGTCAGTAAATCCGAAATGTTATGGATTCATAAAAGTAAAAAGAGTATTAAAGAACATCCATTTCAAGAGTCCTCTAGTGTTAAATATTTGGGAATATATTTACATGCGGACCCAAATCAGTGGTATAGGTTGAATTATTCATCTTTTTTCCCCCTATTTTTCTTTCAGCTAAGGTGATGATTTTTAAAACTATCTTATTCCCACAATTAATGTACATTATGCAAAATGTTCCTCTTTTTATACTGAATCAAGATATTAAGATTTTTAATAGAGACTGTGCTAAATTATTTTGGAATAATAAGAGACACATGCTGTCTATAATTAAATTAACACTTAGACCAGAAGATGGTGGGTTGTCCCTTCCAGATATAAAAAAATATAACATTGCTATACTAGCGTGCTTTGCATTTGACTGGCTAACTGAAGCTAACTATCTTATGTCTCTATCAATGGAAGTGGAACTGTCTGCCCCATTTTTATTGAAAGCCTTACTTCATTGTCCAACTTCACAATGACCAAATCACTATAAAAATATGAATATAATATGAAATACTATTGAAGCTTGGCAAAAACTCAATATAATGTTAAATGTGAACTTTGAACTATCCCCTTTTCTCCCGAAAATAGATAAGCCAAAATGTATTCCTGGTCTATCCTATGAGATCTATAACATTTGGACTCAAAAAGAATTATCCTATGTTCACCAATGCTTAGATAATCTGTCTCAAGTGAGATCATTTGAAGACATTTCTAGAGAATTCAATTTATCGAACAAGAACTTTTCTTTCATGTAAATGGCAAGAGTCCATGAGCTAGTGACGTATAGGATATACATTCCTACCAGGAGGGGCAAAGTTTCCCAAACCTCAAAATGCCTATAAATACACCTCCCACCACACACATACTTCAGTTTTACAAACATTTCCTCCTATGGAGACGGTGGAGTAAGTTTGTGCTTGATTTTTATGATTTCTTCTATGATAAGCGCTTCTAAGCATTCTGAAGCACAATTCCTCTCAGAGTACAGTGTTTGTCAGAGGGATGTGAAGAGAGTATTACCTGTTGATTTTTATGGTTTCACTCATGGGAAATCTTTTCAAGTTTTCTCTGTTATCGGTCATAGGGATTCATCTCCAACCTTTCTTTTTCAGATCGACGATATACTCTTATACCATTACCTCTGTTGATAGTTTTCAGTACTGGTTTGGCTGTCTGCTATATGTGGATGGGTGTCTTTGGTAAGTATGTAACATTATTTAAGACACTCTCAGCTATGTTTAGCGCTTTATGTGTTATTATAAAGTTTTCAATATATGTATTTACTTATATTTGCCATGAGTCAGGTCTATGTGTAGCAGTTTCAGTATGAGAATCATGTTTGAGGAAGTTATTTTTTTTATATATTTATATATATTTTCCTACCTGGGTTTAGTCTTTTTTCCAATTTTTCCTTAAATTTTGTGGGCAAATCTAGGCCCGGGAGGGTGCAAAATGCTGTTATTTATTGCGTCATTTTTGACACGAAATTTTTTTGCTCAAATTTGCATCTATAGTGTCGCAAGTTTCGTCATTTCCTGCATCTTTATTGTTGTTAGGTTGTTTGGCACGAAGTCGTGCTTGTTATGACTCGAGTTGCGTCCTATCTGGATGTTGATTGGCACCAAAAAAAATTCACTTTGCGTCATGCATCATACTTGGCGTCAATTTTTGTTTTGGTTATATTACCCCACTTCCCTTATGCTCCCTGCTCTCTTTATATTTTAGAGGGCTATGTTGTTTGCTTTTCTGCTTATTTAGCATATTAATTTTTTCCCGTTCCTCAAACTTGTATATGAGGAAATTGGATATTTTGTTTGAATGATATTTTTTCTTTTGAATTTTGCAAGATGTCTCAGTCTGATCCTGTCTCAGAAGCTACTGTAGAAACCATGCTGCCTGAACACAGTTCTACCAGAGCTAAATGTATCTGTTGTAAGAAAGCTGAGATTATGTCTCCGGCTATTTTATGTAACAGTTGTCATGATAAGCTTTTGCATGTCGATAATGTTTCTATTAGTACTAGTACAGCACTTGTTGTTCCCTCAACATCTAATGTACATGATATCCCTGTTGAGATGAAAAATTATATTGCTGATGCAATACAGAAGGCTATGTCTGCTATTCCACCTTCTAATATATGTAAAAGGTCTTTTAAAACTTCTCATAAAACTTATGAAATTTGTGATGACCGACAACATACTGAATTATCCTCCTCTGAAGAGGATCTCTCTGGTTCAGAAGATCCTACTTCAGACATTGAAATTGATAAATCTTCTTATCTTTTTAAGATTGAATATATTCGGTCTTTGTTGAAAGATGTACTAGTTACTTTGGTATTGAGGAGTCTGATCCTCTTGATAACAAATCCAGTAAACGTTTAAATTCTGTTTTTAAACCTCCTGTGAATACTCCTGAGGTTTTTCCTGTTCCAGATGCAGTTTCTGATGTGATTGCTAAGGAATGGTCTAAGCCTGGTGCTTCTTTTAATCTTTCTTCTAGGTTTAAGAAGTTATATCCTTTACCAGTGGCTAATTTGGAGTTTTGGGAAAAATTCCCTAAGGTTAATGGGGCTATTTCTACTCTTGCCAAGCGTACTACTATTCCTATGGAAGATAGTACTTCTTTTAAGGATCCTTTAGATAGGAAGATTGAATCTTATCTAAGGAAAGCTTATTTACATTTTGGCTATATTCTCAGGCCTGCCATTTTTATGGCTGATGTTGTGGCTGCATCAACTTTTTGGTTGGATAGCTTAGCACATCAGGAAACAGATTCTGATTTGTCAAGCATTATTCGTATGCTTCAACATGCTAATCATTTTATCTGTGAAGCTATTTTGGATATCATCAATATTGATGTTAAATCTATGTCTTTAGCTATTTTAGCTAGCTTTATGGCTTAAATCATGGAATGCTGACATGGTATCTAAATCTAGATTACTATCTCTATCTTTCCAGGGTAATAATTTATTTGGTTCTCAGTTGGATTCTATTATTTCCACTATCACTGGGGGAAGGGAGTTTTTTTGCCCCAAGATAAAAAGTCTAAGGGTAAGTCTAAAGCTTCTAGCTGGTTTTGTTCCTTTTGTCAGAATAGAGAACAGAAAACTACTCCTTCCCCTAAGGACTCTGGTTCCAAATTGGAAGCCATCTTCAAGTTGGAATAAATCCAAGCCTTATAAGAAGCTAAAGCCAGCCCCCAAGACTGCATGAAGGTGTGGCCCGCAATCCAGTTCAACTGGTGGGGGGCAGATTGAAATTATTTCAAAACATTTGGGCAGATTCTGTTCAGAATCAGTGGATTCAGAGCATTGTCTCCCAAGGGTATCGAATAGGTTTCAGAATAAGACTTCCTGTGAGAAGATTCTTTCTATCTCATGTTCCAACAAATCCTTTGAAAGCGCAGGCTTTTCTGTTTCAGGAACAGGGTCTGGGTTTTTATAAAAAATCTATTCATTGTCCCAAAGAAAGAAATTTTATTCCGACCAGTTCTGGATCTGAAGTTTTTGAATCATTTTGTAAGGGTCCCAACTTTCAAGATGGTGACTATAAGAACTATTCTGCCTTTTGTTCAGCAAGGTCATTACATGTCTGCAATTCATCCAGATCACTATCAGTTTCTGAGATTCTCTTTTCTAGACAAGCATTACCAATTTGTCGCTCTTCCATTTGGCATAGCGGCAGCTCCAACAATCTTTTCGAAAGTTCTCGGTGCCCTTCTATCTTTAATCAGAGAGCAGGGTATTGCAGTGTTTTCTTATTTGGATGATATCTTGGTACTGGCTTAATCTTTTCATTTAGCAGAATCTCACACAAACCAACTAGTGTTGTTTCTTCAAAGACATGGTTGGAGGATCAATTTACCAAAGAGTTTCTTTATTCCCCAGAAAAGGGTCACCTTTTTAGGTTTCCAGATAGATTCAGTGTCCTTAACAGACAAGAGAGGAATGATGCTGGTTTCAGCCTGTCGAAACCTTCAGTCTCGATCATTCCCTTCAGTGGCTATGTGCATGGAAGTTTTAGGTTCCATGACTGCAGCTTCGGTTGCGATCCCCTTTGCTTGTTTTCATATAAGACCTCTGCAGCTTTGCATGCTGAATCAATGGTGCAGGGATTATACTCGGATATCACAATTGATATTCTTAAATCCCAGCATTCTGCTGTCTTTGACTTGGTGGTTATACCATCATCGTATTATTCAAGGTGCCTCTTTTGTTTGTCCTTCCTGAACTGTAGTCTCAACAGATGCAAGTCTTTCAGGTTGGGGAGCTGTCTGGGGGTCTCTGACAGCACAAGGGGTTTGGAATCCTCTAGAGGCGAGGTTACCAATAAATATCTTAGAACTCTGTGCTATTTTCAGGGCTCTTCAGTCTTGGCCTCTATTAAAGAGAGAACTTTTCATTTGCTTTCAGACAGATAATATCACAACTGTGGCATATGTCAATCATCAGGGAGGGACTCGCAGTCCTTTAGCATTGAAAGAAGTGTTACGGATACTTTCTTGGGTGGAATCCAACTCTTGTCTAATTTCTTCAATTCATATCCCAGCTGTATACAGTTGGGAAGCGGATTATCTCAGCCTTCAGACTTTGCATCCGGGGGAGTGGTCTCTCCATCCAGATGTGTTTTTTCAGATTGTACAGATGTGGGGTCTGCCAGAAATAGATCTGATAGCTTCCTATCTAAAGAGGAAGCTTCCCAGATACCTTTCCAGGGATCCTCAGGTGGAGATGGTGGATGCGTTAGCAGTTCCTTGGTCTTACAAACTTGCTTATATTTTTCCGCCTCTAGTTCTTCTTCCAAGGGTGATCTCCAAGATCATAATGGAACAATCGCATGTGTTTCTGATAGCACCAGCATGGTCTCACAGGTTTTGGTATGCAGATCTTGTCTGGATGTCCAGTTGCCAACCTTGGTCACTTCCTTTACGGCCAAACCTTCTGTCTCAAGAGCCATTTTTTTCCATCAGGATCACAAATCTCTAAATTTGAAGGTATGAAAATTGGCCGTTTAGTGCTTAGTCATAGAGGTTTCTATGACTCCGTGATCAATACTATTTTGCAGGCTCGTAAGTTTGTTTCAAAGAAGGTTTATTATCGGGTTTGGTTATCCGAATCTGCAGGGGGTTTGGTTATTTGGCCGCAAATCTGCAGGGGGCGGCATTGCACCAGCAGTTCACAAGAACTGCGGGTGCAATGATAAATGCTTAGAGTGTATGCTGTCGGCATTTATTGATGTGCAGCGGACATGATCCGCAATATCGGATCATGTCCGCTCACACAATGATAATTCAGCCCCATTGTCCAACATTGTCCAAAAGTTCAAATGTAAATAAAGATAAAGAAGTTGGCAAGAAAAACTAAATATGCCTATAAAATATAACTTAAAGTACATTTAATTCATAAGGTTAACTAGTGTCCTGAACAGCAGAATAAATAAAGCTAGGATAGAGTTAAAATTGTCTGTTCGGTTTGAAAGTAATTAATTAGTAGTCAGGTGTGAGTGTAACAGCACAAATATTAACAGGATATCCTTCACAGCTATGTGTGAATACGGGGCAACCTGAAACGCGTCCTTTCTGTGACGGTGTCTGTTTGAAGTTTTAACTTTTTCCAGCTATGCTTGTATTTACCCTCGTTGGTTGTTTTTAATTGCATGTTTTCTTCAATAAAGGATTTTTTCTTTAGCCGCTCTAGCACTTGCTCTTTTCCTTTGGATCTTGTCTGGATGTCCAGTTGCTAACCTTGGTCACTTCCTTTACGGCCAGACCTTCTGTCTCAAGGGACGTTTTTTTCCATCAGGATCACAAATCTCTAAATTTGAAGGTATGAAAATTGGCCGTTTAGTGCTTAGTCATAGAGGTTTCTATGACTCTGTGATCAGTACTATTTTGCAGGCTTGTAAGTTTGTTTCAAAGAAGATTTATTATCAGGTTTGGTTATCCGAATCTGCAGGGGGTTTGGTTATTTGGCCGCAAATCTGCAGGGGGCGGCATTGCACCAGCAGTTCACAAGAACTGCTGGTGCAATGATAAATGCTTAGAGTATATGCTGTCAGCATTTATTGATGTGCAGCGGACATGATCCGCAATATCGGATCATGTCCACTCACTCAATGATAATTCGGCCCCATTGTCCAACTTGGAAAGAAAAGGCATCTACAGACCATAGCACTTTATTTGAAAGAGAAATATCAATTCTAGTGTTTCGGGTCCTATCATGAAAAGACAACTCTAGGAGAGGAGTTATTTTTCTTTCTCAGTAATGGAATATTACCATTTGTGGAATGTATTAGGTGATTACACTTTATTTTCTAAAGTCTTGCTCTGATTGGAAAAAAATGAAGCTACTTTGAAAGGAGTATTATATCTACTAAAAATGAAGCCACTGCTGAAACCCGGGATCGAACCAGGGACCTTTAGTCTAATGCTCAACTCAACTGAGCTATTTCAGCTCTGTAGCGGCAGTTGCTTTTTGGTTCACATTCGGCTGCTTTGTTGTTGTTGTTTTTTTTTTTTCTTGACCAGTTACTTTTGTTTGATTTGCTAATGCATTTTGTTTGCTAAAGTCTTACTGCTGATGTCTCACTTTGGCAAAATATGCTTCTAGAGTGAATGCAGTCTTTTTCCTATCAAAATGGCAACCACTTCCGAAACCCGGGATCGAACCCGGGACCTTTAGAACTTCAGTCTAACGCTCTTCCAAATGAGCTATTTTGGCCATCTCGTTAGAGCATGTGTGCCAATGTCATTTCTGAAAAAATGAGGAATGCTTATTTAGAAGAGCACATACGCAACCAAGGTAATACTTTGTGTTGACCGAAAATAAAAGGCACTCTGCATGTTCCATTTCCTATATTTTAACTTTGTTCAAATCCACAGCTGTTATCAATACTCTACCATCCCATTTAAAATCACCCCTTTTGTGCTAAAACCAGGGATCTTTAATCTAACGCTCTTCCAACTGAGATATTTCGGCCATCTCATTTGAGTGTGTGTGCCGATGTTATGTCTTAAAAAACAAGGAATGCTTATCCAGAAGGGCAAACTTGAAACCATGGTAATACTTTGTGTTGGCCGGAAATAAAAGGCTCTCTGTGATTTCACTTTCTTTCATGTAATTAGCAAGAGTCCATGAGCTAGTGACGTATAGGATATACATTCCTACCAGGAGGGGCAAAGTTTCCCAAACCTCAAAATGCCTATAAATATACCCCTCACCACACCCACAATTCAGTTTTACAAACTTTGCCTCCCATGGAGGTGGTGAAGTAAGTTTGTGCTAGATTCTTTGTTGATATGCTCTTCACTGGAGCCCGGTTTTCCTCTCAGAGTGCAGTGAATGTCAGAGGGATGTGAAGAGAGTATTGCCTATTTGAATACAATGGTCTTCCTCTAGGGGATCTATTTCATAGGTTCTCTGTTATCGGTCGTAGAGATTTCTTCTCCTACCTCCCTTTTCAGATCGACGATATACTCTTATATACCATTACCTCTACTGATTCTCGTTTCAGTACTGGTTTGGCTATCTACTATATGTAGATGAGTGTCTTAGGGTAAGTAAGTCTTATTTTATTTATGACACTCTAAGCTATGGTTGGGCACTTTATATGTAAAGTTCTAAATATATGTGTTTAAACGTATATTTGCCATGATTCAGGATAATCAGTATTCCTTCATTCAGACTGTTAGTTTCATTATTTGGGATAATGCATATGAATAAATATTTTTCCTTACCTTAAAAATTTTCAATTGACTTTTTTCCCTGCGGGCTGTTAGGCTCGCGGGGGCTGAAAATGCTTCAATTTATTGCGTCATTCTTGGCGTGAACTTTTTTGGCGTAAAGTTTTGTCATTTCCGGTGCCCTAATTGACTCCGGAAGTTTGTTCGTGGTTGCGTCATTTTTTACGTATATGTGTTACAGCCCTTTTTCTGCGCCAAAAAATGTGGGTGTCATTTTTTCGGCGTCAGAGGATGTGGCGTCATACTTGGCGCCAAAAAATATGGGTGTTGTACTTGGTGCCAATAATGTGGGCGTCATACTTGGCGCCAAAAATGTGGGCGTCATTCTTGTCTCCACCTTTTTTCACATTATTTAAGTCTCACTTTTTCATTACTTCTGGTTGCTAGAGGCTTGTTTATTTGGCATTTTTTCCCATTCCTGAAACTGTCATTTAAGGAATTTGATAATTTTGCTTTATATGTTGATTTTTCTATTACATATTGCAAGATGTCTCAACCTGACCCTGGATCAGAATCTACTTCTGGAAAGACGCTGCCTGATGCTGGTTCTACCAAAGTTAAGTGCATTTGTTGTAAACATTTGGTATCTGTTCCTCCGGCTGTAGTATGTGTTAGTTGTCATGATAAACTTTCTAACGCAGATAGTGTCTCCATTAGTAATAATCCTTTACCTGTTGTTTCTCCTTCAACATCTAATGTTCAGGATGTCCCTGTTAATGTAAAATAATTTGTTTCTAATTCTATTAGGAAGGCTCTGTCTGTTATTCCTCCTTCCAGTAAATGTAAAAGGTCTTTTAAAACTTCTCATATTTCAGATGAATTTTTAAGTGACCGCCATCATTCTGACTTATCTGTTTCTGATGAGGATCTATCTGGTTCAGAAGATTCTGCCTCAGATATTGACACTGATAAATCTTCATATTTATTTAAGATGGAGTTTATTCGTTCTTTACTTAAAGAAGTGTTGATTGCATTAGATATGAAGGAGACTAGTCCTCTTGATACTAAATCTACTAAGCGTTTAAATTCGGTTTTTAAACCTCATGTAGTTATTCCAGAAGTTTTTCCAGTTCCTGATGCTATTTCAGAAGTAATTTCTAGGGAATGGAATAGTCTGGGTACTTCATTTACTCCTTCTCCAAGGTTTAAGAAATTGTACCCTGTGCCATCTGATAGATTAGAATTTTGGGACAAAATCCCTAAAGTTGATGGGGCTATTTCTACTCTTGCTAAACGTACTACTATTCCTACAGTGGATAGTACTTCCTTTAAAGGATCCTTTAGATAGGAAGCTTGAATCCTTTCTAAGGAGAGCTTATTTATGTTCAGGTAATCTTCTAAGACCTGCTATTTCTTTGGCTGATGTTGCTGCAGCTTCCACTTTCTGGTTGGAGGCTTTAGCACAACAAGTGTCAGACCATAATGCTTATAGCATTGTTAAACTTCTTCAACATGCTAATAACTTTATTTGTGATGCCATTTTTGATATCATTAGAATTGATGTCAGGTATATGTCTTTAGCTATTTTAGCTAGAAGAGCTTTATGGCTTAAATCTTGGAATGCACATATGACTTCTAAGGTAACTTTGCTTTCTCTTTCTTTCCAAGGTAATAAATTATTTGGTTCACAGTTGGATTCTATTATTTCAACTGTTACTGGGGGGAAAGGAACCTTTTTGCCTCAGGACGAAAAATCTAAAGGTAAATACAGGGCTGCTAATCGTTTTCGTTCCTTTCGTCAGAATAAGGAACAGAAGCCTGACCCTTCCCCTAAAGGAACGGTTTCCATTTGGAAATCTTCTCCAGTCTGGAATAAATCCAAGCCTTTTAGAAAGTCAAAACCAGCTCCCAAATCCGCATGAAGGTGCGGCCCTCATTCCAGCACAGCTGGTAGGGGGCAGGTTACGATTTTTCAAAGATATTTGGATCAATTCGATTCACAGTCTTTGGATTCAGAACATTGTTTCACAAGGGTACAGAATAGGTTTCAAGGTAAGGCCGCCTGTTAGAAGATTTTTTTCTCTCACGCATTCCAGTAAACCCAGTGAAGGCTCAGGCATTTCTGAAATGTGTTTCAGACCTAGAGTTGGCTGGGGTAATTGTGTCAGTTCCAGTTCTGGAACGGGGTCTGGGGTTTTACTCAAATCTATTCATTGTACCAAAGAAGGAGAATTCCTTCAGACTAGTTCTGGATCTAAAAATATTGAATCATTATGTAAGGATACCAACATTCAAAATGGTGACTATAAGGACTATTCTGCCTTTTGTTCAGCAAGGGCATTATATGTCTACAATAGACTTACAGGATGCATATCTTCATATTCCAATTCATCCAGATCACTATCAGTTCCTGAGATTCTCTTTTCTAGGCAAGCATTACCAGTTTGTTGCCCTTCCATTTGGTCTAGCAACAGCTCCAAGGATCTTTTCAAAGGTTCTCGGTGCCCTTCTCTCTGTAATCAGAGAACAGGGTATTGCGGTTTTTCCTTATTTGGACGATATCTTGGTACTTGCTCAGTCTTTACATTCTGCAGAATCTCATATGAATCAACTTGTGTTGTTTTTTCAAAGACATGGTTGGAGGATCAATTTATCAAAGAGTTCCTTGATTCCTCAGAGAAAGGTAACCTTTTTGGCTTTTCAAATAGATTCAGTGTCCATGACTTTGTCTCTAACAGAAAAGAGACGTCTGAAGTTGGTTTCAGCTTGTCGAATCCTTCAGTCTCAATCATTCCCTTCGGTAGCTTTGTGCATGGAAATTCTAGGTCTCATGACTGCTGCATCGGACACGATCCCCTTTGCTCGCTTTCACATGAGACCTCTCCAGCTTTGTATGCTGAACCAGTGGTGCAGGGATTATACAAAGATATCACAATTAATATCCTTAAATCCCAATGTTCGATCTTCTCTGACTTGGTGGTTGAATCACCATCGTCTTATTCAAGGGGCCTCTTTTGTTCATCCAACCTGGACTGTGATCTCAACAGATGCGAGTCTTTCAGGTTGGGGAACTGTATGGGGATCTCTGACAGTGCAGGGGGTTTGGGAATTTTAGGAGGCGAAATTACCAATCAACATTTTGGAACTCCGTGCAATTTTCAGAGCTCTTCAGTTCTGGCCTCTTCTGAAGAGAGAATCGTTTATTTGTTTTCAGACAGACAATGTCACAACCGTGGCGTATGTCAATCATCAAGGTGGGACTCACAGTTCTCAGGCTATGAAAGAAGTATATCGGATACTTGTATGGGTGGAAGGCAGCTCCTGTCTAATCTCTGCGGTTCACATCCCAGGTGTAGACAATTGGGAAGCGGATTATCTCAGTCGCCAGACGTTACATCCGGGCGAATGGTCTCTTCACCCAGAGGTTTTTCTTCAGATTGTTCAAATCTGGGGACTTCCAGAAATAGATCTGATGGCCTCTCATCTAAACAAGAAACTTCCCAGGTATTTGTCCAAATCCAGGGATCCTCAGGCGGAAGCAGTGGACGCGTTGTCGCTTCCTTGGAATTATCAACCTGCTTATATCTTTCCGCCTCTAGTTCTTCTTCCAAAAGTGATTTCCAAAATTCTAATGGAACGTTCGTTTGTATTGCTGGTGGCTCCAGCATGGCCTCACAGGTTTTGGTATGCGGATCTCATTCGGATGGCAAGTTGCCAACCTTGGACACTTCCGTTAAGGCCAGAGCTTCTATCTCAAAGCCCATTTTTCTATCAGGATCTCAAATCATTAAATTTGAAGGTATGGAGATTGAACGCCTGATTCTTAGTCATAGAGGTTTCTCTGACTCAGTGATTAATACTATGTTTCAGGCTCGTAAATCTGTGTCTAGAAAGATTTATTACCGAGTCTGGAAGACTTTCATTTCTTGGTGTTCTTCTCATAAATTCTCTTGGCATTCTTTTAGAATTCCTAGAATTTTGCAGTTTCTTCAGGATGGTTTGGATAAGGGTTTGTCTGCAAGCTCTTTGAAAGGTCAAATCTCTGCTCTTTCTGTTCTTTTTCACAGAAAGATTGCTAATCATCCTGATATTCGTTGTTTTGTTCAGGCTTTGGTTCACATCAAGCCTGTCATTAAGTCAATCTCTCCTCCTTGGAGTCTTAATTTGGTTTTGAGGGCTTTACAGGCTCCTCCGTTTGAGCCTATGCATTCTCTGGATATTAAATTACTTTCTTGGAAAGTTTTGTTCCTTTTGGCCATCTCTTCTGCTAGAAGAGTTTCTGAGTTATCTGCTCTTTCTTGTGAGTCTCCTTTTCTGATTTTTCATCAGGATAAGGCGGTATTGCGGGCTTCATTTAAATTTTTACCTAAGGTTGTGAATTCTAACAACATCAATAGAGAGATTGTTGTCCCTTCATTGTGTCTTAATCCTAAGAATTCTATGGAGAAATCTTTACATTCTTTGGATGTGGTAAGAGCGTTGAAATATTATGTTGAAGCTACTAAAGGTTTTAGAAAGACTTCTAGTCTATTTGTTATCTTTTCTGGTTCCAGGAAAGGTCAGAAGGCTTCTGCTATTTCCTTGGCATCCTTGATTCATCATGCTTATGTAGAGTCGGGTAAGTCCCCGCCTCAAAGGATTACGGCTCATTCTACTAGGTCAGTTTCTACTTCCTGGGCTTTTAGGAATGGAGCTTCTGTTGATCAAATTTGCAAAGCAGCAACTTGGTCTTCTTTGCATACTTTTACTAAATTCTACCATTTTGATGTTTTTTCTTCTTCTGAAGCAGTTTTTGGTAGAAAAGTACTTCAGGCAGCTGTTTCAGTTTGATTCTTCTGCTTATAATTTCAGTTTTTTTCTATTATGAGATTAAAACTTTTTGATTTGGGTTGTGGATTATTTTCTCAGCGGAATTGGCTGTCTTTATTTTATCCCTCCCTCTCTAGTGAATCTTGCATGGAAGTTTCACATCTTGGGTATCTGCTATCCCATACGTCACTAGCTCATGGACTCTTGCTAATTACATGAAAGAAAACATAATTCATTTCTTTCATATTAGCAAGAGTCCATGAGGCCCACCCTTTTTGTGGTGGTTATGATTTTTTTGTATAAAGCACAATTATTCCAATTCCTTATTTTTGATGCTTTCACTCCTTTCTTATCACCCCACTTCTTGGCTATTCATTAAACTGAATTGTGGGTGTAGTGAGGGGTGTATTTATAGGCATTTTGAGGTTTGGGAAACTTTGCCCCTCCTGGTAGGAATGTATATCCCATACGTCACTAGCTCATGGACTCTTGCTAATATGAAAGAAATTAATTTATCAGGTAAGTTCTTACATAAATTATGTTTTCCTATATTTTAACTGCATTCAAATCCACAGCTGTTATTAATACGCTACCCTCCCATCTAAAAATCACCACTTTTGTGCCAAAACCTGGGATTTAACCAGGGACGTTTAGATCTTCGGTCTAACACTCTCCCAACTGAGCTATTTTGGCTACGTGCACAGTGCGTTTTAGTCTTCATTGAGAGACGGTATTTTTACAAAACAGGAAATTTCAGATTCACTCTATTTTGCAAATATGATATATCAGTAGTATGTTTTGTGCATGGTACAGTGATTATTGTATTGTAAAATGATTTTGACATGTGAATGGGTAAAGCCTTTTGTAGACATGTGTGGCAGTAAAGTCCATGATACGAGTTTCCATCCGACAGGGCTGAAACCAATGCTTATTTAATTAAGACATTGTCCAACTTGGAAAGAGAAGGCATCCACAGACCATAGCACTTTATTTGGAAAAGGAATATCAATTCTAGTGCTTTGGTTCCTAACATGAAAAGACAACTCTAGGAGAAGAGTTATTTTCCTTTCTTAAAAATTGCAAGGAGTAAACTACTAGCAGTAATGGAATATTGCCCTTTGCGGAATGTATTCAGCATTTACACTTTATTTTCTAAAGTCTTGCTCTGAGGGGAAAAAAATGAAGCTACTTTGAAAGGAGTATTATATCTACTAAAATCAAAGACACTGCAGAAACCTGGGATCAAACCAGGGACCTTTAGATCTTCAGAACAGGAGTTCCTAACAGGATGAATAAAATATAACCTTTATTATCTACAAAACATAAAAAACAAAATTGTTTGCTTGAATGACATACACATTAAATCATTGTAATAGAATATGTAGATCACAGAATAAATTTATTCGGCCTGTATATATTCTCAGTCAATGTGATCTAGATAATAAAACTCATAAAGTTGCACTCAAAGTAGCCAATTATAAGGAATCTCACTTTATAGTTAGATAGTCTAAGTGATACGTGATAAGTGAACTATAATAAAACAAATACAGTTCAAATATGATCAAATAAGTCTCCTTGATCACAGGGATAGAATCAGTCTATATAGAACTGCAATAGAGCAAGTAATGTTATAAAGCTAATTAAACAAGATGGATGCTTGTAGAGATATGGAAATATTGTGATGTAACACTAAAGTGATTATATGAGCCAATAAAGTTGTATCTACATTTACAAAGCCGGGTCCACATTCTAGGTATATATAAAATGGAATACCTGTGTTGGGTATGGGAGTGACCAGCAACTAAAGGTTCACTAATAATAATGTCAGTGGTTAAAGTCTCACCATAAAGGTAAATACACTGCAGAAAACTGTTATGACAATTGATAGTTACAAAAATATCTCGTAACACTATAAGTATACCGAAAAAGTATGTTAAGTGTTTAATAATTCATAACCAACTGTCAAAGGCTGATCAGGGCGATGAACGTGTTTAGAGTCTTATGTCAACATGAGTCACTCAGAGTTAGTCTTCTGTGTCAAAAATTATTAGTAGTATATGTCGACAGCTCTGTCAGACTCTGAAACAGTGTATCTGATTCAACTGTAGTTACAGAATATACCAGATTTATATAAACTGTGAATAACCACACTCACATATTTTTAACATTAAAGCACACAGTAAAAATAGAAAATCCTTAAATATCAGTATGGCTAAAGTGCCATATGAATGCCTATCAAAGATATATTATGAACCTACCTGCGTATTTATTCGGGTGTTAAATTGAAATTATAAGGAAAAGGATTCCCTTTATTTTTATTTTCATAGTGAATATGGTACACAAATTAAACAGGAAATATGATATGTTACAGGGTTTTCCATATATGTCTTGACCCAAATAAAGAAATTTAACGTCATTTTTATGTAGGACACTGTTCTCACTATCTATGAGAGGAAACGTCCATATGCCAATATTGAAGACTCCCTGTGAGTGTGTATATAGATGTGAATGATTAGTCTGGGCTCCAGTATAATTTTGTATCTGTATCAGTCATTCACAGCACTCAGTACCAATGATGCAAAACGGCAATAGTACTTGTCAAATACATGAGCCTTATGTGAATCCAGACTGGATATAGTATAACTCTAGAAATCTGTGGTATAAGCTCTGTGTAGCTGTCTAGTCCCTGCACCATCATAAACAATGTACAGCAACAAGAGACATCCCCTCTTTAGACTGAAGACTAATTTTAACATAAAATAAGTGCAATATATGTGGGTGTAAGTTACATGCATATTAGTTTGTATTGTAACAGTAGGAGAATCCCATCTGTTTTAATGCGTGCCTCTGTAAAGGTAGTCAACGTCCATAAGCAACTATACACATTACTTAATATTAGCTAGGTAGTGTCCATGGAAAAGAATCATAATTGAAGCGTTAGTACACCATCACCTTGAAAGAACTCCTTTTGAATCCAGCAAATAGCCTTCATGCTGTTCAAAGTGTTGGAATGAAAGCTGAAAACAGCGGTGCAGTTTGTAAGCCTTTCTGCCATCATAGTGTAAAAGCAAGGCTTGATAAGTTAGAAGCAATCAACCAACCCCGGTACGGTGATATTCATGTCGTCCCAGGTGCCCCTCATCGTGTAACCACCAAGGTAATGGTGCCTCCGGGAAAATCGCCACAGCCAGGCTCCATATGCGGCTGTAGTACCGTAGGGTTGAACATGGTCTATGAGTTAGCTGCACTAACTGTGCGGTCATGGGACAAGATGTTTCTTCACTGCTATAGATGTGAGGTACTTCCAAGGCCCTCCTCGGGGCACCCGTGCAAGACAGTCCCGTGTCGTTCTGTGAGTTGAGTTCCAAAGTCGTTCCGGGGTCGCAGCTGCGATCAGGTAATTCGGGCGTCAGAAAGGCAAGGAAAAAGCAAGTTCTCGGCTGTTCCCCCGGCACCCGTTTCTGTGCCCGACTTTGTTGTTTCCACTCTGCGGCATAATGTATTGTTTCCGCAGCAGCTGTATGTGCGGTAGCGGAGGTGTCCAGTATATGATCTCCCTCACTTCGTTTTATACTCGCTTGGTTAGGCTGGGTGGTGGGTATAACGCTATCGGGCTTAGCAAAAGTCCTAGTCAGGTGCGTTTCTAGAAGACGGAAGGAGGCCGCTATAAACCCCAAAGCGATGGACTCCCAGTCCTCAGTGGCCGCCATTTTTCCAACCGTGGGAGACAAAACCTCAGTCGGCATAGCCCCCAGGGCCGCCTCAAATCAGTAGGTTGGGTGTAAGTGCCTGCCTGCCTGCCTTGTAGGTATTATGGGCTGAAAGCTTTGTAGTGGCTATCTCAGGTCTGCCGTTAACTGCATCTGTAGTAGTCCATGTCCGCTCGGCTGCGTTATGGGGTTGAAAGTGTTAGATATTGTTCATAAATACCCAAGTCTGGGTTAGGAAGATACTTTATAATGAAATCATGTAGGGATCCATAGTATAGTAACTATATCATAAATTAGACTCTGTTTTGACCCCCAATATTTGAGAGCTCTTGTAAGGTGCGTCCGACATCTTAGGTAGTTGGCTCCGCCTCAACTCTAGAAATCTGAATATTAAAGTACTTTTAAGTGCATGCCCGTTACGGTATAACAATCCCTGAGCTGTGAGAGCGTAAATATTGATGTAATGCTAGAGCTATTAACCTCTGATCACAGCTTTGCATATGGGCATGAGTGCGTAAACTGAAATGCCATTCTCATATTCTCAACTGTGAAGTGCACTTGATATAATATACATTAGGTTAAAGTAACGTGATCGTTGAAATTCTACTGATGCTACTGTCATCTAGTCAGAACATCCGATGTACACATACATATGCCCAACTGAGCTATTTCGGCTATGTGCCCAGTTTTCTATAGTATCTAATTAGAGACAATATTTTTACAAAACAGGAAATTCCGGATTCACCTTATTTTGCACATGTGAAATCGGTAATATGTTTCATGCAAGGTACAGTGATTATTGTAAAATGATTTTGAAATGTGAATGGGTAAAGCCTTTTGCAGACATGACAAGTGTTTCCATCTGACAGGGCTGAAAGTAATGCTTAATTAATTAAGACATTGTCCAACTTGGAAAGAAAAGGCATCCCCAAACCATAGCACATTATTTGGAAGAGGAATTTCAATTCTAGTGCTTCGGTCCTATCATGAAAATATAACTCTAGGAGAGGAGTTATTTTCCTTTCTTAGAAATTGCAAGGAGTAAACTACTAGCAGTAATGGAAAATTGCCATTTGAGGAATGTATTCGACGATTACACTTTATTTTCTAAAGTTTTGCTCTGAGGGGAAAAAAATGAAGCAACTTTGAAAGGAGTATTATATCTACTTAAAACCAACCAACTACCAAAACCCAGGATCGAACCAGGGACCTTTAGATCTTTAGTCTAATTATCTCCCAAATGAAAATACAAAACAGGAATTTCTAGATTTGCACTATTTTGCACATGTGATTATTTGGTAGTATGTTTCGTGCAAGGTACGGTGATTATTGTATTGTAAAATGATTTTGAAATGTGAATGGGAAAAGCCTTTTGTAGACATGTGCGGCAGTAAAGTACATGACAAGTGTTTCCATCCGACAGGGCTGAAACGAATGCTTATTTAATTAAGACATTGTCCAACTTGGAAACAGAAGGCATTCACAAACCATAACACTTTATTTGGAAGAGGAATATCAATTCTAGTGCTTTGGTTCCTATCATGAAGAAATAACTCTAGGAGAGGAGTTATTTTCCGTTCTTAGAAATTGCAAGGAGAAAAGTACTAGCAGTAATGGAAAAATGCCATTTGCGGAATGTATTCGGTGATTACACTTTATTTTCTAAAGTCTTGCTCTGAGGGGAAAAAAATTAAGCTACTTTGAAAGGAGTATTATATCTACTTAAAAAAAAGCCACTACCGAAACCCGGGATCAAACCAGGGACCTTTAGATCTTCAGTCTAAGGCTCTCTCAACTGAGCTATTTCGGCTATTTGCCCAGTGTATTTTAGTCTCTATTGAGAGACAATATTTTTACAAAACAGGAAATTCTGGATTCGACCTATTTTGCACATGTGATAAATCGGTAGTATGTTTCGTGCAAGGTACAGTGATTATTTTATTGTAAAATGTAAATGGGTAAAACCTTTTGTAGACATGTGCAGCAGTAAAGTACATGACAAGTGTTTCCATCCAACAGGGCTGAAACTAATGCTTATTTAATTAAGACATTGTCCAACTTGGAAAGAGAAGGCAGCCAAAGTTCAAGCCACTGCCGAAACCCGGGATCGAACCAGGGACCTTTAGATCTTCAGTCTAACGCTCTCCCAACTGAGCTATTTCGGCTATGTGCCCAGTTTTCTATAGTATCTAATTAGAGATGATATTTTTACAAAACAGGAAATTCTGGATTCACCTTATTTTGCACATGTGATAAATCGGTAATATGTTTCATGCAAGGTACAGTGATTATTGTATTGTAAAATGATTTTGAAATGTGAATGGGTAAAGCCTTTTGTAGACATGTGCGGCAGTAAAGTACATGACAAGTGTTTCCATCCGACAGGGCTGAAATGAATGCTTATTTAATTAAGAGATTGTCCAACTTGGAAACAGAAGGCATTCACAAACCATAACACTTTATTTGGAAGAGGAATATCAATTCTAGTGCTTTGGTTCCTATCATGAAAAAATAACTCTAGGAGAGGAGTTATTTTCCGTTCTTAGAAATTGCAAGGAGAAAAGTACTAGCAGTAATGGAAAATTGACATTTGCGGAATGTATTCGCCGATTACACTTTATTTTCTAAAGTCTTGCTCTGAGGGGAAAAAAATTAAGCTACTTTGAAAGGAGTATTATATCTACTTAAAACCAAGCCACTGCCAAAACCCGGGATCAAACCAGGGACCTTTAGATCTTCAGTCTAACGCTCTCCCAACTAAGCTATTTCGGCTATTTGCCCAGTGTATTTTAGTCTCTATTGAGAGACAATATTTTTACAAAACAGGAAATTCTGGATTCAACCTATTTTGCACATGTGATAAATCGGTAGTATGTTTTGTGCAAAGTACAGTGATTATTTTATTGTAAAATGTGAATGGGTAAAGCCTTTTGTAGACATGTGCAGCAGTAAAGTACATGACAAGTGTTTCCATCCAACAGGGCTGAAACTAATGCTTATTTAATTAAGACATTGTCCAACTTGGAAAGAGAAGGCATCCAAAGACCAAGCCACTGCCGAAACCCGGGATCGAACCAGGGACCTTTAGATCTTCAGTCTAACGCTCTCCCAACTGATTTATTTCGGCTATGTGCCCAGTTTTCTATAGTATCTAATTAGAGACGATATTTTTACAAAACAGGAAATTCCGGATTCACCCTATTTTGCACATGTGATAAATCGGTAATATGTTTCATGCAAGGTACAGTGATTATTGTATTGTAAAATGATTTTGAAATGTGAATGGGTAAAGCCTTTTGTAGACATGACAAGTGTTTCCATCTGACAGGGCTGAAAGTAATGCTTAATTAATTAAAGGGACAGTATACACTCATTTTCATATAACTGCATGTAATAGACACTACTATAAAGAATAAGATGTACAGATACTGATATAAAAATCCAGTATAAAACTGTTTAAGTAAACTACTAGCAGTAATGGAAAATTGCCATTTGCGGAATGTATTCGGCGATTACACTTTATGTTCTAAAGTCTTGCTCTGAGGGGAAAAAAATGAAGCAACTTTGAAAGGAGTATTATATCTACTTAAAACCAACCAACTGCCAAAACCCAGGATCGAACCAGGGACCTTTAGATCTTTAGTCTAATTCTCTCCCAAATGAAAATACTAAACAGGAATTTCTAGATTTGCACTATTTTCCACATGTGATAATTCGGTAGTATGTTTCGTGCAAGTTACAGTGATTATTGTATTGTAAAATGATTTTGAAATGTGAATGGGTAAAGCCTTTTGTAGACATGTGCGGCAGTAAAGTACATGACAAGTGTTTCCATCCGACAGGGCTGAAATTAATGCTTATTTAATTAAGACATTGTCCAATTTGGAAACAGAAGGCATTCACAAACCATAACACTTTATTTGGAAGAGGAATATCAATTCTAGTGCTTTGGTTCCTATCATGAAAAAATAACTCTAGGAGAGGAGTTATTTTCCGTTCTTAGAAATTGCAAGGAGAAAAGTACTAGCAGTAATGGAAAATTGCCATTTGCGGAATGTATTCGGCGATTACACTTTATTTTCTAAAGTCTTGCTCTGAGGGGAAAAAAATTAAGCTACTTTGAAAGGAGTATTATATCTACTTAAAACCAAGCCACTGCCGAAACCCGGGATCGAACCAGGGACCTTTAGATCTTCAGTCTAACGCTCTCCCAACTGAGCTATTTCGGATATTTGCCCAGTGCATTTTAGTCTCTATTGAGAGACAATATTTTTACAAAACAAGAAATTCTGGATTCGACCTATTTTGCATATGTCATAAATCGGTAGTATGTTTCGTGCAAGGTACAGTGATTATTTTATTGTAAAATGTGAATGGGTAAAGCCTTTTGTAGACATGTGCAGCAGTAAAGTACATGACAAGTGTTTCCATCCAACAGGGCTGAAACTAATGCTTATATAATTAAGACATTGTCCAACTTGGAAAGAGAAGGCATCCAAAGAGCAAGCCACTGCCGAAACCCGGGATCGAACCAGGGACCTTTAGATCTTCAGTCTAACACTCTCCCAACTGAGCTATTTCGGATATGTGCCCAGTTTTCTATAGTATCTAATTAGAGACGATATATTTACAAAACAGGAAATTCCGGATTCACCCTATTTTGCACATGTGATAAATCGGTAATATGTTTCATGCAAGGTACAGTGATTATTGTATTGTAAAATGATTTTGAAATGTGAATGGGTAAAGCCTTTTGTAGACATGACAAGTGTTTCCATCTGACAGGGCTGAAAGTAATGCTTAATTGATTAAAGGGACAGTATACACTCATTTTCATATAACTGCATGTAATAGACACTACTATAAAGAACTTAACTTAAAAACTTACTTAGAAGCTGTCAGTTTGGCTCTGTTGAAAATGCAGCTGGAAAGCCCACTGCAAGTGGCAAATAAAACACTCCCCCCTCCCCCTTCTTTTACATATGAAAAGACCCTTTCCACAAACAGGAGCAAGCTGGAGAAGGTAGCTGACAGTATTCACATAAAACTTTGGGGCTTGGTTAGGAGTCTGAAAAACAGAACAATGTTATTTAAAAATAAGCAAAACTATACATTTATTTTAAAAATAAAACTTTATGGGCTATATAAATAGATCATCTACAAAACATTTATGCAAATAAAAATTGAGTGTATAATGTCCCTTTAAGACATTGTCCAACTTGGAAAGAGAAGGCATCCCCAAACCATAGCACTTTATTTGGAAGAGGAATATCAATTCTAGTGCTTTGGTTCCTATCATGAAAAGACAACTCTAGGAGAGAAGTTATTTTCCTTTCTTAGAAATTGCAAGTAGTAAACTACTAGCAGTAATGGAAAATTGCCATTTGCGGAATGTATTCGGCGATTACACTTTATTTTCTAAAGTCTTGCTCTCAGGGGAAAAAAATGAAGCGACTTTGAAAGGAGTATTATATCTACTTAAAACCAACCAACTGCCAAAACCCAGGATCGAACCAGGGACCTTTAGATCTTTAGTCTAATGCTCTCTCAACTGAAAATACAAAGCAAGAAATTCTGGATTTGCACTATTTTGCACATGTGATAAACCGGTAGTATGTTTCGTGCAAGATACAGTGATTATTGTATTGTAAAATGATTTTGAAATGTGAATGGGTAAAGCCTTTTTTAGACATGACAAGTGTTTCCATCTGACAGGGCTGAAAGTAATGCTTAATTAATTAAAGGGACAGTATACACTCATTTTCATATAACTGCATGTAATAGGCACTACTATAAAGAATAAGATGCACAGATACTGATATAAAAATCCAGTATAAAACTGTTTAAAAACTTACTTAGAAGCTGTCAGTTTGGCTCTGTTGAAAATGCAGCTGGAAAGCCCACTGCAAGTGGCAAATAAGACACTCCCCCCTCCCCCTTCTTTTACATATGAAAAGACCCTTTCCACAAACAGGAGCAAGCTGGAGAAGGTAGCTGACAGTATTCACATAAAACTTTGGGGCTTGGTTAGGAGTCTGAAAATCAGAACAATGTTATTTAAAAATAAGCAAAACTATACATTTATTTTAAAAATAAAACTTTATGGGCTATATAAATAGATCATCTACAAAACATTTATGCAAAGAAAAATTGAGTGTATAATGTCCCTTTAAGACATTGTCCAACTTGGAAAGAGAAGGCATCCCCAAACCATAGCACTTTATTTGGAAGAGGTATATCAATTCTAGTGCTTCAGTTCCTATCATGAAAAGACAACTCTAGGAGAGGAGTTATTTTCCTTCCTAAGAAATTGCAAGGAGTAAACTACTAGCAGTAATGGAAAATTGCCATTTGCGGAATGTATTCGGCGATTACACTTTATTTTCTAAAGTCTTGCTCTGAGGGGAAAAAAATGAAGCGACTTTGAAAGGAGTATTATATCTACTTAAAACCAACCAACTGCCAAAACCCAGAGTCGAACCAGGGACCTTTAGATCTTTAGTCTAATGCTCTCCCAAATGAAAATACAAAGCAAGAAATTCGGGATTTGCACTATTTTGCACATGTGATAAATCGGTAGTATGTTTCGTGCAAGATACAGTGATTATTGTATTGTAAAATGATTTTGAAATGTGAATGGGTAAAGCCTTTTGTAGACATGTGCGGTAGTAAAGTACATGACAAGTGTTTACATCCGACAGGGCTGAAACTATTGCTTATTTAATTAAGACATTGTCCAACTTGGAAAGAGAAGGCATTTACAAACCATAGCACTTTATTTGGAAGAGGAATATCAATTCTAGTGCTTTGGTTCCTATCATGAAAAAATAACTCTAGGAGAGGAGTTATTTTCCGTTCTTAGAAATTGCAAGGAGAAAAGTACTAGCAGTAATGGAAAATTGCCATTTGCGGAATGTATTCGGCAATTACACTTTATTTTCTAAAGTCTTGCTCTGAGGGGAAAAAAATTAAGCTACTTTGAAAGGAGTATTATATCTACTTAAAACCAAGCCACTGCCGAAACCCGGGATTGAACCAGGGACCTTTAGATCTTCAGTCTAACGCTCTCCCAACTGAGCTATTTCGGCTATTTGCCCAGTGTATTTTAGTCTCTATTGAGAGACAATATTTTTACAAAACAGGAAATTCTGGATTGGCCCTATTTTGCACATGTGATAAATCGGTAGTATGTTTCGTGCAAGGTACAGTGATTATTTTATTGTAAAATGATTTTGAAATGTGAATGGGTAAGCCTTTTGAAGACATGACAAGTGTTTCCATCTGACAGGGCTGAAACTAATGCTTATTTAATTAAGACATTGTCCAACTTGGAAAGAGAAGGCAGCCAAAGACCAAGCCACTGCCGAAACCCGGGATCGAACCAGGAACCTTTAGATCTTCAGTCTAACGCTCTCCCAACTGAGCTATTTCGGCTATGTGCCCAGTTTTCTAGAGTATCTAATTAGAGATGATATTTTTACAAAACAGGAAATTCCGGATTCACCTTATTTTGCACATGTGATAAATTGGTAATATGTTTCATGCAAGGTACAGTGATTATTGTATTGTAAAATGATTTTGAAATGTGAATGGGTAAGCCTTTTGAAGACATGACAAGTGTTTCCATCTGACAGGGCTGAAAGTAATGCTTAATTAATTAAGGCATTGTCCAACTTGGAAAGAGAAGGCATCCCCAAACCATAGCACATTATTTGGAAGAGGAATTTAAATTCTAGTGCTTCGGTCCTATCATGAAAAAATAACTCTAGGAGAGGAGTTATTTTCCTTTCTTAGAAATTGCAAGGAGTAAACTACTAGCAGTAATGGAAAATTGCCATTTGCGGAATGTATTCGGCGATTACACTTTATTTTCTAAAGTCTTGCTCTGAGGGGAAAACAATTAAGCTACTTTGAAAGGAGTATTATATCTACTTAAAACCAAGCCACTGCCGAAACCCAGGATCGAACCAGGGACCTTTAGATCTTCAGTCTAACGCTCTCCCAACTGAGCTATTTCGGTTATTTGCCCAGTGTATTTTAGACTCTATTGAGAGACAATATTTTTACAAAACAGGAAATTCTGGATTCGACCTATTTTGCACATGTGATAAATCGGTAGTATGTTTCGTGCAAGGTACAGTGATTATTTTATTGTAAAATGTGAATGGGTAAAGCCTTTTGTAGACATGTGCAGCAGTAAAGTACATGACAAGTGTTTCCATCCAACAGGGCTGAAACTAATGCTTATTTAATTAAGACATTGTCCAACTTGGAAAGAGAAGGCATCCCCAAACCATAGCACATTATTTGGAAGAGGAATTTCAATTCTAGTGCTTCGGTCCTATCATGAAAAAATAACTCTAGGAGAGGAATTATTTTCCTTTCTTAGAAATTGCAAGGAGTAAACTACTAGCAGAAATGGAAAATTGCCATTTGCGGAATGTATTCGGCGATTACACTTTATTTTCTAGTGTATTTTAGTCTCTATTGAGAGACAATATTTTTACAAAACAGGAAATTCTGGATTCGACCTATTTTGCACATGTGATAAATCGGTAGTATGTTTCGTGCAAGGTACAGTGATTTTTTTATTGTAAAATGTGAATGGGTAAAGCCTTTTGTAGACATGTGCAGCAGTAAAGTACATGACAAGTGTTTTCATCCAACAGGGATGAAACTAATGCTTATTTAATTAAGACATTGTCCAACTTGGAAAGAGAAGGTATCCAAAGACCGAGCCACTGCCGAAACCCGGGATCGAACCAAGGACCTATAGATCTTCAGTCTAACGCTCTCCCAACTGAGCTATTTCGGCTACGTCCACAGCTTTCTATAGTATCTAATTAGAGACGATATTTTTACAAAACAGGAAATTCCGGATTCACCCTATTTTGCACATGTGATAAATCGGTAATATGTTTCATGCAAGGTACAGTGATTATTGTATTGTAAAATGATTTTGAAATGTGAATGGGTAAAGCCTTTTGTAGACATGACAAGTGTTTCCATCTGACAGGGCTGAAAGTAATGCTTAATTAATTAAAGGGACAGTATACACTCATTTTCATATAACTGCATGTAATAGACACTACTATAAAGAATAAGATGCACAGATACTGATATAAAAATCCAGTATAAAACTGGCTATTGGCTATATAAATAGATCATCTACAAAACATTTATGCAAAGAAAAATTGAGTGTATAATGTCCCTTTAAGACATTGTCCAACTTGGAAAGAGAAGGCATCCCCAAACCATAGCACTTTATTTGGAAGAGGAATATCAATTCTAGTGCTTCGGTTCCTATCATGAAAAGACAACTCTAGGAGAGGAGTTATTTTCCTTTCTTAGAAATTGCAAGGAGTAAACTACTAGCAGTAATGGAAAATTGCCATTTGCGGAATGTATTCGGCGATTACACTTTATTTTCTAAAGTCTTGCTCTGAGGGGAAAAAAATGAAGCGACTTTGAAAGGAGTATTATATCTACTTAAAACCAACCAACTGCCAAAACCCAGGATCGAACCAGGGACCTTTAGATCTTTAGTCTAATTCTCTCCCAAATGAAAATACAAAACAGGAAATTCTAGATTTGCACTATTTTGCACATGTGATAATTCAGTAGTATGTTTCGTGCAAGGTACAGTGATTATTGTATTGTAAAATGATTTTGAAATGTGAATGGGTAAAGCCTTTTGTAGACATGTGCGGCAGTAAAGTACATGACAAGTGTTTACATCCGACAGGGCTGAAACTAATGCTTATTTAATTAAGACATTGTCCAACTTGGAAAGAGAAGGCATTTACAAACCATAGCACTTTATTTGGAAGAGGAATATCAATTCTAGTGCTTTGGTTCCTATCATGAAAAAATAACTCTAGGAGAGGAGTTATTTTCCGTTCTTAGACATTGCAAGGAGAAAAGTACTAGCAGTAATGGAAAATTGCCATTTGTGGAATGTATTGTGCGGTTAGACTTTATTTTCTAAAGTCTTGCTCTGAGGGGAAAAAAATGAAGCTACTTTGAAAGGAGTATTATATCTACTTAAAACCAAGCCACTGCCGAAACCCGGGATCGAACCAGTGACCTTTAGATCTTCAGTCTAACGCTCTCCCAACTGAGCTATTTCGGCTATTTGCCTAGTGTATTTTAGTCTCTATTGAGAGACAATATTTTTACAAAACAGGAAATTCTGGATTCGACCTATTTTGCAAATGTGATAAATCGGTAGTATGTTTCGTGCAAGGTACAGTGATTATTTTATTGTAAAATGTGAATGGGTAAAGCCTTTTGTAGACATGTGCAGCAGTAAAGTACATGACAAGTGTTTTCATCCAACAGGGCTGAAACTAATGCTTATTTAATTAAGAAATTGTCCAACTTGGAAAGAGAAGGTATCCAAAGACCGAGCCACTGCTGAAACCCGGGATCGATCCAGGGACCTTTAGATCTTCAGTCTAACGCTCTCCCAACTGAGCTATTTCGGCTACGTACACAGCTTTCTATAGTATCTAATTAGAGACGATATTTTTACAAAACAGGAAATTCCGGATTCACCCTATTTTGCACATGTGATAAATCGGTAATATGTTTCATGCAAGGTACAGTGATTATTGTATTGTAAAATGATTTGGAAATGTGAATGGGTAAAGCCTTTTGTAGACATGACAAGTGTTTCCATCTGACAGGGCTGAAAGTAATGCTTAATTAATTAAAGGGACAGTATACACTCATTTTCATATAACTGCATGTAATAGACACTACTATAAAGAATAAGATGCACAGATACTGATATAAAAATCCAGTATAAAACTGGCTATTGGCTATATAAATAGATCATCTACAAAACATTTATGCAAAGAAAAATTGAGTGTATAATGTCCCTTTAAGACATTGTCCAACTTGGAAAGAGAAGGCATCCCCAAACCATAGCACTTTATTTGGAAGAGGAATATCAATTCTAGTGCTTCGGTTCCTATCATGAAAAGACAACTCTAGGAAAGGAGTTATTTTCCTTTCTTAGAAATTGCAAGGAGTAAACTACTAGCAGTAATGGAAAATTGCCATTTGCGGAATGTATTCGGCGATTACACTTTATTTTCTAAAGTCTTGCTCTGAGGGGAAAAAAATGAAGCGACTTTGAAAGGAGTATTATATCTACTTAAAACCAACCAACTGCCAAAACCAAAGATCGAACCAGGGACCTTTAGATCTTTAGTCTAATGCTCTCCCAAATGAAAATACAAAGCAAGAAATTCTGGATTTGCACTATTTTACAGAGATACAGTGATTATTGTATTGTAAAATGATTTTGAAATGTGAATGGGTAAAGCCTTTTGTAGACATGTGCGGCAGTAAAGTACATGACAAGTGTTTACATCCGACAGGGCTGAAACTAATGCTTATTTAATAAAGACATTGTCCAACTTGGAAAGAGAAGGCATTTACAAACCATAGCACTTTATTTGGAAGAGGAATATCAATTCTAGTGCTTTGGTTCCTATCATGAAAAAATAACTCTAGGAGAGGAGTTATTTTCCGTTCTTAGACATTGCAAGGAGAAAAGTACTAGCAGTAATGGAAAATTGCCATTTGTGGAATGTATTGTGCGGTTAGACTTTATTTTCTAAAGTCTTGCTCTGAGGGGAAAAAAATGAAGCTACTTTGAAAGGAGTATTATATCTACTTAAAACCAAGCCACTGCCGAAACCCGGGATCGAACCAGTGACCTTTAGATCTTCAGTCTAACGCTCTCCCAACTGAGCTATTTCGGCTATTTGCCTAGTGTATTTTAGTCTCTATTGAGAGACAATATTTTTACAAAACAGGAAATTCTGGATTCGACCTATTTTGCAAATAAATCGGTAGTATGTTTCGTACAAGGTACAGTGATTATTTTATTGTAAAATGTCAATGGGTAAAGCCTTTTGTAGACATGTGCAGCAGTAAAGTACATGACAAGTGTTTTCATCCAACAGGGCTGAAACTAATGCTTATTTAATTAAGAAATTGTCCAACTTGGAAAGAGAAGGTATCCAAAGACCGAGCCACTGCTGAAACCCGGGATCAAACCAGGGACCTTTAGATCTTCAGTCTAACGCTCTCCCAACTGAGCTATTTCGGCTACGTGCACAGCTTTCTATAGTATCTAATTAGAGACGATATTTTTACAAAACAGGAAATTCCGGATTCACCCTATTTTGCACATGTGATAAATCGGTAATATGTTTCATGCAAGGTACAGTGATTATTGTATTGTAAAATGATTTTGAAATGCGAATGGGTAAAGCCTTTTGTAGACATGACAAGTGTTTCCATCTGACAGGGCTGAAAGTAATGCTTAATTAATTAAAGGGACAGTATACACTCATTTTCATATAACTGCATGTAATAGACACTACTATAAAGAATAAGATGCACAGATACTGATATAAAAATCCAGTATAAAACTGTTTAAAAACTTACTTAGAAGCTGTCAGTTTGGCTCTGTTGAAAATGCAGCTGGAAAGCCCACTGCAAGTGGCAAATAAGACACTCCCCCCTCCCCCTTCTTTTACATATGAAAAGACCCTTTCCACAAACAGGAGCAAGCTGGAGAAGGTAGCTGACAGTATTCACATAAAACTTTGGGGCTTGGTTAGGAGTCTGAAAATCAGAACAATGTTATTTAAAAATAAGCAAAACTATACATTTATTTTAAAAATAAAACTTTATGGGCTATATAAATAGATCATCTACAAAACATTTATGCAAAGAAAAATTGAGTGTATAATGTCCCTTTAAGACATTGTCCAACTTGGAAAGAGAAGGCATCCCCAAACCATAGCACTTTATTTGGAAGAGGAATATCAATTCTAGTGCTTCGGTTCCTATCATGAAAAGACAACTCTAGGAGAGGAGTTATTTTCCTTTCTTAGAAATTGCAAGGAGTAAACTACTAGCAGTAATGGAAAATTGCCATTTGCGGAATGTATTCGGCGATTACACTTTATTTTCTAAAGTCTTGCTCTGAGGGGAAAAAAATGAAGCGACTTTGAAAGGAGTATTATACCTACTTAAAACCAACCAACTGCCAAAACCCAGGATCGAACCAGGGACCTTTAGATCTTTAGTCTAATGCTCTCCCAAATGAAAATACAAAGCAAGAAATTCTGGATTTGCACTATTTTGCACATGTGATAAATCGGTAGTATGTTTCGTGCAAGATACAGTGATTATTGTATTGTAAAATGATTTTGAAATGTGAATGGATAAAGCCTTTTGTAGACATGTGCGGCAGTAAAGTACATGACAAGTGTTTACATCCGACAGGGCTGAAACTAATGCTTATTTAATTAAGACATTGTCCAACTTGGAAAGAGAAGGCATTTACAAACCATAGCACTTTATTTGGAAGAGGAATATCAATTCTAGTGCTTTGGTTCCTATCATGAAAAAATAACTCTAGGAGAGGAGTTATTTTCCGTTCTTAGAAATTGCAAGGAGAAAAGTACTAGCAGTAATGGAAAATTGCCATTTGTGGAATGTATTGGGCGGTTAGACTTTATTTTCTAAAGTCTTGCTCTGAGGGGAAAAAAATGAAGCTACTTTGAAAGGAGTATTATATCTACTTAAAACCAAGCCACTGCCGAAACCCGGGATCGAACCAGGGACCTTTAGATCTTCAGTCTAACGCTCTCCCAACTGAGATATTTCGGCTATTTGCCCAGTGTATTTTAGTCTCTATTGAGAGACAATATTTTTAAAAAACAGGAAATTCTGGATTGGCCCTATTTTGCACATGTGATAAATGGGTAGTATGTTTTGTGCAAGGTACAGTGATTATTTTATCGTAAAATGTGAATGGGTAAAGCCTTTTGTAGACATGTGCAGCAGTAAAGTACGTGACAAGTGTTTCCATCCAACAGGGCTGAAACTAATGCTTATTTAATTAAGACATTGTCCAACTTGGAAAGAGAAGGCAGCCAAAGACCCAGCCACTTCCGAAACCCGGGATCGAACCAGGGACCTTTAGATCTTCAGTCTAACGCTCTCCCAACTGAGCTATTTCGGCTATGTGCCCAGTTTTCTAGAGTATCTAATTAGAGATGATATTTTTACAAAACAGGAAATTCCGGATTCACCTTATTTTGCACATGTGATAAATCGGTAATATGTTTCATGCAAGGTACAGTGATTATTGTATTGTAAAATGATTTTGAAATGTGAATGGGTAAAGCCTTTTGTAGACATGACAAGTGTTTCCATCAGACAGGGCTGAAAGTAATGCTTAATTAATTAAGACATTGTCCAATTTGGAAAGAGAAGGCATCCCCAAACCATAGCACATTATTTGGAAGAGGAATTTCAATTCTAGTGCTTCGGTCCTATCATGAAAAAATAACTCTAGGAGAGGAGTTATTTTCCTTTCTTAGAAATTGCAAGGAGTAAACTACTAGCAGTAATGGAAAATTGCCATTTACGGAATGTACTCGGCGATTACACTTTATTTTCTAAAGTCTTGCTCTGAGGGGAAAAAAATGAAGCAACTTTGAAAGGAGTATTATATCTACTTAAAACCAACCAACTGCCAAAACCCAGGATCGAACCAGGGACCTTTAGATCTTTAGTCTAATTCTCTCCCAAATGAAAATACAAAACAGGAATTTCTAGATTTGCACTATTTTGCACATGTGATAATTCGGTAGTATGTTTCGTGCAAGGTACAGTGATTATTGTATTGTAAAATGATTTTGAAATGTGAATGGGTAAAGCCTTTTGTAGACATGTGCGGCAGTTAAGTACATGACAAGTGTTTCCATCCGACAGGGCTGAAATGAATGCTTATTTAATTAAGACATTGTCCAACTTGGAAACAGAAGGCATTCACAAACCATAACACTTTATTTGGAAGAGGAATATCAATTCTAGTGCTTTGGTTCCTATCATGAAAAAATATCTCTAGGAGAGGAGTTATTTTCCGTTCTTAGAAATTGCAAGGAGAAAAGTACTAGCAGTAATGGAAAATTGCCATTTGCGGAATGTATTCGGCGATTACACTTTATTTTCTAAAGTCTTGCTCTGAGGGGAAAAAAATTAAGCTACTTTGAAAGGAGTATTATATCTACTTAAAACCAAGCCACTGCCGAAACCCGGGATCGAACCAAGGACCTTTAGATCTTCAGTCTAACGCTCTCCCAACTGAGCTATTTCGGCTATGTGACCAGTTTTCTAGAGTATCTAATTAGAGATGATATTTTTACAAAGCAGGAAATTCCGGATTCACCTTATTTTGCACATGTGATAAATCGGTAATATGTTTCATGCAAGGTACAGTGATTATTGTATTGTAAAATGATTTTGAAATGTGAATGGGTAAAGCCTTTTGTAGACATGACAAGTGTTTCCATCTGACAGGGCTGAAAGTAATGATTAATTAATTAAGACATTGTCCAATTTGGAAAGAGAAGGCATCCCCAAACTATAGCACATTTTTTGGAAGAGGAATTTCAATTCTAGTGCTTCGGTCCTATCATGAAAAAATAACTCTAGGAGAGGAGTTATTTTCCTTTCTTAGAAATTGCAAGGAGTAAACTACTAGCAGTAATGGAAAATTGCCATTTGCGGAATGTACTCGGCGATTACACTTTATTTTCTAAAGTCTTGCTCTGAGGGGAAAAAAATGAAGCAACTTTGAAAGGAGTATTATATCTACTTAAAACCAACCAACTGCCAAAACCCAGGATCGAACCAGGGACCTTTAGATCTTTAGTCTAATGCTCTCCTAAATGAAAATACAAAGCAAGAAATTCTGGATTTGCACTATTTTGCACATGTGATAAATCGGTAGTATGTTTCGTGCAAGATACAGTGATTATTGTATTGTAAAATGATTTTGAAATGTGAATGGGTAAAGCCTTTTGTAGACATGTGCGGCAGTAAAGTACATGACAAGTGTTTACATCCGACAGGGCTGAAACTAATGCTTATTTAATTAAGACATTGTCCAACTTGGAAAGAGAAGGCATTTACAAACCATAGCACTTTATTTGGAAGAGGAATATCAATTCTAGTGCTTTGGTTCCTATCATGAAAAAATAACTCTAGGAGAGGAGTTATTTTCCGTTCTTAGAAATTGCAAGGAGAAAAGTACTAGCAGTAATGGAAAATTGCCATTTGTGGAATGTATTGGGCGGTTAGAGTTTATTTTCTAAAGTCTTGCTCTGAGGGGAAAAAAATGAAGCTACTTTGAAAGGAGTATTATATCTACTTAAAACCAAGCCACTGCCGAAACCCGGGATCGAACCAGGGACCTTTAGATCTTCAGTCTAACGCTCTCCCAACTGAGCTATTTCGGCTATTTGCCCAGTGTATTTTAGTCTCTATTGAGAGACAATATTTTTACAAAACAGGAAATTCTGGATTGGCCCTATTTTGCACATGTGATAAATCGGTAGTATGTTTGGTGCAAGGTACAGTGATTATTTTATCGTAAAATGTGAATGGGTAAAGCCTTTTGTAGACATGTGCAGCAGTAATGTACATGACAAGTGTTTCTATCCAACAGGGCTGAAACTAATGCTTATTTAATTAAGACATTGTCCAACTTGGAAAGAGAAGGCAGCCAAAGACCAAGCCACTGCCGAAACCCGGGATCGAACCAGGGACCTTTAGATCTTCAGTCTAACGCTCTCCCAACTGAGCTATTTCGGCTATGTGCCCAGTTTTCTATAGTATCTAATTAGAGATGATATTTTTACAAAACAGGAAATTCCGGATTCACCTTATTTTGCACATGTGATAAATCGGTAATATGTTTCATGCAAGGTACAGTGATTATTGTATTGTAAAATGATTTTGAAATGTGAATGGGTAAAGCCTTTTGTAGACATGACAAGTGTTTCCATCAGACAGGGCTGAAAGTAATGCTTAATTAATTAAGACATTGTCCAATTTGGAAAGAGAAGGCATCCCCAAACCATAGCACATTATTTGGAAGAGGAATTTCAATTCTAGTGCTTCGGTCCTATCATGAAAAAATAATTCTAGGAGAGGAGTTATTTTCCTTTCTTAGAAATTGCAAGGAGTAAACTACTAGCAGTAATGGAAAATTGCCATTTGCGGAATGTATTCGGCGATTACACTTTATTTTCTAATAAAGCAATGGAAAATTGCCATTTGCGGAATGTATTCGGCGATTACACTTTATTTTCTAAAGTCTTGCTCTGAGGGGAAAAAATGAAGCTACTTTGAAAGGAGTATTATATCTACTTAAAACCAAGCCACTGCCGAAACCCGGGATCGAACCAGGGACCTTTAGATCTTCAGTCTAACGCTCTCCCAACTGAGCTATTTCGGCTATTTGCCCAGTGTATTTTAGTCTCTATTGAGAGACAATATTTTTACAAAACAGGAAATTCTGGATTCGACCTATTTTGCACATGTGATAAATCGGTAGTATGTTTCGTGCAAGGTACAGTGATTATTTTATTGTAAAATGTCAATGGGTAAAGCCTTTTGTAGACATGTGCAGCAGTAAAGTACATGACAAGTGTTTCCATCCAACAGGGCTGAAACTAATGCTTATTTAATTAAGACATTGTCCAACTTGGAAAGAGAAGGCATCCAAAGACCAAACCACTGCCGAAACCCGGGATCAAACCAGGGACCTTTAGATCTTCAGTCTAACGCTCTCCCAACTGAGCTATTTCGGCTATGTGCCCAGTTTTCTATAGTATCTAATTAGAGACAATATTTTTACAAAACAGGAAATTCCGGATTCACCCTATTTTGCACATGTGATAAATCGGTAATATGTTTCATGCAAGGTACAGTGATTATTGTATTGTAAAATGATTTTGAAATGTGACTGGGTAAAGCCTTTTGTAGACATGACAAGTGTTTCCATCTGACAGGGCTGAAAGTAATGCTTAATTAATTAAAGGGACAGTATACACTCATTTTCATATAACTGCATGTAATAGACACTACTATAAAGAATAAGATGCACAGATACTGATATAAAAATCCAGTATAAAACTGTTTAAAAACTTACTTAGAAGCTGTCAGTTTGGCTCTGTTGAAAATGCAGCTGGAAAGCCCACTGCAAGTGGCAAATAAGACACTCCCCCCTCCCCCTTCTTTTACATATGAAAAGACCCTTTCCACAAACAGGAGCAAGCTGGAGAAGGTAGCTGACAGTATTCACATAAAACTTTGGGGCTTGGTTAGGAGTCTGAAAATCAGAACAATGTTATTTAAAAATAAGCAAAACTATACATTTATTTTAAAAATAAAAACTTTATGGGCTATATAAATAGATCATCTACAAAACATTTATGCAAAGAAAAATTGAGTGTATAATGTCCCTTTAAGACATTGTCCAACTTGGAAAGAGAAGGCATCCCCAAACCATAGCACTTTATTTGGAAGAGGAATATCAATTCTAGTGCTTCGGTTCCTATCATGAAAAGACAACTCTAGGAGAGGAGTTATTTTCCTTTCTTAGAAATTGCAAGGAGTAAACTACTAGCAGTAATGGAAAATTGCCATTTGCGGAATGTATTCGGCGATTACACTTTATTTTCTAAAGTCTTGCTCTGAGGGGAAAAAAATAAAGCGACTTTGAAAGGAGTATTATATCTACTTAAAACCAACCAACTGCCAAAACCCAAGATCGAACCAGGGACCTTTAGATCTTTAGTCTAATGCTCTCCTAAATGAAAATACAAAGCAAGAAATTCTGGATTTGCACTATTTTGCACATGTGATAAATCGGTAGTATGTTTCGTGCAAGATACAGTGATTATTGTATTGTAAAATGATTTTGAAATGTGAATGGGTAAAGCCTTTTGTAGACATGTGCGGCAGTAAAGTACATGACAAGTGTTTACATCCGACAGGGCTGATACTAATGCTTATTTAATTAAGACATTGTCCAACTTGGAAAGAGAAGGCATTTACAAACCATAGCACTTTATTTGGAAGAGGAATATCAATTCTAGTGCTTTGGTTCCTATCATGAAAAAATAACTCTAGGAGAGGAGTTATTTTCCGTTCTTAGAAATTGCAAGGAGAAAAGTACTAGCAGTAATGGAAAATTGCCATTTGTGGAATGTATTGGGCGGTTAGAGTTTATTTTCTAAAGTCTTGCTCTGAGGGGAAAAAAATGAAGCTACTTTGAAAGGAGTATTATATCTACTTAAAACCAAGCCACTGCCGAAACCCGGGATCGAACCAGGGACCTTTAGATCTTCAGTCTAACGCTCTCCCAACTGAGCTATTTCGGCTATTTGCCCAGTGTATTTTAGTCTCTATTGAGAGACAATATTTTTACAAAACAGGAAATTCTGGATTGGCCCTATTTTGCACATGTGATAAATCGGTAGTATGTTTTGTGCAAGGTACAGTGATTATTTTATTGTAAAATGTGAATGGGTAAAGCCTTTTGTAGACATGTGCAGCAGTAATGTACATGACAAGTGTTTCTATCCAACAGGGCTGAAACTAATGCTTATTTAATTAAGACATTGTCCAACTTGGAAAGAGAAGGCAGCCAAAGACCAAGCCACTGCCGAAACCCGGGATCGAACCAGGGACCTTTAGATCTTCAGTCTAACGCTCTCCCAACTGAGCTATTTCGGCTATGTGCCCAGTTTTCTATAGTATCTAATTAGAGATGATATTTTTACAAAACAGGAAATTCCGGATTCACCTTATTTTGCACATGTGATAAATCGGTAATATGTTTCATGCAAGGTACAGTGATTATTGTATTGTAAAATGATTTTGAAATGTGAATGGGTAAAGCCTTTTGTAGACATGACAAGTGTTTCCATCAGACAGGGCTGAAAGTAATGCTTAATTAATTAAGACATTGTCCAATTTGGAAAGAGAAGGCATCCCCAAACCATAGCACATTATTTGGAAGAGGAATTTCAATTCTAGTGCTTCGGTCCTATCATGAAAAAATAACTCTAGGAGAGGAGTTATTTTCCTTTCTTAGAAATTGCAAGGAGTAAACTACTAGCAGTAATGGAAAATTGCCATTTGCGGAATGTATTCGGCGATTACACTTTATTTTCTAAAGTCTTGCTCTGAGGGGAAATGAAGCTACTTTGAAAGGAGTATTATATCTACTTAAAACCAAGCCACTGCCGAAACCCGGGATCGAACCAGGGACCTTTAGATCTTCAGTCTAACGCTACGCTCTCCCAACTGAGCTATTTCGGCTATTTGCCCAGTGTATTTTAGTCTCTATTGAGAGACAATATTTTTACAAAACAGGAAATTCTGGATTCGACCTATTTTGCACATGTGATAAATCGGTAGTATGTTTCGTGCAAGGTACAGTGATTATTTTATTGTAAAATGTCAATGGGTAAAGCCTTTTGTAGACATGTGCAGCAGTAAAGTACATGACAAGTGTTTCCATCCAACAGGGCTGAAACTAATGCTTATTTAATTAAGACATTGTCCAACTTGGAAAGAGAAGGCATCCAAAGACCAAACCACTGCCGAAACCCGGGATCAAACCAGGGACCTTTAGATCTTCAGTCTAACGCTCTCCCAACTGAGCTATTTCGGCTATGTGCCCAGTTTTCTATAGTATCTAATTAGAGACAATATTTTTACAAAACAGGAAATTCCGGATTCACCCTATTTTGCACATGTGATAAATCGGTAATATGTTTCATGCAAGGTACAGTGATTATTGTATTGTAAAATGATTTTGAAATGTGACTGGGTAAAGCCTTTTGTAGACATGACAAGTGTTTCCATCTGACAGGGCTGAAAGTAATGCTTAATTAATTAAAGGGACAGTATACACTCATTTTCATATAACTGCATGTAATAGACACTACTATAAAGAATAAGATGCACAGATACTGATATAAAAATCCAGTATAAAACTGTTTAAAAACTTACTTAGAAGCTGTCAGTTTGGCTCTGTTGAAAATGCAGCTGGAAAGCCCACTGCAAGTGGCAAATAAGACACTCCCCCCTCCCCCTTCTTTTACATATGAAAAGACCCTTTCCACAAACAGGAGCAAGCTGGAGAAGGTAGCTGACAGTATTCACATAAAACTTTGGGGCTTGGTTAGGAGTCTGAAAATCAGAACAATGTTATTTAAAAATAAGCAAAACTATACATTTATTTTAAAAATAAAAACTTTATGGGCTATATAAATAGATCATCTACAAAACATTTATGCAAAGAAAAATTGAGTGTATAATGTCCCTTTAAGACATTGTCCAACTTGGAAAGAGAAGGCATCCCCAAACCATAGCACTTTATTTGGAAGAGGAATATCAATTCTAGTGCTTCGGTTCCTATCATGAAAAGACAACTCTAGGAGAGGAGTTATTTTCCTTTCTTAGAAATTGCAAGGAGTAAACTACTAGCAGTAATGGAAAATTGCCATTTGCGGAATGTATTCGGCGATTACACTTTATTTTCTAAAGTCTTGCTCTGAGGGGAAAAAAATAAAGCGACTTTGAAAGGAGTATTATATCTACTTAAAACCAACCAACTGCCAAAACCCAAGATCGAACCAGGGACCTTTAGATCTTTAGTCTAATGCTCTCCTAAATGAAAATACAAAGCAAGAAATTCTGGATTTGCACTATTTTGCACATGTGATAAATCGGTAGTATGTTTCGTGCAAGATACAGTGATTATTGTATTGTAAAATGATTTTGAAATGTGAATGGGTAAAGCCTTTTGTAGACATGTGCGGCAGTAAAGTACATGACAAGTGTTTACATCCGACAGGGCTGAAACTAATGCTTATTTAATTAAGACATTGTCCAACTTGGAAAGAGAAGGCATTTACAAACCATAGCACTTTATTTGGAAGAGGAATATCAATTCTAGTGCTTTGGTTCCTATCATGAAAAAATAACTCTAGGAGAGGAGTTATTTTCCGTTCTTAGAAATTGCAAGGAGAAAAGTACTAGCAGTAATGGAAAATTGCCATTTGTGGAATGTATTGGGCGGTTAGAGTTTATTTTCTAAAGTCTTGCTCTGAGGGGAAAAAAATGAAGCTACTTTGAAAGGAGTATTATATCTACTTAAAACCAAGCCACTGCCGAAACCCGGGATCGAACCAGGGACCTTTAGATCTTCAGTCTAACGCTCTCCCAACTGAGCTATTTCGGCTATTTGCCCAGTGTATTTTAGTCTCTATTGAGAGACAATATTTTTACAAAACAGGAAATTCTGGATTCGACCTATTTTGCACATGTGATAAATCGGTAGTATGTTTCGTGCAAGGTACAGTGATTATTTTATTGTAAAATGTCAATGGGTAAAGCCTTTTGTAGACATGTGCAGCAGTAAAGTACATGACAAGTGTTTCCATCCAACAGGGCTGAAACTAATGCTTATTTAATTAAGACATTGTCCAACTTGGAAAGAGAAGGCATCCAAAGACCAAGCCACTGCCGAAACCCGGGATCGAACCAGGGACCTTTAGATCTTCAGTCTAACGCTCTCCCAACTGAGCTATTTCGGCTATGTGCCCAGTTTTCTATAGTATCTAATTAGAGACGATATTTTTACAAAACAGGAAATTCCGGATTCACCCTATTTTGCACATGTGATAAATCGGTAATATGTTTCATGCAAGGTACAGTGATTATTGTATTGTAAAATGATTTTGAAATGTGAATGGGTAAAGCCTTTTGTAGACATGACAAGTGTTTCCATCTGACAGGGCTGAAAGTAATGCTTAATTAATTAAAGGGACAGTATACACTCATTTTCATATAACTGCATGTAATAGACACTACTATAAAGAATAAGATGCACAGATACTGATATAAAAATCCAGTATAAAACTGTTTAAAAACTTACTTAGAAGCTGTCAGTTTGGCTCTGTTGAAAATGCAGCTGGAAAGCCCACTGCAAGTGGCAAATAAGACACTCCCCCCTCCCCCTTCTTTTACATATGAAAAGACCCTTTCCACAAACAGGAGCAAGCTGGAGAAGGTAGCTGACAGTATTCACATAAAACTTTGGGGCTTGGTTAGGAGTCTGAAAATCAGAACAATGTTATTTAAAAATAAGCAAAACTATACATTTATTTTAAAAATAAAAACTTTATGGGCTATATAAATAGATCATCTACAAAACATTTATGCAAAGAAAAATTGAGTGTATAATGTCCCTTTAAGACATTGTCCAACTTGGAAAGAGAAGGCATCCCCAAACCATAGCACTTTATTTGGAAGAGGAATATCAATTCTAGTGCTTCGGTTCCTATCATGAAAAGACAACTCTAGGAGAGGAGTTATTTTCCTTTCTTAGAAATTGCAAGGAGTAAACTACTAGCAGTAATGGAAAATTGCCATTTGCGGAATGTATTCGGCGATTACACTTTATTTTCTAAAGTCTTGCTCTGAGGGGAAAAAAATAAAGCGACTTTGAAAGGAGTATTATATCTACTTAAAACCAACCAACTGCCAAAACCCAAGATCGAACCAGGGACCTTTAGATCTTTAGTCTAATGCTCTCCTAAATGAAAATACAAAGCAAGAAATTCTGGATTTGCACTATTTTGCACATGTGATAAATCGGTAGAATGTTTCGTGCAAGATACAGTGATTATTGTATTGTAAAATGATTTTGAAATGTGAATGGGTAAAGCCTTTTGTAGACATGTGCGGCAGTAAAGTACATGACAAGTGTTTACATCCGACAGGGCTGATACTAATGCTTATTTAATTAAGACATTGTCCAACTTGGAAAGAGAAGGCATTTACAAACCATAGCACTTTATTTGGAAGAGGAATATCAATTCTAGTGCTTTGGTTCCTATCATGAAAAAATAACTCTAGGAGAGGAGTTATTTTCCGTTCTTAGAAATTGCAAGGAGAAAAGTACTAGCAGTAATGGAAAATTGCCATTTGTGGAATGTATTGGGCGGTTAGAGTTTATTTTCTAAAGTCTTGCTCTGAGGGGGAAAAAATGAAGCTACTTTGAAAGGAGTATTATATCTACTTAAAACCAAGCCACTGCCGAAACCCGGGATCGAACCAGGGACCTTTAGATCTTCAGTCTAACGCTCTCCCAACTGAGCTATTTCGGCTATTTGCCCAGTGTATTTTAGTCTCTATTGAGAGACAATATTTTTACAAAACAGGAAATTCTGGATTGGCCCTATTTTGCACATGTGATAAATCGGTAGTATGTTTGGTGCAAGGTACAGTGATTATTTTATCGTAAAATGTGAATGGGTAAAGCCTTTTGTAGACATGTGCAGCAGTAATGTACATGACAAGTGTTTCTATCCAACAGGGCTGAAACTAATGCTTATTTAATTAAGACATTGTCCAACTTGGAAAGAGAAGGCAGCCAAAGACCAAGCCACTGCCGAAACCCGGGATCGAACCAGGGACCTTTAGATCTTCAGTCTAACGCTCTCCCAACTGAGCTATTTCGGCTATGTGCCCAGTTTTCTATAGTATCTAATTAGAGATGATATTTTTACAAAACAGGAAATTCCGGATTCACCTTATTTTGCACATGTGATAAATCGGTAATATGTTTCATGCAAGGTACAGTGATTATTGTATTGTAAAATGATTTTGAAATGTGAATGGGTAAAGCCTTTTGTAGACATGACAAGTGTTTCCATCAGGGGCTGAAAGTAATGCTTAATTAATTAAGACATTGTCCAATTTGGAAAGAGAAGGCATCCCCAAACCATAGCACATTATTTGGAAGAGGAATTTCAATTCTAGTGCTTCGGTCCTATCATGAAAAAATAACTCTAGGAGAGGAGTTATTTTCCTTTCTTAGAAATTGCAAGGAGTAAACTACTAGCAGTAATGGAAAATTGCCATTTGCGGAATGTATTCGGCGATTACACTTTATTTTCTAAAGTCTTGCTCTGAGGGGAAAAAAATGAAGCTACTTTGAAAGGAGTATTATATCTACTTAAAACCAAGCCACTGCCGAAACCCGGGATCGAACCAGGGACCTTTAGATCTTCAGTCTAACGCTCTCCCAACTGAGCTATTTCGGCTATTTGCCCAGTGTATTTTAGTCTCTATTGAGAGACAATATTTTTACAAAACAGGAAATTCTGGATTCGACCTATTTTGCACATGTGATAAATCGGTAGTATGTTTCGTGCAAGGTACAGTGATTATTTTATTGTAAAATGTCAATGGGTAAAGCCTTTTGTAGACATGTGCAGCAGTAAAGTACATGACAAGTGTTTCCATCCAACAGGGCTGAAACTAATGCTTATTTAATTAAGACATTGTCCAACTTGGAAAGAGAAGGCATCCAAAGACCAAGTATACAAAAGTTCATTCCCCACTGCTGGGAAATGAAACAAACCCCTCTGTGGTATACCAGTGTGGATACTTCCTGACTTCTGTCAGCTCGTAGATGAGAATTCAAAAGGTACTTACCCCCCTCTTCACGGCTTGAACCCGGGATGGTGCCTGTACTTAGAGAGCCGTGAGTATATTCACTTTAGGCGCGCACCGGTCCATACACCACGCTTGGAGTCTCCACGCTCAACAAGCTGTTCCATCGGTCGCCGCCATCATGACTCACCCGGCTCACAGGTCTGACGTCACCGGAAGATGCCGACTCACGGGGGGTAAGGAATGTCCGATGCTTTGGTTCCGAACAACGGTCCTCACTCATCCACCTCATAAGTAACTTTTAGCTGGTCACTGGGTAGAGATTAGACTGCTGGCTCCAGGAGATCGGCTCATATCCAGGAAATTGAAAAAAAGTTCTGGAGTCGCAGAGTTGAAAACAAACTTTTTAGCTTTATTATCCATAAAACACAGGTACACAGGAATGCAGCCCTTCAGATAACATCACTGCCGAAACCCGGGATCAAACCAGGGACCTTTAGATCTTCAGTCTAACGCTCTCCCAACTGAGCTATTTCGGCTATGTGCCCAGTTTTCTATAGTATCTAATTAGAGACGATATTTTTACAAAACAGGAAATTCCGGATTCACCCTATTTTGCACATGTGATAAATCGGTAATATGTTTCATGCAAGGTACAGTGATTATTGTATTGTAAAATGATTTTGAAATGTGACTGGGTAAAGCCTTTTGTAGACATGACAAGTGTTTCCATCTGACAGGGCTGAAAGTAATGCTTAATTAATTAAAGGGACAGTATACACTCATTTTCATATAACTGCATGTAATAGACACTACTATAAAGAATAAGATGCACAGATACTGATATAAAAATCCAGTATAAAACTGTTTAAAAACTTACTTAGAAGCTGTCAGTTTGGCTCTGTTGAAAATGCAGCTGGAAAGCCCACTGCAAGTGGCAAATAAGACACTCCCCCCTCCCCTTTCTTTTACATATGAAAAGACCCTTTCCACAAACAGGAGCAAGCTGGAGAAGGTAGCTGACAGTATTCACATAAAACTTTGGGGCTTGGTTAGGAGTCTGAAAATCAGAACAATGTTATTTAAAAATAAGCAAAACTATACATTTATTTTAAAAATAAAAACTTTATGGGCTATATAAATAGATCATCTACAAAACATTTATGCAAAGAAAAATTGAGTGTATAATGTCCCTTTAAGACATTGTCCAACTTGGAAAGAGAAGGCATCCCCAAACCATAGCACTTTATTTGGAAGAGGAATATCAATTCTAGTGCTTCGGTTCCTATCATGAAAAGACAACTCTAGGAGAGGAGTTATTTTCCTTTCTTAGAAATTGCAAGGAGTAAACTACTAGCAGTAATGGAAAATTGCCATTTGCGGAATGTATTCGGCGATTACACTTTATTTTCTAAAGTCTTGCTCTGAGGGGAAAAAAATAAAGCGACTTTGAAAGGAGTATTATATCTACTTAAAACCAACCAACTGCCAAAACCCAAGATCGAACCAGGGACCTTTAGATCTTTAGTCTAATGCTCTCCTAAATGAAAATACAAAGCAAGAAATTCTGGATTTGCACTATTTTGCACATGTGATAAATCGGTAGTATGTTTCGTGCAAGATACAGTGATTATTGTATTGTAAAATGATTTTGAAATGTGAATGGGTAAAGCCTTTTGTAGACATGTGCGGCAGTAAAGTACATGACAAGTGTTTACATCCGACAGGGCTGAAACTAATGCTTATTTAATTAAGACATTGTCCAACTTGGAAAGAGAAGGCATTTACAAACCATAGCACTTTATTTGGAAGAGGAATATCAATTCTAGTGCTTTGGTTCCTATCATGAAAAAATAACTCTAGGAGAGGAGTTATTTTCCGTTCTTAGAAATTGCAAGGAGAAAAGTACTAGCAGTAATGGAAAATTGCCATTTGTGGAATGTATTGGGCGGTTAGAGTTTATTTTCTAAAGTCTTGCTCTGAGGGGAAAAAAATGAAGCTACTTTGAAAGGAGTATTATATCTACTTAAAACCAAGCCACTGCCGAAACCCGGGATCGAACCAGGGACCTTTAGATCTTCAGTCTAACGCTCTCCCAACTGAGCTATTTCGGCTATTTGCCCAGTGTATTTTAGTCTCTATTGAGAGACAATATTTTTACAAAACAGGAAATTCTGGATTGGCCCTATTTTGCACATGTGATAAATCGGTAGTATGTTTGGTGCAAGGTACAGTGATTATTTTATCGTAAAATGTGAATGGGTAAAGCCTTTTGTAGACATGTGCAGCAGTAATGTACATGACAAGTGTTTCTATCCAACAGGGCTGAAACTAATGCTTATTTAATTAAGACATTGTCCAACTTGGAAAGAGAAGGCAGCCAAAGACCAAGCCACTGCCGAAACCCGGGATCAAACCAGGGACCTTTAGATCTTCAGTCTAACGCTCTCCCAACTGAGCTATTTCGGCTATGTGCCCAGTTTTCTATAGTATCTAATTAGAGACGATATTTTTACAAAACAGGAAATTCCGGATTCACCCTATTTTGCACATGTGATAAATCGGTAATATGTTTCATGCAAGGTACAGTGATTATTGTATTGTAAAATGATTTTGAAATGTGACTGGGTAAAGCCTTTTGTAGACATGACAAGTGTTTCCATCTGACAGGGCTGAAAGTAATGCTTAATTAATTAAAGGGACAGTATACACTCATTTTCATATAACTGCATGTAATAGACACTACTATAAAGAATAAGATGCACAGATACTGATATAAAAATCCAGTATAAAACTGTTTAAAAACTTACTTAGAAGCTGTCAGTTTGGCTCTGTTGAAAATGCAGCTGGAAAGCCCACTGCAAGTGGCAAATAAGACACTCCCCCCTCCCCCTTCTTTTACATATGAAAAGACCCTTTCCACAAACAGGAGCAAGCTGGAGAAGGTAGCTGACAGTATTCACATAAAACTTTGGGGCTTGGTTAGGAGTCTGAAAATCAGAACAATGTTATTTAAAAATAAGCAAAACTATACATTTATTTTAAAAATAAAAACTTTATGGGCTATATAAATAGATCATCTACAAAACATTTATGCAAAGAAAAATTGAGTGTATAATGTCCCTTTAAGACATTGTCCAACTTGGAAAGAGAAGGCATCCCCAAACCATAGCACTTTATTTGGAAGAGGAATATCAATTCTAGTGCTTCGGTTCCTATCATGAAAAGACAACTCTAGGAGAGGAGTTATTTTCCTTTCTTAGAAATTGCAAGGAGTAAACTACTAGCAGTAATGGAAAATTGCCATTTGCGGAATGTATTCGGCGATTACACTTTATTTTCTAAAGTCTTGCTCTGAGGGGAAAAAAATAAAGCGACTTTGAAAGGAGTATTATATCTACTTAAAACCAACCAACTGCCAAAACCCAAGATCGAACCAGGGACCTTTAGATCTTTAGTCTAATGCTCTCCTAAATGAAAATACAAAGCAAGAAATTCTGGATTTGCACTATTTTGCACATGTGATAAATCGGTAGTATGTTTCGTGCAAGATACAGTGATTATTGTATTGTAAAATGATTTTGAAATGTGAATGGGTAAAGCCTTTTGTAGACATGTGCGGCAGTAAAGTACATGACAAGTGTTTACATCCGACAGGGCTGAAACTAATGCTTATTTAATTAAGACATTGTCCAACTTGGAAAGAGAAGGCATTTACAAACCATAGCACTTTATTTGGAAGAGGAATATCAATTCTAGTGCTTTGGTTCCTATCATGAAAAAATAACTCTAGGAGAGGAGTTATTTTCCGTTCTTAGAAATTGCAAGGAGAAAAGTACTAGCAGTAATGGAAAATTGCCATTTGTGGAATGTATTGGGCGGTTAGAGTTTATTTTCTAAAGTCTTGCTCTGAGGGGAAAAAAATGAAGCTACTTTGAAAGGAGTATTATATCTACTTAAAACCAAGCCACTGCCGAAACCCGGGATCGAACCAGGGACCTTTAGATCTTCAGTCTAACGCTCTCCCAACTGAGCTATTTCGGCTATTTGCCCAGTGTATTTTAGTCTCTATTGAGAGACAATATTTTTACAAAACAGGAAATTCTGGATTGGCCCTATTTTGCACAAGTGATAAATCGGTAGTATGTTTGGTGCAAGGTACAGTGATTATTTTATCGTAAAATGTGAATGGGTAAAGCCTTTTGTAGACATGTGCAGCAGTAATGTACATGACAAGTGTTTCTATCCAACAGGGCTGAAACTAATGCTTATTTAATTAAGACATTGTCCAACTTGGAAAGAGAAGGCAGCCAAAGACCAAGCCACTGCCGAAACCCGGGAATCGAACCAGGGACCTTTAGATCTTCAGTCTAACGCTCTCCCAACTGAGCTATTTCGGCTATGTGCCCAGTTTTCTATAGTATCTAATTAGAGATGATATTTTTACAAAACAGGAAATTCCGGATTCACCTTATTTTGCACATGTGATAAATCGGTAATATGTTTCATGCAAGGTACAGTGATTATTGTATTGTAAAATGATTTTGAAATGTGAATGGGTAAAGCCTTTTGTAGACATGACAAGTGTTTCCATCAGACAGGGCTGAAAGTAATGCTTAATTAATTAAGACATTGTCCAATTTGGAAAGAGAAGGCATCCCCAAACCATAGCACATTATTTGGAAGAGGAATTTCAATTCTAGTGCTTCGGTCCTATCATGAAAAAATAACTCTAGGAGAGGAGTTATTTTCCTTTCTTAGAAATTGCAAGGAGTAAACTACTAGCAGTAATGGAAAATTGCCATTTGCGGAATGTATTCGGCGATTACACTTTATTTTCTAAAGTCTTGCTCTGAGGGGAAAAAAATGAAGCTACTTTGAAAGGAGTATTATATCTACTTAAAACCAAGCCACTGCCGAAACCCGGGATCGAACCAGGGACCTTTAGATCTTCAGTCTAACGCTCTCCCAACTGAGCTATTTCGGCTATTTGCCCAGTGTATTTTAGTCTCTATTGAGAGACAATATTTTTACAAAACAGGAAATTCTGGATTCGACCTATTTTGCACATGTGATAAATCGGTAGTATGTTTCGTGCAAGGTACAGTGATTATTTTATTGTAAAATGTCAATGGGTAAAGCCTTTTGTAGACATGTGCAGCAGTAAAGTACATGACAAGTGTTTCCATCCAACAGGGCTGAAACTAATGCTTATTTAATTAAGACATTGTCCAACTTGGAAAGAGAAGGCATCCAAAGACCAAACCACTGCCGAAACCCGGGATCAAACCAGGGACCTTTAGATCTTCAGTCTAACGCTCTCCCAACTGAGCTATTTCGGCTATGTGCCCAGTTTTCTATAGTATCTAATTAGAGACAATATTTTTACAAAACAGGAAATTCCGGATTCACCCTATTTTGCACATGTGATAAATCGGTAATATGTTTCATGCAAGGTACAGTGATTATTGTATTGTAAAATGATTTTGAAATGTGACTGGGTAAAGCCTTTTGTAGACATGACAAGTGTTTCCATCTGACAGGGCTGAAAGTAATGCTTAATTAATTAAAGGGACAGTATACACTCATTTTCATATAACTGCATGTAATAGACACTACTATAAAGAATAAGATGCACAGATACTGATATAAAAATCCAGTATAAAACTGTTTAAAAACTTACTTAGAAGCTGTCAGTTTGGCTCTGTTGAAAATGCAGCTGGAAAGCCCACTGCAAGTGGCAAATAAGACACTCCCCCCTCCCCCTTCTTTTACATATGAAAAGACCCTTTCCACAAACAGGAGCAAGCTGGAGAAGGTAGCTGACAGTATTCACATAAAACTTTGGGGCTTGGTTAGGAGTCTGAAAATCAGAACAATGTTATTTAAAAATAAGCAAAACTATACATTTATTTTAAAAATAAAAACTTTATGGGCTATATAAATAGATCATCTACAAAACATTTATGCACAGAAAAATTGAGTGTATAATGTCCCTTTAAGACATTGTCCAACTTGGAAAGAGAAGGCATCCCCAAACCATAGCACTTTATTTGGAAGAGGAATATCAATTCTAGTGCTTCGGTTCCTATCATGAAAAAATAACTCTAGGAGAGGAGTTATTTTCCTTTCTTAGAAATTGCAAGGAGTAAACTACTAGCAGTAATGGAAAATTGCCATTTGCGGAATGTATTCGGCGATTACACTTTATTTTCTAAAGTCTTGCTCTGAGGGGAAAAAAATTAAGCGACTTTGAAAGGAGTATTATATCTACTTAAAACCAACCAACTGCCAAAACCCAAGATCGAACCAGGGACCTTTAGATCTTTAGTCTAATGCTCTCCTAAATGAAAATACAAAGCAAGAAATTCTGGATTTGCACTATTTTGCACATGTGATAAATCGGTAGTATGTTTCGTGCAAGATACAGTGATTATTGTATTGTAAAATGATTTTGAAATGTGAATGGGTAAAGCCTTTTGTAGACATGTGCGGCAGTAAAGTACATGACAAGTGTTTACATCCGACAGGGCTGAAACTAATGCTTATTTAATTAAGACATTGTCCAACTTGGAAAGAGAAGGCATTTACAAACCATAGCACTTTATTTGGAAGAGGAATATCAATTCTAGTGCTTTGGTTCCTATCATGAAAAAATAACTCTAGGAGAGGAGTTATTTTCCGTTCTTAGAAATTGCAAGGAGAAAAGTACTAGCAGTAATGGAAAATTGCCATTTGTGGAATGTATTGGGCGGTTAGAGTTTATTTTCTAAAGTCTTGCTCTGAGGGGAAAAAAATGAAGCTACTTTGAAAGGAGTATTATATCTACTTAAAACCAAGCCACTGCCGAAACCCGGGATCGAACCAGGGACCTTTAGATCTTCAGTCTAACGCTCTCCCAACTGAGCTATTTCGGCTATTTGCCCAGTGTATTTTAGTCTCTATTGAGAGACAATATTTTTACAAAACAGGAAATTCTGGATTGGCCCTATTTTGCACATGTGATAAATCGGTAGTATGTTTGGTGCAAGGTACAGTGATTATTTTATCGTAAAATATGAATGGGTAAAGCCTTTTGTAGACATGTGCAGCAGTAATGTACATGACAAGTGTTTCTATCCAACAGGGCTGAAACTAATGCTTATTTAATTAAGACATTGTCCAACTTGGAAAGAGAAGGCAGCCAAAGACCAAGCCACTGCCGAAACCCGGGATCGAACCAGGGACCTTTAGATCTTCAGTCTAACGCTCTCCCAACTGAGCTATTTCGGCTATGTGCCCAGTTTTCTATAGTATCTAATTAGAGATGATATTTTTACAAAACAGGAAATTCCGGATTCACCTTATTTTGCACATGTGATAAATCGGTAATATGTTTCATGCAAGGTACAGTGATTATTGTATTGTAAAATGATTTTGAAATGTGAATGGGTAAAGCCTTTTGTAGACATGACAAGTGTTTCCATCAGACAGGGCTGAAAGTAATGCTTAATTAATTAAGACATTGTCCAATTTGGAAAGAGAATGCATCCCCAAACCATAGCACATTATTTGGAAGAGGAATTTCAATTCTAGTGCTTCGGTCCTATCATGAAAAAATAACTCTAGGAGAGGAGTTATTTTCCTTTCTTAGAAATTGCAAGGAGTAAACTACTAGCAGTAATGGAAAATTGCCATTTGCGGAATGTATTCGGCGATTACACTTTATTTTCTAAAGTCTTGCTCTGAGGGGAAAAAAATGAAGCTACTTTGAAAGGAGTATTATATCTACTTAAAACCAAGCCACTGCCGAAACCCGGGATCGAACCAGGGACCTTTAGATCTTCAGTCTAACGCTCTCCCAACTGAGCTATTTCGGCTATTTGCCCAGTGTATTTTAGTCTCTATTGAGAGACAATATTTTTACAAAACAGGAAATTCTGGATTGGCCCTATTTTGCACATGTGATAAATCGGTAGTATGTTTGGTGCAAGGTACAGTGATTATTTTATCGTAAAATGTGAATGGGTAAAGCCTTTTGTAGACATGTGCAGCAGTAATGTACATGACAAGTGTTTCTATCCAACAGGGCTGAAACTAATGCTTATTTAATTAAGACATTGTCCAACTTGGAAAGAGAAGGCAGCCAAAGACCAAGCCACTGCCGAAACCCGGGATCGAACCAGGGACCTTTAGATCTTCAGTCTAACGCTCTCCCAACTGAGCTATTTCGGCTATGTGCCCAGTTTTCTATAGTATCTAATTAGAGATGATATTTTTACAAAACAGGAAATTCCGGATTCACCTTATTTTGCACATGTGATAAATCGGTAATATGTTTCATGCAAGGTACAGTGATTATTGTATTGTAAAATGATTTTGAAATGTGAATGGGTAAAGCCTTTTGTAGACATGACAAGTGTTTCCATCAGACAGGGCTGAAAGTAATGCTTAATTAATTAAGACATTGTCCAATTTGGAAAGAGAAGGCATCCCCAAACCATAGCACATTATTTGGAAGAGGAATTTCAATTCTAGTGCTTCGGTCCTATCATGAAAAAATAATTCTAGGAGAGGAGTTATTTTCCTTTCTTAGAAATTGCAAGGAGTAAACTACTAGCAGTAATGGAAAATTGCCATTTGCGGAATGTATTCGGCGATTACACTTTATTTTCTAAAGTCTTGCTCTGAGGGGAAAAAAATGAAGCTACTTTGAAAGGAGTATTATATCTACTTAAAACCAAGCCACTGCCGAAACCCGGGATCGAACCAGGGACCTTTAGATCTTCAGTCTAACGCTCTCCCAACTGAGCTATTTCGGCTATTTGCCCAGTGTATTTTAGTCTCTATTGAGAGACAATATTTTTACAAAACAGGAAATTCTGGATTCGACCTATTTTGCACATGTGATAAATCGGTAGTATGTTTCGTGCAAGGTACAGTGATTATTTTATTGTAAAATGTCAATGGGTAAAGCCTTTTGTAGACATGTGCAGCAGTAAAGTACATGACAAGTGTTTCCATCCAACAGGGCTGAAACTAATGCTTATTTAATTAAGACATTGTCCAACTTGGAAAGAGAAGGCATCCAAAGACCAAGCCACTGCCGAAACCCGGGATCAAAACCAGGGACCTTTAGATCTTCAGTCTAACGCTCTCCCAACTGAGCTATTTCGGCTATGTGCCCAGTTTTCTATAGTATCTAATTAGAGACAATATTTTTACAAAACAGGAAATTCCGGATTCACCCTATTTTGCACATGTGATAAATCGGTAATATGTTTCATGCAAGGTACAGTGATTATTGTATTGTAAAATGATTTTGAAATGTGACTGGGTAAAGCCTTTTGTAGACATGACAAGTGTTTCCATCTGACAGGGCTGAAAGTAATGCTTAATTAATTAAAGGGACAGTATACACTCATTTTCATATAACTGCATGTAATAGACACTACTATAAAGAATAAGATGCACAGATACTGATATAAAAATCCAGTATAAAACTGTTTAAAAACTTACTTAGAAGCTGTCAGTTTGGCTCTGTTGAAAATGCAGCTGGAAAGCCCACTGCAAGTGGCAAATAAGACACTCCCCCCTCCCCTTTCTTTTACATATGAAAAGACCCTTTCCACAAACAGGAGCAAGCTGGAGAAGGTAGCTGACAGTATTCACATAAAACTTTGGGGCTTGGTTAGGAGTCTGAAAATCAGAACAATGTTATTTAAAAATAAGCAAAACTATACATTTATTTTAAAAATAAAAACTTTATGGGCTATATAAATAGATCATCTACAAAACATTTATGCAAAGAAAAATTGAGTGTATAATGTCCCTTTAAGACATTGTCCAACTTGGAAAGAGAAGGCATCCCCAAACCATAGCACTTTATTTGGAAGAGGAATATCAATTCTAGTGCTTCGGTTCCTATCATGAAAAGACAACTCTAGGAGAGGAGTTATTTTCCTTTCTTAGAAATTGCAAGGAGTAAACTACTAGCAGTAATGGAAAATTGCCATTTGCGGAATGTATTCGGCGATTACACTTTATTTTCTAAAGTCTTGCTCTGAGGGGAAAAAAATAAAGCGACTTTGAAAGGAGTATTATATCTACTTAAAACCAACCAACTGCCAAAACCCAAGATCGAACCAGGGACCTTTAGATCTTTAGTCTAATGCTCTCCTAAATGAAAATACAAAGCAAGAAATTCTGGATTTGCACTATTTTGCACATGTGATAAATCGGTAGTATGTTTCGTGCAAGATACAGTGATTATTGTATTGTAAAATGATTTTGAAATGTGAATGGGTAAAGCCTTTTGTAGACATGTGCGGCAGTAAAGTACATGACAAGTGTTTACATCCGACAGGGCTGATACTAATGCTTATTTAATTAAGACATTGTCCAACTTGGAAAGAGAAGGCATTTACAAACCATAGCACTTTATTTGGAAGAGGAATATCAATTCTAGTGCTTTGGTTCCTATCATGAAAAAATAACTCTAGGAGAGGAGTTATTTTCCGTTCTTAGAAATTGCAAGAAGAAAAGTACTAGCAGTAATGGAAAATTGCCATTTGTGGAATGTATTGGGCGGTTAGAGTTTATTTTCTAAAGTCTTGCTCTGAGGGGAAAAAAATGAAGCTACTTTGAAAGGAGTATTATATCTACTTAAAACCAAGCCACTGCCGAAACCCGGGATCGAACCAGGGACCTTTAGATCTTCAGTCTAACGCTCTCCCAACTGAGCTATTTCGGCTATTTGCCCAGTGTATTTTAGTCTCTATTGAGAGACAATATTTTTACAAAACAGGAAATTCTGGATTGGCCCTATTTTGCACATGTGATAAATCGGTAGTATGTTTGGTGCAAGGTACAGTGATTATTTTATCGTAAAATGTGAATGGGTAAAGCCTTTTGTAGACATGTGCAGCAGTAATGTACATGACAAGTGTTTCCATCCAACAGGGCTGAAACTAATGCTTATTTAATTAAGACATTGTCCAACTTGGAAAGAGAAGGCAGCCAAAGACCAAGCCACTGCCGAAACCCGGGATCGAACCAGGGACCTTTAGATCTTCAGTCTAACGCTCTCCCAACTGAGCTATTTCGGCTATGTGCCCAGGTTTCTATAGTATCTAATTAGAGATGATATTTTTACAAAACAGGAAATTCCGGATTCACCTTATTTTGCACATGTGATAAATCTGTAATATGTTTCATGCAAGGTACAGTGATTATTGTATTGTAAAATGATTTTGAAATGTGAATGGGTAAAGCCTTTTGTAGACATGACAAGTGT